>NC_138725.1:30549470-31149470 GCF_965113295.1 Leuciscus leuciscus | reverse complement strand
CCCACACCCTGTTAAATGACTCTTATTTATTGATATGGCCCAGGTCTGGCCCAGGCACTGTAAGACAGAACTGGCTGAGAGTCGGCTGGGTCCCCGGGCCAGATGTGGCCCAGAAACTGGCAGTGAAACACAAATTCAACCATTTAAAAAGATTAAGGGTGTTTATTATAAAACGAACAAATACACTTTAATATAAGCATGTATTAACAATGAACAAATAGCCTACACTATTAACATTTATTTACAACACAATTTTTAAACTACAAAATAATAAGTAAATTATATTTACTGTATATGATTAAAAGAAAAACATCACTCTTTCACACAAAGTATCTTTCACTCTCTTTAACACTAAATAAATTCCTTTTGCAAATTTCAAGTCACCATTAAATATATAGCGCTATATACAGTAATGACTGTTTCAAAGCAGCTTTACAGGGTTAAACAGGACAATGATCAATGATGCAAACAGTTCAATTTGGCTGTAAAGCTGCTCTAAAAAGAAAATAGTGTCATTGTTCAGCTGAATTCAGTTCAGTGTTGATTCAGTTCTGTTCAATAACTGTATAAAGTATATCAATTATAAAAAGAGTTCATTTTCATTATTAAGCATCTCTGCAGAAAACAGTGATGTCATCGTCCAGCTCAGTTCAGTTCTCATATAATGGTGTCATTATTATTAATGCAGGCAGATCAATATTATTAAGAATAAGTGTCCCCAACTAAGCAAGCCAGAGTCCATCAGTGACAGAATGGAGAAAGAAAAACAGGCTCAGTCGAAGGGCCAGTTCTCCTCTGATTAAACAACAAACATGGTGTGTGTGTTAGGATCCAGGCCGCTTCACAAGTCAGATTGTGGATTGATATCATTCAGAGTATTATATTCAGCTCCTTTTGCTTGAAGGTTGGAAAAGAGTAACAAAACTCGAGAGCATGTAGATGTGAATTTGAGAACTTGTACAATAGATATTTGTACTTGTACAATAAAATTTACACTCACAGCTCCAATGTGAAAACCTCTAATGTGAAGGCGAAGTTGAAGGGAGTTGAAGCTGGCCGTTGGGTCTGTGCGGAGGACTGGTCTGGTTCTCGTGGATCTGATCCGATGACTGTGCCGAGGACTGTTGTGTCAAAGGGGTCTTCACGCCGTTTGTTTCTAGGTCTCATCTAGTCGTGATGTTCTCGTCTGGCATTCAGGGCTGTTGTGGTCATCTGAGGGTCCAGGTCCACCATCTGGTCTGGATACCCAGATAGCAACATTGTTTCGGCCCGGATCCGGCCCACATCTGGCACTTGTGGAATGCGGATCTGGCCCACATGCAGCGTGGAATGACGGCCCTTGTGTGGCCCACTCCTGTTTGCCAGATCTGGGCCACAAGCAGGCCATAGCAATGCCACATGTCAGCCAAGAGCAAAGAAATAAACCAGAACTGGACCTTATCTGAGCCACAAAATCTGTGTATATTAAATATGGAGTCATCTCAGCCTTAATAAGCCTGTTAACAAGCAGAATCACTGAAGGAAAGAAGAGAACAGAAAAAGAGACGAGCAGAAACACAAGAACTACAACTGACTTCAGACACAGTCTTAGATGAAATCAACTGAAGAGAAAAGAAGACATTAAATCTGTGAAGATCTCAGCAGAGGAGGATTAAACAACTCCACAAACAGCATTACCAGCTTCACTTATTACTAACCAGACTGACTTTATTTCTGTCAGACGTCTACAGAAGTTTTATTGAGAATTAACAGAGGTTTAACTCTGTGTTTCATTTGAGGTCACCATAAGAGTGACTAGTGTTTCCATTAGTTGGGCTCTTAACTCTTAGTATCTCTTAACTATTGTCTTTTTTGGCCGCTGTGACAGTGTGTTTGTCAAACACATTTGCAGCAGCAAAGAAAGCTAAAGTGAAATGAGATCAGGTGATGATGGTTACCCGTTGATGATTTTATAATCATCATGAAATAACCTTTCACTGATGTCTTTGGAATCTAACAATTGTGTTGATCCATTAATAATGTCACATCACAAACCCTGTGTTTCTGCAGCATGAGATTCAGCAATATTATAACTGTCAGTTTAAAGCTTTTAACAAACATGAGATCAAAAATTTAACATATGTTGACACACACAGATATCAACAATCAGCATATGAATCTCAACAATGGTGACAATCACAAATATTTAGATAAAAAGAATAATTCACATCACTGAAAAGCTACTAATTCACAACAAAAACAACAGCAAAAAATAAAAGCAAATATTTAAAATCAAACAAAATTATAGGACAATTCAGCTGCATAATTTATTCATGTTGCAATGCATGCTGGGAGTTTTTTACTATGCTGGTACTTAGCATGCATTGCAGCAAAGTACTTTTGATTGTCACCATTGTTGAGATTCATACGCTGATTGTTGATGTCTGTGTGCATCATATTAAACTGACTTTTTCGTGCTCATGTTTGATAAAGTGTTCTAACTTATTGATATTATATTGTTGGATCTCATGCTGCAGAAACACAGGGTTTGTGATGTGACATTATTAATGGATCAACACAATTGTTACATTCCAAAGACATCAGTGAAAAAGGTTATTTCATGATGATTATAAAACCATCAACAGGTAACCATCACCTGATCTCGTTTCACTTTCGCTTTCTTTGCTACTGCAAATGTGTTCAACAAACACACTGTCACAGTGGACAAAAGAGATATAAGATATTTGAAGAGTCAAGAGCCCAACTAATGGAAACACTAATCACTCTTATGGTGACTTTAAATGAAACACATTAGAGTTAAACCCATTAATTCTCAATAAAACTTTTGTAGACGTCTGACAGAAATAAAGTCAGTCTGGTTAGTAATAAGTGAAGCTGGTAATGCTGTTTGTGGAGTTGTTTAATCCTCCTCTGCTGAGATCTTCACAGATTTAATGTCTTCTTTTCTCTTCAGTCGATTTCATCTAAGACTGTGGCTGAAGTCAGTTGTAGTTCTTGTGTTTCTGCTCGTCTCTTTTTCTGTTCTCTTCTTTCCTTCAGTGATTCTGCTTGTTAACAGGCTTATTAAGGCTGAGATGACTCCATATTTAATATACACAGATTTTGTGGCTCAGATAAGGTCCAGTTCTGGTTTATTTCTTTGCTCTTGGCTGACATGTGGCATTGCTATGGCCTGCTTGTGGCCCAGATCTGGCAAACAGGAGTGGGCCACCCAAGGGCCGTCATTCCACGCTGCATGTGGGCCAGATCCGTATTCCACAAGTGCCAGATGTGGGCCGGATCCGGGCCGAAACAATGTTGCTATCTGGGTATGGACTAGATCTGGCTGAATACAGTAACCTTGGGATAAGACTGAGACAGATAGACTAACATTAGCCTATCTGGCTAATGTTAGTCTTAAAAAAAAAAAAAAAAAAAAAAATTTCCTTTCCCTTTGAAACATCACTTATCAGGCTTATGCTACTCTGAATAATACCTGAACTTCGTATTTTGAGCACTTCTTGCGTTGTTGTTGCTTTTGCCTCTTTATGATGACTCGCTGAATTTTGTCCTAATTTGTAAGTCGCTTTGGACAAAGGCGTCTGCTAAATGACTAAATGTAAATGTAAATGTAAATTAGCGTAGATGCCATTCTTCTTACGATGTAACAAGTACATTTAGTGTTATGGGAAGTGTTTCCGGTTCTGGTTGACCGAATTTATGCAGCCTAACAATCCTTTAACAGATGTGAATTTTAGAAATGTGAGAGTGTGTTATGTTTATGCTAGGTTAAAGAGGTGTGTGTTTTTAAATAGATTTAAACTTATCTTGTGTCTGCCCCTCGATCTGCTGCCAGTCCATGATCCCTCGATCTCCATCTCAGCAGCATTAGCTGTGAGGGTTTCTCTGAACTGCACCTTTTAAATAAAGGAATAGATATTGTGAGGTCAATATGATCTTAAGCATTAGTTTAAGCACATAGGTTTAACAAATGTTGTTGCCAGAGTTCACACAGCAGTTTAAAATATCGGCAACACTTTACAATAAGGTCTCAATTGTTAAAATTAGGCTAGTTAATGTGTTCTTTACCAATGAACAATACATTTGTTACAGTATATTTATTCATCTTTGTTAACATTAGTTAACAAAAATACAATAAAAATGTATAATAAAAATTAGTTCACAGTGCATTGACTAATCTTAACAAATAGCCTACAACTTTTGATTTTAATAATGCATTAGCAAATGTCAAAATGAAAATGAACTAAGATTAATAAATGCTTTAAGTATTGTGCATTCTTAGTCCATCTTAACTAATGTAGTTAAACCTACATTAACGAATGAAACCAATTATTGTAGTGTTACCAAAATATCTGTAAAAAGTGTCAGATTCCAAACTAGTGCTCAGATGTTTGCTCATAATTATTTTAAGTCAACATCCCCTCTGCAGCAAAATGTCAAGAACTACCATTTTAATAACATTACACAGTGATACGCTTTAATTTTTTCTTTAACTCTAAAATGCACCTGCTCTAAAGCAGATTACGCAATAAATAAATAAATAAATAAATAAATAAAATAAAGCAGATTACGCTATATTCAAGAACACAAGACGTGCCAAAGACAATGAATTAAGAAGCTGCACTTATTTTGCAGCTTAATGTATCTATAATGTATCACCCATAGGGGTGGTAGTGGCGCAGTGGATAAGACACATGTCTTTGGTGTGAGAGACCCGGGTTCGAATCCACTGTGAGACACCAATGTGTCCCTGAGCAAGACACTTAACCCCTAGTTGCTCCAGAGGCGTGCGACCTCTGACATATATAGCAATTGTAAGTCGCTTTGTATAAAAGCGTCAGCTAAATGAATAAATGTAAATGTAAATCTATAACGCTTTTCCATTTCGGAGTTCCCACAGGAGTGTTAAAACCAAATAAATCTTATTTTTTTATTTCAGATTGTAGCCTACACGTTGTCTCCGCGGGTGTAGTAGCCTACACTGTGGTCAATGTAGTTCGATTCACAAATAAATGACTCTTTTGAGAGGTTAGTGAATCAAATCAGAAAGAGTCGCCTGTATAGAGAACTATGGCGCCGAAAGCGTAGTCCGACTCTTATGATTCGACTCCTATGAACTAATCACTCGTTGAAAAAGACGAATTGACTGACTAAATTTGAGCACAGGAATATAACTCAATATCATTTCATTAGCCAAAATCCAGTGCACTGATCAACAGCCAACAGCACAGCAGTTTTTCTAATAAAAAAAAAACAACTCACATTTATCCTAAAAAGAGACCGTAGCTCATCAACACTCTCTCCGGGACCTAACGTTAATGGATATTCTGAAGTAACGTATTATCATCGTAAACATCTGATCTAACGTTAGATATATATATATATATATATATATATATAAAAACACTATATTTATCTTGACAATTAACGTTAATACATCAAACAGCACTATAACAACAAATTAATGGATTAATGGATAAATTACTTACTCGTTTTTCAGATGAATGATTCCTCTCGAAAACGTTGGTCTGCGTCTGCAGGATCTTCCTCAGGATTTAAATGAACCGCCAAAACCTTTTTTCAAGTGGCCCGCTTGTGACAAAACGAACTCGGGCCGAAGGTAAATACACACAGCTATACCGAGTAAGTTATAGCGCGAGTACAACTGCTTTTAGCCGACACTGGCCCACTCATAAAACGCCGTATATGAGCCAGCGCGAATACAACCGCTTTTAGCCGACACTGGCCCACTCATAAAACGCCGTATATGAGCCAGCGCGAATACAACCGCTTTTAGCCGACACTGGCCCACTCATAAAACGCCGTATATGAGCCAGCGCGAGTACAACCGCTTTTAGCCGACACTGGCCCACTCATAAAACGCCGTATATGAGCCAGCGCGAGTACAACTGCTTTTAGCCGACACTGGCCCACTCATAAAAAGTCGTATATGAGCCAGCGCGAATACAACTGCTTTAAGCCGACACTGGCCCACTCATAAAACGCTGTATATGAGCCAGCGCGAGTACAACTGCTTTAATCCGACACTGGCCCACTCATAAAACGCCGTATATGAGCCAGCGCGAGTACAACTGCTTTTAGCCGACACTGGCCCACTCATAAAACGCCGTATATGAGCCAGCGCGAGTACAACTGCTTTAAGCCGACACTGGCCCTTCATAAAAAGCCGTATGTCAGCCAGAAGTGTTGTGTACACAGTCGGCACGACTCTGGCCCATTATCTTTTCACCGATGCCGACACTGAGCCGACAGTAACGCATTTCAGCCGGAATCGGCCCAAATGTGCTTGCTATCTGGGTTAGGTTACATAATATGTAGATGGGATTTAGCTTTATACAAAGTCTATAATTAATGTCGGAATTTTTCACATAACCCTTGAAGTATTGTGGCATCAGTATTATAAAAAAAAAAAAAAGATATATATTGTACAGAAAAAGTTTTGAGCTGGTTCATTTTTTTAGTAGTATAGAGACATCAAGAATCAACATATGAATCTCAACAATGGTGACAACCAACAAAGCCTTTTTGTGACTTTATAGTAATTCAGATTTTTTTTTTCATTGTCACCATTGTTGTGATTCATACGCTGATTCTTGATGTCTGAGTGAGTCTATGTGATCCTGTCAAAACATTTTCTGTATAATGACATCATAAAATCTGGGTATCACAGCACTGCAGGATCTTCTATAGCAGTTTTATCATGCAAAATGAACAACTAATATTTAACGACTTAAAATCAGATATTTCACTTTAGGTGGTACTAATAAAGCAGGACACTACATGATGACTATTATCACTAAAAAGTGACCAACATTTTCTGATCTGAGATTCTCTTGGATTGCTACAATTACAAATATGCATCAGAGACACACAGTTAATGCAGCCAGAGAAACATTAAAGTTAAACAGTAAAAGGTCAAGAGCCCAACTAAAGCAAACACTGATCTCCATCATGGTGACATCAAACTTTATTCTTTTCAATAAAACTTCAACTTCTAAACCTCTGTTAATTCTCAATAAGAATGTTAGTATGAAAGAAATAAAGTCTGGATTGTAATAAGTGAAGATGCTGAGATCCTGAGAGATCTGGTAGTGTTTAATGTTCTGTTGGGGTTTAAAGTGTTTCTGTATGGTGTGTTTCGTGTGTCACCATTGTGTTGAAGAGTAGAGCCTGAGCTTCAGTTCAGAATGAGCAGAGAAACACAGATGTTATGCTGCATATTGCTTTATTTAACTGACAGTAACTGTGTAGTTGCTGATGCAGTGACGTATAGTCACAACAAATCATGCATATAATTAACTGCGTGTATTTCAGTAAAAAAATCAGAAAATAAATGTGAAATAACTGTGGTTTAACTGTGTGTTTCTGTTAAAAAAGATTAATGAAGATTTCTGTAGAAGTATTTTGCACTTATTTAAATTAGGATATTTTACATTAATTTTACGGTTTTTGTATGGCAGCCGTTGCTGACAGTCATTTGACTGTTATTTTATGGGATTTTTTTTACAATGAAAGTGTTTGATCGTAATAATTCAGGAAATAGCTGTAAAAGAACAGTGTTTTTCTGTAAAACATTTAAGGAAAATTTCTGTAAAAGTTTTTTGCACTTCATTTAAATTAGGATATTTTACTTTATTTTTACGGTTTTTGTTTGGCAGCCGCAGCTGACAGTCATTGACCGTTTTTTTACGATTTAATTTTTTACAGTGTACACCTACACCACATGGACACCACATGGACGGAAGTTTCCTGCCGTTGAGGGATGCTGAGGCTCTTTTGGCGCTGGACCGCGACATTAAGACAAAGCCAGAGAAGAAAAAGGACCGCTCGCGGTCACTCGCTGCCTTCTGTTAGGTGAGAAACAAAGGATTAGTACCAGCACGTTCAGCATGAGACGGGGTGTCTGTCGAAGTGAGAGCAGTGGCGGCTTTTAACGCCGCTTGATGACGGGCTGCAGCTGTGAGCGATCAGCCCGTGATGAGGACGTGCAGGTGCCGTGCGTTGGTTGCCAGGGCGACGCTGATATGCCCAGAGAGACTCGTCACATTCCCCCCCCCCCCCCAAGCGTCGTTCTGGCCCTGGGAACGAGAGGAGATAGTAGGGGTGAAATAAGGGGTGGGTGGGGAATGACCCCTGACAGACCTGAAAAAGCTGTCCACATCCGTGAGAGTCCATCGGCGTTGGCGTTGGCGGCCCCGGCCCGATGTCGCACTTCGAAGTGGAAGTCCTGGAGCGCGAGGAACCAGCGGGTCACCCTGGCGTTGGTATCTTTAGCCCGGGCCATCCACTGTAGAGGGGCATGGTCGGTCAGCAGGGTGAACTTACGGCCGAGGAGGTAATAACGCAGCTCCAGGACTGCCCACTTGATGGCCAGGGCCTCCTTCTCGACGGCGGCGTAGTTCTTCTCTGCCTGGGACAACTTCCTGCTGATGTAGAGAATGGGATGTTCCTCACCTTCCTGGACTTGTGACAGGATGGCTCCTAGTCCGGTGTCGGAAGCATCCGTTTGCAGCAGGAAGGGGCAGCCGAAGTCAGGGGCGCGGAGTACCGGGGACGCTGTAAGTGCCGTCTTGAGTTGGGCGAAGGCCTCCTCGGCGGCTGTCGTCCAACAGATCTTCTCGGGCTGCCCCTTCCTGGTCAGGTCTGTCAGGGGGGCGGCTAAAGAGGAGAAGTTGGGGATAAAACAGCGATAGTACCCCGCCAACCCCAAAAAGGCTCATACCTGGGACTTTGTCTGTGGTTTTGGAGCGGTGCGTATGGGTTCCACCTTTTTCTCTTGGGGGCGAATGAGGCCTCGGCCGACCTGGAATCCCAGGTACTTCGCCTCGGATAGCGCTAGGTGGCATTTGCGGGGGTTGGCGGTTAGTCCAGCCCGCCGGAGCTCCGAGAGCACCCTCCGCAGACGTTCCAGATGTTCATCCCATGCCTCGGAATGCACCACAACGTCATCCAAATACGCGGCTGCATACGCTTGGTGGGGCCTTAGGATGATGTCCATCATGCGCTGAAAGGTCGCTGGTGCTCCATGAAGGCCAAAGGGAAGGGTCTGGTACTGCCAGTGGCCACTTGGGGTAGAAAAAGCAGTCTTCGATTTAGCAGAAGAGGTAAGTGGTACCTGCCAGTATCCCTTGGTGAGGTCCAGGGTTGTGATGTACCGGTAGGGCTGTGCGATATATATCGTGAGATTGTTATGCGCATCTCGTCAGTAAAGCCGGTTCCTTGATTAGTAGTAAATCACCATCACCTGCTTTCAGATGGAGCGACATTTACTACAAAGAGCCGTAGTTAACTGACAAGATGAGCCATATCGCATTAATATCGCGGACGTATCGCCAGCGATAATTAATGCGATATGGCTCAGCTTGTCAGTTAACTACGGCTCTTTGTACACAGCAAAAACTCCAGTGTTAAATTAACACTCCTGGGAGTGTATGAGTCCACACTCAAGAGTGTTTAAGGTAATGATATAATTAAGTGATTAATTTAGTGATGATTGAACATTATTGAAGACACCTGATGTTCACAAGCAGAATCACTGAAGGAGAAAATCTCAAATTGTAAGTTACCGTTATGACGATCAATGGTTGCTTTAGTTGGACTCTTGACACATATATTATTAACTTTAGATTTTGTTTGTCTGTTGTTTCTGAATTATAATCACCAGTTGAACAATAAAAAAAGTGATCTGATGGTGTTGGTTATATTATGACAATCATCATTTGAACTTGATCACTGAGCTCATTAAAATCCTTCTTTCTGACTTCGATTTATGTTGTTGGTTAATGAATCTGCATAAATGTCCAGAAGTTTTGATATAATATAAAGGATTTCTTAAAAGTTATTTAAAAAAAAATCATTCTTTTAGGCACACACAGATGTCAAGATTCAGTCTATGCATCTCAACAATGGTGAGGAGCAGAATATACAATTAGGAAAAGTAAATTACATAGACAATTCAGATCATAATTTATTCATACCGCAATGCATGATGGGAGCCATTAATGAGTTGTGATTGGTGGCAGCCACTGCAACATGCTTTATTATTGTCACCATTGTTGAGATTCACAGGCTGATTATTGATGTTTGTGTTTTAAATGAATTTATTCGAATGTCTTTTGATCAGAACAATGTTTATATAATATTTTGAATTATAAGTAAAATACTGATAATCATAGGCTGAAGAATCACTAAACTGCTGCTAACAAGTTAAACCAACCTATCTCAAAAAGTTTCCTTTTTCAGATCACAGCATGATTATGTCAAAACATAACCATCACTATAAGATAATACTTTACTTTGTTCATTTAACTGTTATAAATCACTAATAGCAGACAAACAACAGTAAATATTAAAGTAAACATATAATGGTCTAGAGCCCAACTAAAGCAAACACCCATCACTTTAATGGTAACTTACAATTTGTGATTTTCTTCTTCAGTGATTCTGCTTGTTAACATCAGGTGTCTTCAATAATGCTCAATCATCACTAAATTAATCACTTAATTATCTCATCAGCCCTAAATGCCGCTCCATCTGAAAGCAGGTGATGGTGATTTACTACTAATCAAGGAACCGGCTTTACTGATGAGATGCGCATAACAATCTCACGATATATATCGCACAGCCCTATGTACCGGGCCCTCCCCAGGCGGTCTAGCAGCTCGTCGACCCGAGGCATGGGATAGCCGTCGAATTCGGAGACTTCGTTCAGCCGGCGGAAGTCATTGCAGAAGCGGAGGGTGCCATCCGGCTTGGGTACCATCACGATAGGGCTGGACCATGGGCCAGGTTCGATGGTTCGATTACCCCCAACTTCAGCATTTCCTGGATTTCCTCCTCAATAGCCTGCCGACGAGCTTCTGGGACTCGGTAGGGCCGTTGCCTGACGATTACTCCAGGGGGCGTCCTGATGTCGTGGTGGATGACGTAAGTCTGCCCGGGCCTAGAGGAGAACACATCCGAAAACTGTCTGACCAGGTGCTGCAGCTCGGTCTTCTGGGCAGCCGACAGGTGGGGATCCATGTCGACAACCACGGGATCGGTGAGACTGAGGGCGGCGAGCTGGTCTCGGGTCCCTTGCCACTTCTTCAGTAAGTTGACGTGATATAATTGCTCTGCTTGTCTTCTTCCAGGTTGGCGTATGTGGTATGTCACTGGTCAAACCTTCTCCACAACGGTGTATGGCCCTTGCCACGATGCCAGGAACTTACAAGCGGAGGTAGGGACCAAGACCATGACCCTGTCTCCTGGCTGGAATTCCCGTGGTTGGGCTGCCCGATTACAGTGGCGTTGTTGGGCCTGCTGTGCCTTGCTGAGGTGCTCCCGGACTAATGGCATGACGCGGTCTATCCTCTCCCTCATCTGTGTTACGTGCTCGATGACCGTGCGGTGGGGGGCAGGCTGCTGCTCCCAGGCCTCCCGAGCGACATCCAGCAGGCCCCGAGGCTGGCGGCCGAATAGGAGTTCGAAGGGGGTGAAACCAGTTGAGGCTTGAGGGACCTCGCGGATGCCGAAGAGGACGTAAGGGATCATAAGGTCCCAGTCCCGCTTGTCCTCCGCTGCTACCCTTCGGAGCATCTGTTTTAGGGTTTGGTTAAAGCGTTCCACGAGTCCGTCGGTTTGCGGGTGATAGACGGTTGTCCTCAACTGTTTCACCCCCAGGAGCCTGCAGAGGTCAGCCATTAGCCGGGACATGAACGGTGTTCCCTGGTCAGACAGGATTTCAGTCGGGATGCCGACCCGGCTGGCCAACAGAAACAGCTCCTGGGCGATGGCTTTCGCTGTGGCTTTCCGCAGGGGGACTGCTTCTGGATACCGGGTGGCGTAATCCACGATGACGAGGATGTGTTCATGTCCTCGGGCAGACTTAGGCAACGGCCCCACCAGATCCATTCCGATCCGCTCGAAGGGCACCTCGATGATGGGTAAGGGAATCAGCGGGCTGGGGGGAGGAGTCCTGGGAGCCGTGCGTTGGCAGGTCGGGCAGGCTTTGCAGAAACCTTTCACGTCAGCCTCCAGGCCTGGCCAGTGAAAACGATCCCGGATCCGCTGGATGGTGTTAGCCGCTCCTAGGTGACCTGCCATCGGATGTGAATGGGCTAACTCGAGGATGGTCTCTGTTTTTGTCCGAGGGACGACTAGAAGTTCCTTCTCCTCCCCCCTTCGCTGGGCGACGCAGTATAGCAGACCGCTTCGGACTACAAAATGCGGGAGAGGATGGGGCCGTGGGAGGACGTCTTTGCCGTCAATGGCTCTAACTTGACTCCAACAGTGCTTCAGACGATCGTCCTCCCGCTGGTCTTTGGCAAAAGAGCCCCCCTCGCTGGCCTGTTGGAACACATCATAAAAAAGGTTAGTACTTAGCGAGGGGGACTCACCATCTCTCCCGCTGTCCGAAGCTAGCAGCGCCGACCGGCGGCGGGGTCCCTGTGGCCGGCGACAACGGCGACAGTTCCGTTCCGGGCTGGCGGGCTGAGCGGCGGCGGCGAGTAGGCGGTCAAACCCCGGCCAATCTCTTCCAAGTAGTAGTGGGACTGGTACGTTTTTCACCAATCCGGCTTCAACGGGCCAGGCGCCATGGGCGGCAGCGATGTTCACGCGGCGAGCTGGAACTTGTTGGGTGTCTCCATGCACACACGTGATCGGTAGGTAACTTTTTTTGGCCAGGGTGAGGAGGGCACAGATGGGCCTGGATGAGGGTGACCGCGCTGCCCGAATCCAGAAGCGCCCGGACGGGTTTGCCGTTCAACTTGACGTCCACCTCTGGAGCCGCAGGTGGAACGCGCTGATGGAGGATGCAGCCCGCCAGCCAGGTCCGCGGAGGCGTCGTGGGTTCAGCGGTGGGCATTGGCTCGTCCAACGGAACTGTCGGTCTGCCAACTGCGCGCGAGGTGCCCTCCGGCGTGCGTCGCTCCTGGACCACCCTCCGGGGAAACGGCGGCGCTCTCTCTCCAGCCTCCCGTTGGTGGACAGCATCCGCCAGCTCGATCGCCTCCACCAAGGCGAGGACAGTGGCGGGGTTCCTCATACCCACCGCCTGACGATGGGACCGAGGCAGGGCGCGGAGGAGGCGATCGATGATCACTCGTTCCACTACCTGAGCTGCGGTGGGTTCCCCGTCCAGCAGCCAATGTTGAGCCAAACGGACGAGATCAGCAGCCTGGGCTCGCGCTGGCACCCGGACTTTGAAATCCCATTCGTGGAACTGTTGCGCTGCACAGATGGGGGAAAGACCCAGCCGGGCGAGGATCTCGCGTTTCACTTCCCTGTAGTCGTCAGTGATCGCGGGAGGAAGGGAAAAATAAGCTCGTTGAGCTTCACCAGTGAGGAGAGGTGCCAGCGCGGAAGCCCAGTCTTCTATGGGCCATCCCTCACGGTTAGCAGTGGTTTCAAATATTTGTAGGTATGCCTCAACATCGTCGTGAGCCGTCATTTTGGGCAAAAGCCGGGTCGCTCGCATTCGGGGGTCAGGTAGTGGAACCGGCTGGGCAGCCTGGGCATGGAGGGCAGCGATGTCTTCTTCAGCTCTGCCCTGCCGAGTGGCCAAATGTTCCATTATCTGCTGCTGACGGATGCTTACTTCTGTGAGGCGGTGCAGTAGTTCATCCATCTCCATAAGAAGAGAGAGCGCCGATCGGTGCTGGGGGCGGTGAACAGAGAGAGAGGAAAAAAAAATATATTACTGTGGTGAACTGCAAACACTTGTGTGTGATTTCTCATGCAGTTGCCCGCATTCTCCACCAGATGTCATGGGTGAGAAATCACACAACAAGGTCGCTCGTGAAAATTAGCCCCGGAGGGTGGATTTATTGAAAATACTTCAACAAAGGTGAAACGGTGAAATAAGATGAGTGCTGTCTTCGTGGCTGGTGCTCCTGTGAAGTCCTTGTGCTCGTGAAGGTGGGTGTCCAGGCGTGCTCAGTCGGGCTGTCGGTCACTCGCTGCCTTCTGTTAGGTGAGAAACAAAGGATTAGCACCAGCACGTTCAGCATGAGACGGGGTGTCTGTCGAAGTGAGAGCAGTGGCGGCTTTTACAGCCGCTTGATGACGGGCTGCAGCTGTGAGCGATCAGCCCGTGATGAGGACGTGCAGGTGCCGTGCGTTGGTTGCCAGGGCGACGCTGATATGCCCAGAGAGACTCGTCACACCACACTTTAACATACACTACCGTTCATAAGTTTGTGGTCTTTCATGGTTTACACAACTAAGTGTGATTTCTAAAACCAACCTTTGTATCATAAATGTTTTTACTTTTTTATTTTCTTACATTTTATTTGTATAAAAAAAATGAATTGTAAATGTTTACCTATTTAGGTCATATATTTATGTTGATTGAAAATAAACACTAATTTTCAGCAGTTATGGTTTCCTGGTTTGATTTCTCTTTGAATTGCATGGTTGCTGTTGGGCGCAGATATTGAATATGGGCCAAATTAGTTTTAATATAATCTGGCAGAGTTGTGGCCTGTGCTCGGGAGACATCTGGCTTTTCAATGGCGATATTATGGCATGAATATGGGTCAATTTAGGGTCTTCTGGCTCTCGTCTGGTAAGGCATTGGCATTTTTCTGGCAGCTTTCTGGCGTGCTTTTGGCAAAACTGTTTGGGCTGGTTTTGGCCCTGCATTCCTGGCGGTATGATTGCCAAAACTAAGAACAGTGTTTGGGCCATAAAAGGCCTGGAACAATTTTGCTATCTGGGTTGCAGGCCTGATACAGTGCTGTGGTTCATTGAGGCACAAAACAGGTTGCCGCTTCACTCAATGAGTAAACAAAATAAACAACTGCCTTACTGATCGTTAGTTCGAGCCGGCTTTCATGACGCATACACTTCCAGCACGAGGGGGGATTGCGGTCTGATTAACTGACGGCAGATCAGCGAACTCGTCCAACGCTGCCAGAGGAACCACTGAGAATCCCTGGTATCTCAGAGCGCTATCTGGGATGTTTTCTATGGATTTGGTAAGAGAGACGATTCACAGTAGTTTTCCACACACGCGACCTCGAGTCTCTCACGTGTGATAAGCGCTGTTTCTTGAGAATCGTGCTACTCAGTCATTTGATAATCAAAATGGGAAATTACTATCCCCACACGTTCAAACAACATTTTACCAACTTTAAATCAGTTCTCGTATGGACAACATGTCCTAAAATGGTATCTTTTATCAAACTAGTACTCAGACACAATCGATCTTCCAGCCATCACCTCTTGTTCCCGGACGTCACCCCTTCTCCCCGCCCCCTCAACATTTAACCAATCCCAGCACTTAACAGTGGCAAGTACTTTTAACTCAACACATAATCATACATTTTCCTTCCTTTTCAATGAAAATAATATTATACAAGGAAACCAATACACATACAATACATGTATATAAATAAAATATTAGAAAATAATATTAAGGAAATATTACTAAACCAAATGAATACCCAAGCTATATGAATACATTTTCAACCGGGCTTCACAAAGGAACAGGTACTTTATACATCAGTGAGTGTGGTTTATGGAAAAGGGCATTTTGAGTGCAGGATCAAAGTTTTCACAAAATTTTCAAAATGTAAATGTATTACTGGTGATTTGCTACATGAATTTCACACAGCATTTTACATTTTAGTGCTGTGCTCCAGCTCTACTGGGCTCAATTGTTTCCTTCCTTTAGTGAAAGCTGGGATCTTCAGCTCTGCATTATACAAGCTAATAGATTCTGCCACGTTAAACCCTCGATCGGCCAGTATTACATCACCTGCACCGATCTATTCCAGAAACCCAGAATTTTCTGTGACACGTTTGTCTGATGTTCTCCCTCCCCATCCCTTAGATATGAATATGACTGTTCCTTGTGGGGATATGCCTATTAGGTATTTCACGGTGTGATGATGTTTATAGGTCGAATATGTTTGTGCTCTTGCTTATAAGTTTTTGGGTTCTTCTATAAAAATTTCGAAACAATCAATTATGCAGGCACATGTAGGGTAAGTTTGTCTAAATATCATGGGCATTGACAGCTGAAGCTCTTCTCTCTGTGGCCAAAATAAAAATGATGGGACAAGCTTTGCATGTAGCATGTCAAGGGTAGTTCTAAAAGTTCTGCTTGCTGTAGCTATCGAAATTTGGAAGAGAACACTAAGTAGAGCAAGGGACAGGTTCATTTTCATCCTCATAAGAGTTAAAAGAAGATGTTGGAGAGGAGAGAGGGTTGCGTGTGTCGGAAGACATGAAATAACACTATATAAAACTACTTGCAGCTTGGCAAACGTGGGGAGTCCAGTCAGTGCTTTCACTTTTTCATCATCATTTGCAAAAGCCTGTTCGTCCAATGTTCCTAATTTGGTTTTCAGCCACCGGTTTTCCTCCCTGAGGTCGTCACACTCCTGCTGTAGCTTTGCAATAGCATCTTTGCAGTGATTGCTGAAATGCTGTTGTGGCACAGGCTCTCCTGAAGACAGTTCCAAGAGGACATCCACAGCATCTTGTTTCTTTTCCGCCTCCATCCTCTTGATTTGGATTCTGCTGTGCTGCTCATACCTTTTTTGTTTACAAGGACACAATGACATTTTTTGTCACATATATAGAACTAATATTGTAAAATATGTATTAAAATTACATTTGGTCGTACTTTGATGTGCAGGGAGATCAACTAATAATGAACTGTTAAGAAATAATTAAATACGAGAGCAACACATATACAACACACAATATGGAAAAAACACTGGATGAGCATGCAAAGTAAATGTCACAGCAATACATTTCAGACACAACCGTATTATACAACATTCAAAGTCAAACCTTTTCATGTCTTTCTCCCTTTTCCTCTTTTTGGTGGCGGGGGTGTGAGAGAAGACAGATGGAACCCAATCAGGGGATAGCAGGTCATCAGATTTGGCACCTGAAATAATAAAATAAGATAATATAATAGCTAAAAAACATTATTGCCACACAAGGTTTTGGGTATTTTCAACATAAAGGGCCCTATTTTAACGATCTGAAACGCAAGTGTTAAAGCGCAAAGCGCAAGTAACTTTGTGGGCGGGTCTCGGCGCTGTTTCTATTTTCCCGGCGGGATAAATGACCTTTGCGCCCGGCGCAAATCTAAAAGGGGTTGGTCTGAAGTAGCTTCATTATTCATAGGTGTGGTTTGGGCGTAACATGAAATAAACCAATCAGAGCATCAGCTCACATTCCCTTTAAGAGCAGACGTGCATTTTCCTTGGCGTATTGCTATTATAACGGCGGATTTGCCAGACGCGCGCCAGGAGCGGTTCACAGCCGAGGACAGCAACGCTCTCGTCACGGCCGTAAAAGAGAGAGAAGTGAAATTGAAGAACACCCAAATTAGCTTTGGTTAAACAGGCATATAATAATTTGGGTAAATGTGCAAGCTAGATGTATGCTTTTATAATAAATTGTCTATCTATCTATCTATCTATCTATCTATCTATCTATCTATCTATCTATCATTTGTAATAATATGATTTGCAAAAATGAAAACTGCTGCTTCTGTGTAGATTAGAGAATGCTAATTGTGCGTTGTGCACGCTATACATTATGGTCAAGCATGCGCCCTTAAAATAGCATAATGAACAACGCGCAACGCGCCACTGACTTTAGACTAGGTTTTTTCTGGCCAGTGGCGCAATTGTTTTATGGAACAGTAAAATAGCACCAGGGATTGTTTGCGCCGGAACACGCCTCCTTTTTTGCGCTGAACCGCCCAGGGAGCGCAAGTTCATTCCCTAGTTTAGCGACGTGCTTCTGTGGAGGGAAAAGCGCGCTTTGCGCTGGTGCAAAATAGGAATGAAACATGCGTCGGTGTACAAAGTCAATTGCGCTGGGTGCAAGATAGGGCCCAGAGTCCTGTAGTTCCAGGTCTTTCTAGTAGCTATCAAGTCTGTTAGCGAGCTAGCTGCATAACTATGGACTAGGACAGGGATAGGCAACTCCGGTCCTGGAGGGCCACTGTCCTGCAGAGTTTAGCTTCAGCCCTGATAAAAACCCACCTGCCTGTATCTATCTAGTAATCCTGAAAACATTGATTGCCTTGTTCAGGTGTGTTTAATTAGGGTTGGAGCTAAACTCTGCAGGACAGTGGCCCTCCAGGACTGGGATTAACTCCAAGGTAGCTAAATTGTGTAAAGCAGACAATGTTTTTTAAGATAATCGATCAGTAATAATTCCTCCGTAAATAATCAAGCTCTACTGATGGGTCATCTCTGGTTCTCATTGAAAACCATAGATATCACAAACCTCAAAACAACCTATCACACACTTTTGTTGTTGTTAGCAAAAGACGACAGCTGTTAGCCTAGCTTAGACTCATAACACAAACAGCTGACTCGCCGAACCAGCTGGTGGTGTTGATTTACGAAACTACAGGGTAAATTAAAGACACGAATAATTACATGATCATACACCCATTGTATTCAAACAAATGTTGAAATTACCTTTGATGAAATGATCACTGCACATACGTGTATACTGTGAAGGTTGCCAGGTCCTATTTCCCGAAACAGTTGCACGTCTGATAGCCTGTCTCCATAGTTGTCTTCTCTCTGAATTCTCCTTATCAGATGGGATCCGGTAAAAACATAACCCCGGCTTATCTCCTCGTCGGTTAGTGCATCCAATCGCACAACAACTGTCTGGCATCAGTGGCGGTTCTAGAGGGGGGGCCGGGGGGGCCAGTGCCCCCGTGTCACCAAGCTTGGCCCCCCCTCTGGCCCCCCTAAATTTGGAATCGTAAAATCACACCAAACAACTGCGCATTTTATCAGTTGCGGCGCCTTCATCTATAGGCTACACTGCAGCACGACGTATATTCACATCAAATGTTAACGCAGAGGAACGGGACACTGCAGTTCACAAAAGTTCATTATTTGCATGTGCTTTAAAGCCTTGCCGGTTAAACATGTCATTCGCTGCTGATGCGCTGTTCAAACATGCGCTTTACTGAGCGCGTACACTCGACGCGCACATGCACTAAAAGCCTGTTAATGGACTAAGTTATCTTTTGAGTCTTATATTGTGCTAATACTGTCAAATACAGACAATGTTTACATAAACAAAGTTGGTTATGTCTAAAGTGAAAGCAAACAGAGAAAATTAATTAAAATCTGCTTGTCATATGCGTGTATATTAGACGCGTCGCGTGCAGTTCTTAAAGAGACAGTAGCCCTAATAATAAACATGCGGCCGCTTGTCCTTAAAGAGATAGTTCACCCAAAACCAAACAGTTGCTGGTCCCCATTGACTTCCATACATAGTAGGAAAAAATATACTATGGAAGTCACAGGGGTACATCAACTGTTTGGTTACTCACATTCTTTCAAATAACGTTTATTTTCAACAGAAGAAAGAAACTTATTCAGGTTTAAAACAACTTAAGAGAGTAAATTAGCTCGATGGTGTTTTAAGCCCCCAATGGCTCCTTAGAGGCAGCTAACCCTACCCTCAACCTTAAACCTACCCATCCCCTCGCTGCCTGGAAGGCGCCATTGGGGGCATAAAACACCAAACACCGTAAAGGATGACTTTTTGGGGGGAGAACTATCCCTTTAATGTTAATAAAACAACAAAACACACAGAGGAAATCATTCACTGCTCTTGACTGAGAACTTTAAGTCTGTTGTGTTTTATTTTCATATTTGTTCATTTAATTACTTTCTTCAATTCTACTGTTAAATACACCTATAGCTGAAAAAATAAAGCACTGTTTATTTCATTTGTATATTAAGTTGTGTATGTGTAATATGTATCTCTGTTCTTAATTTTTATAACAAAGAAAATAGTGACAAAGATTTTTATTTTCGCCACTTTGGCCTAAATGTCTGCCATTCTTTTTTATTTTATATTTTGTTACCTATATTTTGTTACCTATAAGGCTTTGCTTTTAAAATAGGGACATTAGTTTGGCTGTAATGCTCAGTCACATGCAAAATAGTAAAAACCAACATGAAATAAGAATCATGATAAAATCGTGATTTTCCTGAAAAAAAAAAAAAAAAAATTGTGATATGATATTATTGCCATATCGCCCACCCCAGGTGTAAAAAAGTGCCTAGATGTGCTTAGATGCTAAAAATGTGTTATTATTGATCATTATATCACACTACAATTAAACATAATGAAACATTCATTTGAATTGAAATTGTTTTATCAGCTTAGCTAATATAATTTATTAGCTTTTTCTAGAGATTGCAGTCATGCATGACATGGTGAAAAATGACTTGAAATAATACTGAAAATAGGTTAAGATGAATGTTAAAGGTGTGCCCCCTAAAAGCACAAGTGGCCCCTGCCTGGCCCCCCCAGTTACTGTGGTCTAGAACCGCCACTGTCTGGCATGTTGTTTACTTTACTTTTACTTGTAAAATTGGCGACGTCCTGGCAAGATCCTTGATTAGTTTACTGCGTTTCGTTGCTGGAGAACGACGTTCTTGCCCACCAGCCAGTACTTGTGACGTCACGTGCAAAGTATCAATACACTTAAATGATGAACTAATTATTCTGACCATTACATTAGCTTTATTTATTTTTGTAATATATATGATATAAAGGGTTAAACGGTAAATCATTTAGCCATAAAAACAGACAATAACAATGAGTTGTTGATAAAATGAGTAAACAGTTTAATCAATAAATACATGAAGCAAATACGAACATTAAGATAAAAGAAAGCGAATGAGACAGATCTCTCTCTTTACTGACTTATACTGTGAGAGCAGAAGCATCTCAAGAGAAGAAGAGAAGAAAAGTGCCCAGTTTCAAAGATACATGAAAGTATATCTTGCATTTGCATGTAGAAGTGGAAGAGAAACTATGTTGTAATAAAAAACAATGAAGAAGTTAAGAATTACAGATTTTCTGAATTGTTAAAACACATTTATTGAAACCATCACTCACTTTAAAACCGTAAATAGAAAACCAAATGTTCAAGCCACATTCAGAACACCTCTGACTCTTCACTTATTCTTATTCTTATAACACTTTTTACTTGTGTTTGTAGTTCCTCCTCCAAAGCACAATGGGTTTGTGGGCACTATTAGCCTTTATAGTGAGCACAGATCCACACTTTGAAAATCTAGCAGAAAGAGTAGACCATCCAGGGACTTTTGACATACTTTTTTCAACATACTATGATTTGGGACACACTTATTCTAATCTCACATACTATTTAAGATGGATATTGTATGCATTGGGTCACAGGGATGGAACTAACTTTTTGGGCCCTATCTTGCACCCAGCGCAATTGACTTTGTACACCGACGCATGTATCATTCCTATTTTGCACCCGCGCAAAGCGGACTTTTCCCTCCACAGATGCACGTCGGTTAACTAAGAAATACACTTGCGCTCGCGGGGGCGGTTCAGCGCAAAGAGGAGGCGTGATCCGGCGCGAACGTTCCCTCATGCTATTTTACAGGTTTAGAAAACAATTGCGCCACTGACCGAAAAAAAACAGTTTAAAGTCAGTGGCGCGTTGCACATGTTATTCATATGCTATTTTAAGGGCGCATGCTTGGCCATAATCAATGTAGCGTGTGCACAACATACAGTTTGATTCTCTCATCTACACAGAAGCAGCAGTTCTGATTTTTTGCAAATCATACATTATTACGATAGATAGATAGATAGATAGATAGATAGATAGATAGATAGATAGATAGATAGATAGATAGATAGATAGATGATAGATAGATAGATAGATAGATAGATAGATAGATAGATAGATATAGATATAGATATAGATAGATAGATAGATAGATAGATAGTTTATTATAAAAGCATACATCTAGCTTACACATTTACCCAAATTATCATACGCCTGTTTAACCGAAGTTAATTTGGGTGTGTTTCTCCATCCCCAACGTCCCTGACGAGAACGTCGGTCTTCTCGGCTGTGAACCGCTCCTGGCGCGCGCCTGGCAAATCCGCTGTTATAATAGGAATACGCTTTAGTTTAGAACAAGCGCGCCTGCTCTTAAAGGGAATGTGAGATGATGCTCTGATTGGTTTATTTCACGTTACGCCCAAACCACACCTATGAGTAATGAAGCTACTTCAGACCAACCCTTTTTTGATTTGCGCCGGGCACAAGAGTAATTTATCCCGCCGGGAAAATAGCAACAGCGCCGAGACCCGCCCACAAAGTTACTTGCGCTTTGCGCTTTGACACTTGCGTTTCAGATCGTTAAAATAGGGCTCTTTGTTTCTTAAATCAAATTCAGTTATTTATTTATTTTATTCCACTGTCAGGACACCTTTAACCATCTATTATTTCATAATCCAATCAGATATAATTAGATTTTCTTAGAATCTTTGAATCAGGATATGAAACTGCACTTGTGCATATTCATAAATAAACCAGTGTTTGGTTCCCCCTGAGGATCTTTACTCATGATGCTTCATATCTGGATTCATCTTCAGCTGTAATTTATCAGTAATCTTGTGTTATTGATATAGCAGCCCTCTTATTCTACAGCATAAGGTCCACCCCAAAAAAGCATGTCTTAAACCAGACGTTAACTGGTAGATTGTGTTGGTCATTATGGAAATGATCCGGCTGCGTCTGTATTCTTTAATCTGCATGTCGTCACAAGCCATAAGAACAACCCACAATCAAGTGCAGAACTTTCCACCCCCATCTGCGCTTTTATGGAATTGCGCCCTCATGCTCATTTGCCCTGTTTAGTAAATCTGGCCCATGGTATCCTGTAGTCAAGCTTCTTCAACAACATGAATATCATGAGTAAAGTTCCTCATTGGAACAAAACACTGCTTTATTAAAAAACATGCATAAGTGCAGTTTCATATCCTGATGCAGAGATTCTAAGAAAATCTAGATATATATTATGAAATATCCCTCTCGTCACAGCTCCTGAAGAACCTCACAAAAAGAAAACAATAATACCAGGTTATTAGGGGGTAAAGTAAATGGTGAATATAACCTTCCTTACAAACTCAACACACGAGAAAAAGTTTAAAGGACAAGTTCGGTATTTTACACTTAAAGCTCTGTTTTCAGATCAGTTAAGGTTGAAATTTGGACACATGCTGCTAGCCCGAGAATTTTCGGTTTCTGTGGTGGTAGAGAGGTTGAGAGGACGTTTATGCCCAAGTTTTAACTAGGAAAGTCATATTTAGGATAATTCTGTTAGAATGTGAAGGCAGCATAAATGCAGGCTCCTATTTTCAGTCACAGATGATGTACTGACCTGAGTCCACATTCAATTTTCCAGCAAGTTAAACTCCAATTAATTTAACATTTAATTTAAAATTCAACAATAATATTGATCTGCCTGCATTAATGTATGAGAACTTAACTGAGCTGGACGATGACATCACTGTTTTCTCCAGAGTGTATATATATAAATTATATAATTTTAATTTAATTTAATTAATTTAAACTAAATTAATAACTTTTTTTACAACAAAAATGAAACATCACTGAACTTACTTAAGCTGTGACGCTATTTTCTTCTGGAAACAAACTTTGTTGCATTATTTTCCTTTTATCTCTGTAAAGCTGCGTTGAAACAATCTATATTGTTGAAAGCAATATATAAGTAAATGTGACTTGACTACACAATAATCCCCGGAACCACAAAGAGATGTTGAGAATGTTTTACTGCATGAATGGTGTGAAACTGAAAATACAAAGACATACATTAATACATTATATGCACATGTACTGTACATGTGAACATGTGATTGCTTTGACAAGCTACCACCACAGAAACCGAAAATTCTCGGGCCAGCAGCATGTGTCCAAATTTCAACCTTAACTGATCTGAAAACAGAGCTTTAAGTGTAAAATACCGAACTTGTCCTTTAAACTTTTTCTCGTGTGTTGAGTTTGTAAGGAAGGTTATATTCACCATTTACTTTACCCCCTAATAACCTGGTATTATTGTTTTCTTTTTGTGAGGTTCTTCAGGAGCTGTGACGAGAGGGATATTTCATAATATATATCTAGATTTTCTTAGAATCTCTGCATCAGGATATGAAACTGCACTTATGCATGTTTTTTAATAAAGCAGCGTTTTGTTCCAATGAGGAACTTTACTCATGATATTCATGATGTTGAAGAAGCTTGACTACAGGATACCATGGGCCAGATTTACTAAACAGGGCAAATGAGCATGAGGGCGCAATTCCATAAAAGCGCAGATGGGGGTGGAAAGTTCTGCACTTGATTGTGGGTTGTTCTTATGGCTTGTGACGACATGCAAATTAAAGAATACAGACGCAGCCGGATCATTTCCATAATGACCAACACAATCTACCAGTTAACGTCTGGTTTAAGACATGCTTTTTTGGGGTGGACCTTATGCTGTAGAATAAGAGGGCTGCTATATCAATAACACAAGATTACTGATAAATTACAGCTGAAGATGAATCCAGATATGAAGCATCATGAGTAAAGATCCTCAGGGGGAACCAAACACTGGTTTATTTATGAATATGCACAAGTGCAGTTTCATATCCTGATTCAAAGATTCTAAGAAAATCTAATTATATCTGATTGGATTATGAAATAATAGATGGTTAAAGGTGTCCTGACAGTGGAATAAAATAAATAAATAATTGAATTTGATTTAAGAAACAAAAAGTTAGTTCCATCCCTGTGACCCAATGCATAATATCCATCTTAAATAGTATGTGAGATTAGAATAAGTGTATGTCATAGTATGTTGAAAAAAGTATGTCAAAAGTCCCTGGATGGTCTACTCTTTCTGCTAGATTTTCAAAGTGTGGATCTGTGCTCACTATAAAGGCTAATAGTGCCCACAAACCCATTGTGCTTTGGAGGAGGAACTACAAACACAAGTAAAAACTACAAACATGGTGGGTTTGTTTAACATGGCTCAATTAGTTCATGCGTTCATGACCTCAAGGCTAGATTACTGAAATGCTCTACTGGGTGGTTGCCCTGCACGCTTGATAAACAAACTACAGCTAGTTCAAAACGCAGCAGCTCGAGTTCTTACCAGAACCAGGAAGTATGACCATATTAGCCCACACAGTAAATTCCCCAGTGTTAAATCAACACTGCTCAGAGCACATATGGTCCCACTCTACAGAGTGTTCAAATTAACACTGAAGCAGTGTTGAAGTTAATGAGATAATTAAGTTAACACTGAAGCAGTGTTGAAGTTAATGAGATAATTAAGTTAACACTGAAGCAGTGTTGAAGTTAATGAGATAATTAAGTGATTAATTAAGTGATGATGATGATGATAGTTTATTTGTCATTGCATATCTCTACACAACGAAATTAAGATGACATCAATCACTCAGTTAGCAGCCTAGGGGATAAAAGTAACACCGTCAACAACAGTTCATAGATAAATATATATTAATAAAAAATAAAAAATAAAAAAAATATATATATATATTTAAAATGGATTAATAAAACTAAAACAATTATAAAACACAATATAAAACAAGTCTGGATTTACTTAGTCTTTCAACCTTTCAGCAGTTCATTAATGGCCCTTGGAAAAAAACTGTTTCTCATGCGGTTTGTCCGCGCCCTCATGACCCTGAGCCGGCCTGACGGTAAGGTGTCAAACAGAGTGTAGCCAGGATGTGTAGGATCCGCCCTGATGCTTGCAGCTCTTCTCTGCAGCCTACTGGAGTAGATGTCGTCAAGGCTCAGAAGAGGTGCCCCAATGATTCTCTGGGCAGTTTTAATTACCCGCTGCAGGTCTTTTTTCTCCTCAACAGTGCAGCTGGAAAACCACACTGTACAGCTGTATGCCAGCACACTCTCTATTGTGCATCTGTAAAAGTTTATGAGGAGTGTCTGCGGGAGCCCAGTGCGTCTTAGGGTGCGCAGGAAAAAAAGTCTCTGCTGAGCTTTTTTCCCTAGCTCTTTGGTGTTTACTCCCCAGGTCAGATCCTCCGCCAGATGTAGCCCCAAGTATCTGAAGCTTCGGACCTGTTCCACCTCCTCTCCATGTATCTCGAGAATTTCATGTTTGTTGTTTTTACATTTTCTAAAATCAATTATGATTTCTTTTGTTTTCTTTGTATTAAGAATTAAATTGTTCCTGCTACACCATGATACAAGTGATTGGACCTCCTCCCTGTAAGCGGTCTCATCATTGTTGGTTACCAGCCCCACCACAGCTGTGTCATCTGCAAATTTGAAAATGGAATTTGAGTCATGAATGGCAAAACAGTGATGATTGGCCATTAGTGGTGACACCTGATGATAACAAGCAGACTCACTGAAGGAAAGACAAACAAGAACAGAAAAAAGAGAAACACAAGAACTACAACTGACTTTCGAGCAATTATTGCACTTATTATTTTACCAGTTTGACTTTATTTCTGTCATACATCTACACATAGTCTTATTTAGATTTAACAGAAGTTTAGATGGTAATGTTTGATGGAATGTTTCGTTTCATGTCACCATTATAGTGACCAGTGGTTGCTTTAGTTGGGTGCTTGACCCTTTACTTTTAAACATTAGTATTTCTCTGGCTGCTCCAACTCTGTGCTTATAGAGCATATGTGTTGTGGGAAGAGAAACTATGACTTTGGCTGTGTTTCCTGAAAGCATCGCAAGTCTAATTTGATTGTACAGACCATTTGTTGCAGTTGGTCTGCAATCAAGTTAAGTTTTAGATGCTTTTGCAAATGCAGCCCTGGTTTTGTTTTGATGGTGAAATTACTAGTGACCAGATTTAGTGATGGCACCCATCATTATAAATTGATTTTCCAAAAGTTTTATAAATTTTTCACTACAGTAGTTACTTCCAGCAATATTTTAATGATCTGAAAAAATTGAAATCCCACACAGACATCAAGAATCTACATATGAATCTCAACAATGGTGACAATCAAACAAACGCTTAATGTTGCAGTGCATGATGGGAGCCACCAATCAGAACGCATCAATGGCTGACATCATGCATTGCAGCATGAATAAATTATGCAGCTGAATTGTCCTGTAATTTTCATTGTTTTTTCTGTTGGCTTTTATTTAGCTATTGTTTTGTTCTGACTTTAGTAGTTTATTTTGTGATGTTCAGAATTGATCTGTTCATCACTAGTTTGTTTATTGTCACCATTGTTGAGATTCATATGCTGATACTCTATGTCTGTGTGTTTTAACAGAAAAACCTTCTTTGCACAAAATATGTTCAATATTTTTCATATTACTGTTGAATCTCAAACTGTAGAATCTCAGAGCTACAATCACCAATACTAAAATGAGTCATCAAGAATATAGTCAAAGATTTAAACTCTGAATGACATCAGTGAATCAGGACACTACATGATGATATTTATCATCATAACATATTGTCAGCAGGTCATGTTTTCTCTTGCAGTAACAAATGTGCTTTATAAACACAATGATGGAACAGTCAGAGAAAAACTACTATTAACAAAATCAAAAGAGTCAAGAGCCCAACTAAAGCAAACACTTACCACCAAAATGGTAACAGTCCATTAAACATTACCGTCTAAACTTCTGTTGAATCTCAAGAACTTTTGTCGATGGATGTCAGAAATAAAGTCAAACTGGTAATAATAAATGCAACAATGTGTAATGACTCGAAGTCAGTTGTAGTTCTTGTGTTTCTCTTTTTTTCTGTTATTGTTTTTTCTCTTTCCGTCAATGATTCTGCTTATTAACATCAGGTGTCACCACTAATGGCCAATCACTTAATTAATCACTTAATTATCTCATTAACTTCAACACTGCTTCAGTGTTAACTTAATTATCTCATTAACTTCAACACTGCTTCAGTGTTAACTTAATTATCTCATTAACTTCAACACTGCTTCAGTGTTAATTTTAACACTCTGTAGAGTGGGACCATATGTGCTCTGAGCAGTGTTGATTTAACACTGGGGATTTTACTGTGCAGTTCTGTCAAAACTGCACTGGCTCCCTATTAAACATCGCATCAATTTTAAAATATTGCTGATCACGTACAAAGCACTAAATGGTTTAGCTCCGCAGTACTTGAGCGAGCTCATAACGCATTATAGTCCTTCACGTCTATTGCGATCTCAAAATTCCGGCCAGTTGATAATACCTAGAATATCAAAATCGACTGCTGGCGGTAGATCCTTTTCCTATTTAGCACCAAAATTTTGGAACAATCTTCCTACCATTGTCTGGGAAGCAGACACACTCTGTCAGTTCAAAGCAAGATTAAAGACACATCTCTTTGACATAGCATTCACATAATACATTATAGACTTCTATAATTCAATGTTAGGCTGCATAGATTAGGTCAGCTGGAACCGGGAACACTTCCCATAAATCCTGATGTACTTGTTACATCATGAGAAGAATGGCATCTACGCTAATTTTAGTGTCTTTGTTTATCCCAAGGTTTTCCCGCAGCCTGCCGGATCCAGGCCGTATCCAGATCTGATGAAGGACCTGCGCCTGGACCCGATGACAACGCAGTGCTGAAGTGCCAACTAGTCTCTCCCTATGGAGGATCCCTTTACCACTCTACAGATAAAGCGTCGTCGGGAAAACTCAATTTGCGTATCTACCCCGAATTGATAAAATAAAATAAAATAAAATTCTGAATGTTAAATTAAATGTTGATTATCAGTCAATGTTATGCGTGTTATATTTCATATGCCACAACAATGTTAACTTTTATAAAGATCCGTTTGGCTATTAACTTAGTGAAAGACCTATAACTGGCAGATCAGTGTGCCTCTGCTTTTCTCTCCAATATGGTAGGAAATTAAATGAAATAAAACGTGGAGGATTTTAACTGTGACAAGATGATTGACAGGCCAGTTGTGACAGGATGCGACAGAGAGCAACCGTTAAAGGGGACATATTATGCCCCTTTTCACAAGATGTAATATAAATCGATGGTGTCCACAGAATGTGTCTGTGAAATTTCAGCGACAATAACAAAACACGTGAATCTCACTCATTCAGAATCTCAGAATAACCTGTAGCGAGTGCAGCCTTACGGAGAGACTCAGGAAGAGTTCCACTTTTAGACGCACCTGGACATTTCTGAATGTTAGTGGAGCCATTTATGCAGTTGTTGTGGAGTTATATTGATTCATCTCATCGACTTGCTTGTACCGTCATGTTTAACTTTTACACAAGTGTCCACAGTTCCTGAGATGTTTGTAAGATGTGACATGTTCTGGTCAATAGTGTTCAGTGCTCGTCTCTGCAGAAACGACAGAACAGTTTCAGGCTTTCCTGGATCTTTTATCATTGCGCTAGAACTGGTCACTGTTGTCACTTGTGAAACCAAATGGTGGCTGGTGTGTGTAAACGTGCAGATTAAGGGCCGGTAATATTATAATAATATCCTCTTCCTACGTCAGAAGGGGAGCGAAATCTGATCAGCTTATTTTTTGACATGCTTGCAGAGAAAGACTCACCAAAACAAAGTTACTGGGTCACTTTTCTGGGTTGGTAGAAGCACCGGGGACCCGATTATAGCACTTAAACATGGAAAAGGTCAGATTTTCATGATATGTCCCCTTTAAAGACGCTATTGTATGACATGTCTGAAAGCTTTTCTACTCTTTTCTTACACATTCAAAAGTATCTACTTTTTCTTCACAAAAAGAGTACCTACTTTTAGGGCGTAGTATAAGTAGGCAAATTGGGATGCATTGGTTCTGGGACATTATACGTAGAACATAACACACGTACACTTTTTTTTTTTTGTGATATGAAAAAGCGAACTTCCTCATCTGTTGGTTTAAATACTGCTGTTGTCGTCTGGCTCGATGCCTTTTCTGATCCTCCTCTCTCATCATTGCTCCTGAGCTCCTGAAGAACCTCACAAAAAGACAAGAGTAATCTCAGATTATTAGGAGGATAGAGTAAAAGATTAACATAACAGGTATCATCACAGGTTTAACGCAGTATGGTGATTTAAACAACGAAAAGGGAGTAATCACCATCCTTGGGGTTTATCTTGGCTTGTGTCTTAGATTGTTTGCTGTTTTTCAGTATCTGAACTTCAGATGGTCTGGATCATCTGAGGGATTTGACTGAATCAAGATGCTGCTGATCATTGAAGCTCTTCTTCTCATTTCAGCTGTTCTAGGACAGGTGAGCTTGTGTTTGAGTATGAATATTACAGACATGAATACTGATGACTGATCATTATGATTCCTGTTACTGCAGGATCACAGAACTGCTGATTATGACGGAGAGATATTTCCACTGGATATGGCACTGAACTCTGTTGATGATCTTTATGTCGGTTGCAAAAAGACCATGAAATGTCTGGTTGAGAGAGAATTGCTACAGCATGAACTCAATAACTCACCTAATTTCAGTAGGGCGTGGCAAATTGCTGTAAATAATTCTGAGCCTCCAGCAGATAACTTGACAGAGAATCATTCAATCGCCATTCGTGTCTACACTAGCAATCTTTTTGAAATTCAACAGTATTTTAATAATGCTGTACGTACTGATAAACAAAAATACAAAGACAGAACATACACATGGTATTCACTTCAGTTTTTGCTGACAGAAGCAATACAGATTCTGAAGGAAACACAAAATGGATGCAAGTCAACTTATCGAGGAACAGATGTTGAATTTGATGAGGATGTTCTGAACACAGAGATTCGTTTCGGCTCATTTGCATCCTCCTCTCTTAATCGTAATAAAGCAAGAGAATTTGGAACTATGTCTTGTTTTGAAATCAAAACTTGTGAAGGTGCTGATGTGGAAAAATACTCAAGGTTTCCTGAGGAGAAAGAGGTGCTGATTCCTCCATATGAGATGTTTAAAGTTACTGATGTCAAGACAATAAGAAAGCATGCAGGTCTCTGGTGTAAAACTGTGTTTGTGTTAGAAAGCATTGGAGTAAGAAGTGAACTGAACTGTGATCGAACAGAAAGATCAAGATTTAGGATGTATCAGTTTGGTAGACGCTTTGGAAGAAAGCGATTAATAACATCGCATTCAAGGTATAGAGGCCATGGGTTTTCCAGTTTACGAGGAATTTATGAGGACCTTGACTTGGCACTGCAATTCTGCTCTTCAGTTTGAGCTGTACAATACTTATATATTGAGCATATAGAATATATATATTAATAAACAAATATTGAGCGCTGATTTACATGATTGCATGATTCGCATTAGTTCCACACAAATCAATTAATCACCTACAAATCATTTTTGCCTTCTTTGTCTGTAAACATGATTTGTTAATTTTTTTAATTAAGGATTTAAAGATCTAATTTTATTGTTTGATAGCAGGTTGTGTGCAGCTACCAGAGATTAAACATGCATCCATGTTGTACTTCACATTTATCTATATTCTCATTTAACATATATTCATTTAATAACTTTAAATATTCAGATTTTAATTCTATTGCTGTTTAATCTTAACTTGTTATGTGTCTTCACAAATAAGTAAGAGACCAGTCAATGTCTCCATATTAATGTTTTCAGTGTCATAAGATGATATTGTGAAACAATTAAAACTTTAATTCAATAAACGTTTATTCAATAAACTCTAAAACTATTTTTTTGTCATGAATTTGTCTCCTGCTTCCTGTTCTCCCCCTTTGTTTGTCTCTTATGGTGACGATGGGCTTGATGAACACTTTTTTTTTTTTTTCTACAGAGAAAATAATTTCACAACATTTTTTTTGTTGTTTAATTTGTTTTTAAATTATCCTTAAAAATAAAGGCTTTTTTTTTTTTTTTTTTTTTTTTTAGAAAACATGCAGTGGTATTTTTTTTTCTTTTTTTTTTTCTAAATTCTTCTAGAAATGCAGATATTCAGACCACTGAAAAAACAGGTCTTCTTCCTAATAAGTAAACATCATGAAGTTTAACCTGAGATGTACATAAATATATAAGTGATAATGCTGTTAACAAGCAGAGTCACTGAAGGAAAGAAGAGAACAGAAAAAAGAGACAAGCAGAAACACAAGTTATAGGATGCCCTCTTGTGGTGAATGTTACACGGAGAGAGCTGTAACTCAAAGGATTTATCATCGTCATTGTAGCGGCACATAAAAACAATCCAAAAACCGCTAAGGGGCTGAGTGCAGGAATAACTTCTGTGACACGTTTATCCTTGAAGCTTGCATTTTGTAACAGGTTTGTACGGTCAACAAAGATGAGCTCCAGCACTCTCCCCCCATTCTTCCATATGAACACACACACACACACAACAGGTGTTTTAACCTCACTTAATTAATGACACTCCCATTATCATTAGTATCATTATAGTATTAGTATCATTAGCAATGTCGCTGTCTACGTGCTCGCAACATTAGGCTTGTTTGAGATGAGCAAAATCTGCGCAGAATCGATCACCGGTGATCACCGCGAGATGCATGCCGGTTAGAAATGTGTCCGAGTGCGGTCCGCCTTGCTCTGATGTCATGCTGACGTATGTCAAAAATCTCTCGCGAGCGCAAGGCACACCTGTCGGATTCTGCAGTCGAGCGCAGTTGCTCTCCACCGACTGCGCTGATCAAAAGCATGATGGGAAACGACTTGCTGACGACACAGCTTAAAGGTAGGGTAGGTAATCCTTTTTCTAAAAAAAAAACATTCCAAATTTGTTTAAACTGTCTTTATATACCAATACATAATTAAAATGTAAGTACTCTGAAAAAGAAAATATAAAAATCGAGTGACTGTAGACCTTTTAATCTGCAATAAACACAGCTCATTATTTCCATTCACTCCCACCCCCTCCCTTCTGAGCTCCTTCCAAAGCCACGCCCCCAAAACACATGAACGCGCGACGCCAAGCGCTCAGGCTCAGCTGGAACAAGACGCATTTATTACCTGAGACGAGTGGAGAGGAAGGAGCGCAGTACATACAGTGACATCATGTCAGAATCACATGTAATAAAATACCTAACTTTATCACTATGAATATAAACAAATAAGATTTCTTTTAGTACTCACTATCAAGCTAGCATATCGATAATGGTAAAGTTTCATTCGGTAACGAGCTATATTTATAAGGCAAAACTAAAAACAGGTTGCATTGATACACGTTTTTCCATTACCATCAGTTACACTGTGATGAAGATGAATTTCGTGTAAGATTCATAACATATATGGTGTTCTGCATGTAAGAGTTTCCATGATGAAAGCATTGTTGACTCTGATGATGACTACACTCCAGAGACAAGTACTGCTACCGCATCGTCAGCTCGAGGACAGGTCCGGGGTCGAGGGCGAAGCAGAGGAGGTCGTGCAAGAGGCCGTGCAACTAGGGTCTGAGGATATTGACAATTTCGTGTAAGATTCATAACATATACGGTGTTTTGCATGTAAGAGTTTCCATGATGAAAACATTGTTGACTCTAAAGCCCTCATTATGCTTCTGCGTCAACTCCACGGCGTAGCTACGCCGTCACTCCAACGGCGTCGTGACCGTTTTATGGTTCTGCGTCGGGTTGCGTTGCATCGCGGTGCATTTCACCGCCAGAACGCTAGGGGGGTGGTGTGGTTCGCGAATCTCTTTCCTAGTTTGTTTTGGTTCCATGCGCCGGTTCCGCTTTTTCATTTCCGACAATGGCGAGCGAAAGAGAGAGAGTGTTGTCGCAGCTGGAGCTAATCAACGTTGAACAACAAATGATTTTATTGCAAATGTTTAATCGTAGAAGAAAAAGAAGACGTCAGCGAAGGTGGTCTGTACGACCAGTGCACGAAGACAGGGGAAGGATTGGCGAATTTGTTACGGTTGTTCGACCGCTGAGGGACTTGGACGAAGAAATGCACTTTAAGTATTTTCGGATGTCGAAAGGTCGATTTGACGATCTTGTTCATCGTTTAAAGCCGTTAATACAGCATCAGACTACACACAGTATGCCTATTGACCTCGCTCAGAGACTGGCAGTGACTTTAAAGATTTTATCTTCGGGTGCAAACCAACAGATCACCGGGTTGGGCTACAAAATGGGTTCGACCACGGTGCCATGGCAGGATAATGTAGTGTCCCGTGGCAGACTTGGTTAATTACTTGATATCCATGATGTACCCGTGAACATTGTATTGTAAATAAACAACAAACTTTTTTTCAAAACAAACATTGATTTGATTGATTGAAGTTTATTTCTAGCAACAACAAAAAAAGAAAAGAATATATATAAATATATACATATACACTACCGGTCAAAAGTTTTAGATCGGTAAGATTTTTAATGTTTTTAAAAGAAGTCTCTTCTGCTCACCAAGGCTGTGTTTAGTATATAAAAAACAATAAAACAAAACATATTTTATGACAATTTAAAATGACTGTTTTCTATTTTAATATATTTTACTCCGGAAATGATGTATAATCTGACCAATCACAGCCCCTGCGGTCTGCGTCACCGCGACGCGTAGTTACAATTTTTTGGAGGTGCACGTCAAGCTACGGCGGAGGGGTCGCGTCGAGGTTCGCGTCGACGCAGAGGGGTCCGCGGGGGTACGCCGTCGATTCGACGCAGAAGCATAAAACAGGCTTAATGAAGACTAACGTACACTCCGAGTCCGGAGACAAGTACCGCATCGTCGGTTCGAGGACAGGTCCGGGGTTGAGGGCGAAGCAGACGAGGTCGTTCAAGAGTGCGGGCAGGGTCCGAGGAAGTAGTTTTTGCCTTGTTTGCCTTCGCTGACTGCATATGCAGGTGCTTTGAGCTGAATATTTCCGGGAACGGTGACATGTGATGAGTGCACGCAGGGCAGCGCGCGCAGTGGGGCTCGGGGCGGGCACGAGACATGAAGGCATCTGATTGGTTCTTTACATTCGCACCGAATGGCAGTGATTGGTCAGAGTTTTTACTGTCCTGCAGCTGCTACAGAGGTCTGATTTTTTTCATTCCTTTTTCTAAACACATAATGTATTGACTACTATCAGGATGGAAGGACCATTTCACCCAGTATAAAAAAAAGTGTTTCTGAACAGGATTACCTACCCTACCTTTAATGTTCATTGGTTTAAACAACCGTGATGTGTTGTTCTCTTTTAAAATGTTTGATTTTAAAACTCTGATATCATGTTTTATGTGTATACTTTATGTGTGAATATTCCCAAACTATCTAACAGTGCGATCTCTATGGGTTATGCAATTTAATTTTTATAAAAAATAAATAAATAAAAACACATATGTCTGTATTAAAGAAAAAAAATATTGATAAACATGTATTTGGAATGGAATTAAATAACAAGCACTTTGGGTGTCTTGTTCATTTTATTTATTTTCATATAGAAGCAACGTAAAGAACTTAAATTCCATCCAGTTTATTGGCAACACTGTGCACGAGCGTGAATCCCGCGATATCCATCTTTGATCTCACAGCTGTCAGATCCACTGCGTGAAGAGAGAACTGTCCGGCTTGCCTGCTCTTTTTTCACTCCTCCTCTCACTGCAGCCGCCTACTCTCGACTACATTTCAGGCGAGGCAAGGCGCATCTCAAACAAGCCTATTGTAACAACGTAGAATTGTAAGACCAACGCGACAGGGCTGTGGCAACATTGTTGCGCGACATTCAGCAACTGAGAGACAAATTCTGACAATTACATTTTTTAATATGCTAGATATAGATATCCCTCATTTAGCATGTTATGTTTTGTGGTTAATTTTTAATTAGTCATACACTCAGAAAAAAAGGTACAAAAAAATGTACTCTTTAGGTACAAAAGTGTACCTTTTGAAAAGGTACCGCCACAGCAACAGCTTTTGTACCTTTTTTTTTTTCTGAGAGTGTATGTTAGATAATTATATACTTTTTAAATATTGTTTATCATTTATGCTAACAATAAATGAATAATCAACACCTGCAAGTGTACACTTTGAAGAGTAAAAACGACATAGAAGGTTAGCTAATTCAACTTTATTAAGCATATGGTAATCAAATTGCACTTCCAAAACAAAAGTCATACATTTGTGAGAAAAAAAAATATATATACAGGGAGTGACTAACGTTAACTAGCATGAGCAGACATGATAAAATCTAGCAAAGAAACGAATGAGACGACAAATCAAATGAAAAATAAACAGGTGTGCGAGTTGTAGTTCTTGTGTTTCTCTATTTTCTGTTCTTGTGTTCCTCTTTCCTTCAGTGATTCTGCTTGTTAACTGCAGGTGTTCATCAATAATGTTCAACAATCACTTACATACTCTCTTAATTATCTCACTGCAATTCTTCTCCTGGACTGAAGCACAGGCTCTACTCCTCAACACAATGGTGACCCAAAAAACAAGATTTTACAGTAAACTACTGGCAACAGTGTTGCCAGTATATACCTGTTTTATAACTTACAGTTTATTACTGTTAAAGTACATTTTGTGGGTGTGTCTTTTTATCTTACACTGTTAACCCTTTCAACACCACAGGGAAATCCACACTACAAAGAGTAAAAGTAACATTGACAGTGCAAACATGATATGCTGCATGTTCCTTTATTTAAGTCAAGTCAAGTCAAGTCAACTTTATTTATATAGCGCTTTTCACAATACAGATTGTATCAAAGCAGCTTCACAGTATTAAATTAAAATAGTACATCAGTGTTTGCTTAGTGTAAAACGTCCACGCTTGGTAATGCTGATCAATAGTATTGTTGATTGATTAATTAAATTAAGTATCCCCAACTGAGCAAGCCAAAGGCAACAGTGGCAAGGAACCGAAAAACTCCATCAGGTGACCTAATGGAGAAAAAAAAAAAACCTTGGGAGAACCCAGGCTCAGTCGGGGTCCAGTTCTCCTTTCAGGCATTTATGAACTAGAGACCGCATTTTAACTGTAAGATTAAAAGTATTATGAATGCCTTGCTGAAGAGATGCGACTTTAATCTAGTTTTAAACTGGGAGAGCGAGTCTGAGCAACGAACAGTATCAGGAAAACTATTCCAGAGTTTTGGAGCTAAATGTGAAAATGCTCTCCCTCCTTTGGTGGATCTGGATATCCTAGGTATGACCAAAAGCCTTGAATTTAGTGATCTTAAAGGGTCATTTCACCCGTGCACATGAATGTGTATTGAAAGTGGGTCATTTATGTAGAAGAAATGTGAAATTATTTTTGAATTTGGAGCTTTCTAGACTGAGAAAAGCCAGAAAATGTATTTTTGGCTTATGTGGATGAAAGACAACAACTCCCAGAATGCACTTGCTTCGCTGCCCTACAAGGCCACTCCCAAGCCACGCCTACCGGTAAGACAGCGCAGTTGAAAACAAAAACATCAAGGCAAGGCTAGGCTACGACGAGTGAGTCTCCGTGACGAGTTTGCCCAAAATGTCCGGGATTCGGCTTTTGTGTTCTACAGTCGCCATTCATCATGTTTACTGTGGCGAGCAGGACGAGGCTGAGGGGCGCGGGAGAACGGCGCGAGGCCGGTGGCGTGATTACTGACGACCGACACCTGTGAGGCACTGTTCTCGTATCTCGCACGGAGGAGCAGGTATTTTCTTAGCAATGGTAAAACACACATCAACCGATCACGCCACCGGCCTCGCGTCTTTCAACCGATCACGCCACCGGCCTCGCGTCTTTCAACTAGGGATGTTAACCGATGACCGTTTGACCGATGGTCGACCGTATCAACGTTAACCGATCAAAGTTGTCGTTAGTCGGTAAAAAAAAAAAAAAGTGATCTCTAAATTAGGCTATTATAGACAGTAGACTAAACGCTACTACAGTTAGCCATCTCATTCCAAGATCTTTTTATGTGAAGTGAACAAATCCCTCCAGTGTTTACCACACAGACTCATTCGTGGCGGTGCGCCACAGAATCAACACCGGCCGCCACATTTTCGTTATAAAAAAATGTTTTACGCAATTTAAAACACGCAGCGTGTTCATTCAGCTGCATTTCCTTTCCCTGCTCTCCCTCCTTCTCTCTGTCACTCACGCGTCTCTCTCACAAGCAATTGTGTGTCTCGCCAAAGCCTTATTTGATCGGTGAGTGATGTACATGACTTATATTACTGAGTGATGTATATTACTGACAGAACGAGCAGAGAGAGATGCCCGGTCGCGCGCGCGCACTCTCACCGTCTTCAAACTGTCTTGCTCTCACTCTCGCTCCCTCGCGCATATTAATTAAAATCAATTGAGAATTGACACGATGGTAAAAGATCGGAAGACCGAAGTTTCACGTGGAGCATTCGGGTTTTTTTTTTTTTTTTTTTTTTTGAATTAGGCTACTGCTGGGTGTTGTGAAAAAACAAAACAAAACTTTTTTACGTTGCCTTATCTTCTCTGAAAAGCGTTCCGCACATTCAGCTGACATAAAAACACTTTCAATAAACAAAACAAAACCTATCCAATGATGAAATGTTTTCTGTGTTGACAAATCTTGTGCGATGTCCTAACTGCCGGGATAATCACACGCGTTGTACAAGTCCGCTAATGACACGTCCGATTCGCGAACTAATGACTCCTTTGAACCGATTCAACCAAAACAATCTTTTAGTTTAGACTGTTTGCGGTAAATGCAGTTGTGTTGTCGAGGTCAAAACTCTAAATAAACTGTGAATCAAATAAACTTAGCCTACTATAAATAATGTTATGTCATTTTTTTACTCTTACACTGAATGTTTGGATTTTGTGTGAATCATTTTTGATTAATATTTAATATAATAAAGTTCTGTGTAACAGATTATTAACGCAGATTATTAACGGAGATTATTATTTGTCCTCCGATTACATACAAGCTCCTCGGCGCCGCGTTTGCGGGACTCATGTTTCGCGCTGTAGGGGATTTTTAAAAAGTGACGTGAGTGTCAGTGTGTGTGTGAGCGGGAGGCAGAGAGATGTCACAGAGTTGCGAAATTGCAGGCGCGGCTCGAAATGGCTGTTATTTCAAATAGCGCATCATATTTTAAACTAATCGGTTAACCGGTTTCAACCGGCTAATGAGGCTCGGTGGTCGGTCAATAATTTTTTTAGTTTTCGCCATCCCTACTTTCAACCGATCACGCCACCGGCCTCGCGTCTTTCTCCCGCGGCGCTAGCCTCCTGCTCCCTGTATTACTGTGATTACTGATGAGCGCGCCTGTGAGATGCACCGGTCTCATGGGCTATCTCTCACGGAGGTGCGGGTATTTTCTTAGCAATGTTAAAACGCAAATCAACCGATCACTTGTTTAGCATTCATGTAAACATTACATTCAGATTCACCAATCGGGGTGAATTCAGTTAGATTGAAACAAAAGGTGTGCATGTAAACAATGGATGGCGACCGCAGAAAGCAAAAGCTGAATCCCGGACATTTTTGTCGATCTCGACGGTATGGTAACCCCTACTACTCAGCTTTCTTCGTCCCTGTTTTCTGCAGGTTTCTGCCGTTGAAATCAAACGCACTCGCACTGATCTGTGATAGGTCTGTTAGCGCATTAGGTCCATCCCCCTATGGGCGGGTTTGAAAGGGTGGATCTAGTGCTTGTAGTCTTAACAGAAATCCCCCCCTCTTACACTTCCTCCTACAATGACGCAAAATGACGATTTTTGCGTCATTGTAGGAGGAAGTTTAAAGAGGTAAATACAGATTTCTCTCGTCTCGGGGGAAAATGAAAAAATGTTGCATGACCATTCAATAGTATGACTGGGTTTCTAACAATGCAAAGCTTAATGCAAATGGGTGAAGTGTCCCTTAAAAAAGCGCGATGGATTATATGGCAATAGAAGATCCGTTAAATAGACTTGAGCTAAGCCGTTTAGGGCTTTATAAGTCAGTAGCAATACCTTGTAATTAATACGGAACTTTATAGGTAACCAATGTAGTGATGATAAAATTGGTGTTATATGGTCAAATGGTCATTTACCAGGCAATGACTGTGTAGTTGCTGGTCCAGTGGAAATCTCTTAATTTACAAGTTTTGTTGTGGTTTCAAAAGAAATAAGTTCACAGTAATGCTTTGCTCATGTTATTAATGTATTATACATTTTAGTTAACACATTGAAATGACAGTTGGTCAATTTAAGGCAGTTGGTTTCTGTAAGTGAAATTAGTTAACTTCGAGTTTTAGTGCACTTTTACAGGAAATAACTGTACAATTAACAGTAAATTGCCAGTATTTTACTGTAAAAAAACTTGGTAAGGTCTAACAGTGTACACTGTTAACCCTTGCTGTAAAAAGGCCAAATTCTGACAATATCATACCATTTTCCATTAAAACAGTAATATACCGTAGAAAATAAAACTAGCCTACAGGAATATACTGTGAATTAACAGCGCTCAAAGTCGACACTCAGAGGCTGTTTTCCCAATCACACCCTATACCCTCATTCACTATTCCCTACATTAGTTCACTAATATAGTCCACTTGAATGAAAAGAAGTGAGTGAATTGAGAAACTGATGAACACCTGATAAGCAGAATCACTGAAGGACAGAGAAACAAGAACAGAAAAAAGAGAAACACAAGAACTACAACTGACTTCCAGTTTACAAACCAGTTTATGATTATTTCTTTCATACATGTACAAAAGTTCTTGTTGAGAATTAACAGAGATTTAGTTAATAATAAAGTTTTTTGTCACCATGATGGAGATCAGTATTTGCTTTAGTTGGTCTCTTGTCCCTTGACTTCTTACCATTCATCTCTCTCTGACTGCTGTAACAGTGAGTTTATAAAACACATTTGTTATGGCAAGAAAAAGTCAAGAGAAAGATGATTAGTTTTTTTGGGCTTTTGTGATGATTTAACATTCATCCTGGACATGTCTGATTTTCAGATCTTTCCTCTATATATTCTTTGAATTTATGGGTATTTCATATTTAGCATATTTATCTGTGAATCTACAACATGAAATCAACATTTCTGTAATCAGGTCTTCTGAAGAATATTGTAATCATATAGTGCATTAAAACATTTTTAACTCCTGCTTGACTCAGACACACACAGACATCAACAATCAGCACATGAATCTCAACAATAGTGACAATCAAAAGTTTCATGTCGCAATGCATGCTGGGTTCCAGGATAATATAAAACTCCCAGCATTCACTGCTGCATGAATAATACAAAAATATTGCCACCATTGTTGAGATTCATGTGCTAAATTGTGATATCTCTGTGTTTCTAAAAGACAACATAGTTATGTTTTTTTTTTTTTGGTTTATGCATGATGTGTTAAAAAAATAAGTAATTGTAATGTATTGCTGTGGTTTCACAGTGGTGCTAATGTAATACTTTAGATTGAGGATTAAACTCTGATTGAGTAGGAATGAATTCCTTAGTGAATGAACAGGCTATATGATGATTTATCACCATAATTAACATAACCACAATCATTCAGAAACTGTGTGTGTGCACAAGTGTGACTTACAAAAACGTCTCTGGTTACTTACGTAACCTATGTTCTCTGAATAGGGAACGAGACGCTGCGGATAGCGCAGTGGGATATTCTCTGAATGTGCCGATTGTCTGAAGCCTTATAGAATCACGCCCTTACGTCGCATCATTACATATTCGCGCTCGCCATCTGCTCCTCAGATTTCTCTGCCGAAAAGAAACTGTCAGCAGCGCGAGGAGCTTGGCAGCTAACGCAGCGTCTCGTTCCCTATTCAGAGAACATAGGTTACGTAAGTAACCAGAGACGTTCTCTTTCATAGGTTCACTCAACGCTGCGGATAGCGCAGTGGGAACGGACTACCAAACTCGCCAAGCTAGAGCGCTTTCCATGACTGGTACATAAATGAGACAACGACCAAGATGAGTTCAAACAGAAAGAACCTGGGAACCCGGGGTCATGTCAAGATCCAAATTATAGAACCTTACAAAAGTGTGCGGAGAGGACCAGCCTGCCGCAACACAAATGTCCTCCAAAAGTGCTCCTCTAAAAAGAGCTTGAGAAGATGCCACACTTCTGGTGGAATGTGCTCTAATGCCAAGAGGTGAAGGCAAGCCACGCACCTCGTAAGCCAACGAGATAGCTTCTGTGACCCAGTGGGAAATCCTCTGCTTTGATGCAGCAAGCTCACGGCGACCAGCACCGAAGCAAACCAGAAGCTGGTTAGATTTCCTCCAACCGCCTGAGTGGTCTACATATATCTTAAAGGTGCCCTAGAATGGATTATTTTATTATTTTATAATGTTTCCTAGTGTGCCCTTATAATGTTAGTATGTTTTTTAGATCAAAATTTGTTATAATTTAAAAATAAAAGGCATATTTCCTAGCCTGATTTTATCCTTTGATTTGAACACTCAGTTTGAAGGGGCGTGTCTGCTGTGAGACTTCAGTGTAAACGCCCTCTGCTGTGATTGGCTGACATGCTTGCTTATGAAATATCTGGCATTAAATGTAGAGCTATCAGGAAAACTTTTACTATTACAGCTTTTATACGTTTTTACTATTACAGCTATCGGGATTAATAAATCGTGAGAAGTTTTTTAAGTATTTAGATCTATTCCCATCACATAAAAGGTTGCAGTGAGCATTGAGCAGATGACAGTCTGTTGATTGCGTGAATGAAGATCTTATCACTGCAACGCGATTTACTGATGCATAAATAGTGTTGAACGACTTTGAGAGAAAGATTATCTGTCTGAATTTGAACAATTACACATCAGAAATTCACATAACCCACTGGTTCTCCAGAGGCTCGGATGAAGGAGCTAAAAAATATATGTTTGTGTTCATTTGTACATCCAAACACTGAGCAACTGCCATGCTTCGTTCGCTCGTTTGCAAGCCACAATGTCTCTCGAGTAAAAAAACAATATCGCGCTGGATCTAAATAACACAGTGTAAATTACCGTTAGTAAAATCACTACTTACCGCTTGCGGGAATATAACGTTAGTTGAAATTGCCCCCTTCGTCAGTATGAGACGCCGAGAGAAGCCTGGCTGCTTGATATTGTTCCAGGTTAGAAAAAAAGTCCGCGGTGAAATGGGCAGAGCAACTAACAACTTCGAATTAAACTGTAGCGGTATCCGATTATATATAGACAGATTATAGATAGATCTGCCATTTTCCCTATGATCCTCCTCCTGCTTGTTTCTTCACCTGCAGAACTTCTGATGATTCGGCTGTGCAGTTTCGCCTGGCACTGAGCATGGGCTAGCATATGCCCCAGATAGCAACATTGTTTCGGCCCGGATCCGGCCCACATGTGGCACTTGTGGAATGCGGATCTGGCCCACATGCAGCGTGGAATGACGGCCCTTGGGTGGCCCACTCCTGTTTGCCAGATCTGGGCCAAAAGCAGGCCATAGCAATGCCACATGTCAGCCAAGAGCAAAGAAATAAACCAGAACTGGACCTTATCTGAGCCACAAAATCTGTGTATATTAAATATGGAGTCATCTCAGCCTTAATAAGCCTGTTAACAAGCAGAATCCCTGAAGAAAAGAAGAGAACAGAAAAAGAAACAAGCAGAAACACAAGAACTACAACTGACTTCAGACACAGTCTTAGATGAAATCAACTGAAGAGAAAAGAAGACATTAAATCTGTGAAGATCTCAGCAGAGGAGGATTAAACAACTCCACAAACAGCATTACCAGCTTCACTTATTACTAACCAGACTGACTTTATTTCTGTCAGACGTCTACAGAAGTTTTTATTGAGAATGAACAGAGGTTTAACTCTAATGTGTTTCATTTGAAGTCACCATAAGAGTGACTAGTGTTTCCATTAGTTGGGCTCTTAACTCTTATTATATCTTTTGTCTTCTTTGGCTGCTGTGACAGTGTGTGTGTCAAACACATTTACAACAGCAAAGAAAGCTAAAGTGAAATGAGATCAGGTGATGATGGTTCCTGTTGATGGCTTTTTAATCATCATGAAATAACCTCACTCACTGATGTCTTTGGAATGTAACAATTGTGTTGATCCATTAATAATGTCACATCACAAACCCTATGTTTCTGCAGCATGAGATCCAACAATATAATATCAATAAGTTAGAAGACTTTATCAAACATGAGCACGAAAAAGTCAGTTTAATATGATGCACACAGAAATCAACAATCAGCGTATGAATCTCAACAATGGTGACAATCAAAAGTACTTTGCTGCAATGCATGCTGGGTACCAGCATAGTAAAAAACTCCCAGCATGCATTGCAACATGAATAAATTATGCAGCTGAATTGTCCTATAATTTTGTTTGATTCTAAATATTTGCTTTTTATTTTTTGCTGTTGTTTTTGTTGTGAATTAGTAGCTTTTCAGTGATGTGAATTATTATTTTTATCAAAATATTTGTGATTGTCACCATTGTTGAGATTCATACGCTGATTGTTGATATCTGTGTGTCAGCATAAGTGAAATTTTTGATCTCATGTTTGTTAAAAGCTTTAAACTGACAGTTATAATATTGCTGAATCTCATGCTGCAGAAACACAGGATTTGTGATGTGAAAATATTAATGGATCAACACAATTGTTAGATTCCAAAGACATCAGTGAAAGGTTATTTCATGATGATTATAAAACCATCAACAGGTAACCATCATCACCTGATCTCATTTCACTTTAGCTTTCTTTGCTGCTGCAAATGTGTTTGACAAACACACTGTCACAGCGGCCAAAAAAGATAAGAGTTAAGATATAATAAGAGTTAAGAGCCCAACTAATGGAAACACTAGTCACTCTTATGGTGACTTTAAATGAAACACAGAGTCATGGGCGTAGATTACGCGGGGGACGCGGGGGACGTGTCCCCCCCACTTTTTATAAAATGTAAATTCGTCCCCCGCACTTTTTCATAGGGCAAGTGTGTCCACGACAAGCTGAGGTTTTCGCGGGTGTGTATAGCCTACATCGAGATTTAAAATCCAAAGAGTCAAGTCTATCTACATACGTGACTTTCACGTTTCCATGGTAATCAGTCACTCGTGCATCACGACACGCCCATGCTCGCACCCGCGCCCAATCCATTTTTTTTCATAGAGGTCGCAATGAGTTCAAAACGGCAAAAAACTCTTCAGTCTTCACTCGATCCTTTTTCACGAAAAAGTCAAGCGCTGTAAGTAAGTTGTCATGTGGTATCCGAATTGTGTTGCACAATGATGAATAACTCTGCCTATTTCTCTTGTTGTTATTTTATAATTAACAAGTTTTGTTGTAAATTGAAAATATTCACTACCCGCACAAACGTGCGTTTATTTTCAATCTTTTTTTATTCGTAATGTCTTTTATTTTCAGATGTTATCAAAGCCCTTCAAATTAGAATAAACATGGTGATTGTTAGCCTAATGCTGAATTTGTATTTTCATGCATTAACAGCCTGCTTGAATCAGGCAGCGTTGTAACATGTGTACATGATGACAAACTTTAAGTTCTCTTGAAAAAGCCTAACCAGAAAGTTTGAAGTAGTTTTAAAAGCTTGAAGTTTGAAGGTTTTCAATTGGAAAGTTTTAGTTTAGTAAGATAGATAGATAGATAGATAGATAGATAGATAGATAGATAGATAATAATAAATAGTATTATATTAATAATAAATAGGGAATCACAGATAATGCAAGGATGATTCTGATTTAATTTAATTTAATGTTAAGTGGCGATTGATAGCCTATTACACTGACGGTAACAAAGTTTCAATTTGGAATGAAAGATGGAGCATAGGTTACATTTAATAAAATGAAGGAAAAAATGCCCTTTATAAAGGTAAAAAACGTATTCTGATAAGAGTGTTTTCCAACAGTGATGTAATAATTGTAGTTTGAATAATTGTAATGTGATGATCAGATACCATCATAGGTTTGGGCGGTTGGCGGGTGGATTATTTATTTTTAACAGCAGATTCGGGTGACTCAAAGTGCACCAGATTAATGCATTTATCTTTAAAATGTACAAATTTTCTTCCAGGGGGGCATGCCCCCGGACCCCCCTAGGGGTACCGAGCTCCACCCACAAACACAGTAGGCTATATGATGGTCTATGAAAAATACAAATTTAATTATCTTATTATTAAAATGCATGATCAGGATTTTACCACTTCCGCCTAGTTTTGAGCCAGGAAAAACCCTGCATGTGCAATATAAAGTAATGAACATCTTTCTTTCTTTCTGTTTTATTGCTTTACAAATAAATAGCATATTAAGCCAATTAAGCAAAAATCTGTCAACAAAAGTCTGAAAAAAACTGGTATTACACTTGACATTCTGTCCCCCTCACTTTTGAAATGATGGCTACGCCCCTGCACAGAGTTAAACCTCTGTTAATTCTCAATAAAACTTCTGTAGACGTCTGACAGAAATAAAGTCAGTCTGGTTAGTAATAAGTGAAGCTGGTAATGCTGTTTGTGGAGTTGTTTAATCCTCCTCTGCTGAGATCTTCACAGATTTAATGTCTTCTTTTCTCTTCAGTCGATTTCATCTAAGACTGTGTCTGAAGTCAGTTGTAGTTCTTGTGTTTCTGCTTGTCTCTTTTTCTGTTCTCTTCTTTCCTTCAGTGATTCTGGTTGTTAACAGGCTTATTAAGGCTGGGATGACTCCATATTTAATATACACAGATTTTATGGCTCAGATAAGGTCCAGTTCTGGTTTATTTCTTTGCTCTTGGCTGACATGTGGCATTGCTATGGCCTGCTTGTGGCCCAGATCTGGCAAACAGGAGTGGGCCACCCAAGGGCCGTCATTCCACGCTACATGTGGGCCAGATCCGCATTCCACAAGTGCCAGATGTGGGCCGGATCTGGGCCGAAACAATGTTGCTATCTGGGGCACATTTTTGGAGGCGTACATATTAATGATCCCAACTGTTGCGTCACAGTTGGTGTTATGTGGAGATTCGCCTGTTTTTCAGGGGTGTTTTTCAAAAACGAGATTTAAATAAGAAAGAGAAAACTATGGTGTTTGAGACTCACTGTATGTCATGTCCATGTACTGAACTCTTGTTATTTAACTATGCCAAGATAAATTCAATTTCACATTCTAGGGCACCTTTAAGAGAACGAACTGGGCAGAGCAAGTTAACCCTTTAGGCGCCAAAGGTTTTTTCCTAAAACGTTAGATTTTGACATCTTAATTTCAAAAGGCTATATCTTAAAAGTGATAAAAGATAGAGACTTTCTGTAAATTAGAGAAATATTAAGGATGACCCAAAGTGTATGTAGGGATTACATTTTCCCATCTAATTTGCATATTATGACGTCACATGGTGGCGGCCATCTTGGATTATAAAATTTTCATGAAAAGTCACATATTTAAATGATAAAATGCAGCACTTCTTTCCCCCAAAAATGTCCCTCACCTTCTGTATGCTATATTGCACAATACTGAATGCTCAGGTGAATAGTAAGTAGTAAACAAACTGTGTAAATCATTACTAATAAATGGTAGAAACAAACCGAATGCATGTAGCTTCTGTAGATTTTCCAATACTGTAGGCACTCTGATTCCATGAATGGGGCACATATATATTATTCATATGACACACAAACACAAGTAGACAAGACCTGTTTAGTTCAAAAGCTCACTCGCCACGGCAAGGCACAGATCATGGGTGAGATGACGAGACAAGACGAGAGACAATGTTAGTATTTTTTCTTTTTGTGGTTTTTGTTCATTTTTTTTTTTTTTTTTGCTGACAAAGACGCACACATCACAAGGACATGAACACAAAAAAAGAACACATATTGTACACTACTAAATGGTCAGGGAAATAGATAGTAAATCAACAGTGTAAATCATAACTAATAAATGGCAAAAAAAAAAGAAAAAAGAAACGGCTTTTGCTGTAGAGATAATGACTCCCTATCCATCCAGGTGATATTTCTTGTAGTGTCTCATGGTGTGGTCTTGCGATAGACTATGCATAATAGCCCCTCTGCCCCGTGTCACACCGCCTCTGCTCCTCCTACGAGCAGCGCGGGCGTGGCCAGATCTGCCTCGCGCGCGCGCCGAGTGTGCACAGCTTGGACTACTGTTATTGTCATTGCGACTCCCCACCCTGCCTCCACGTTGCCCTCTAACTGCCCTATGAATACTTCAACCTCGTCTAACATACCCAGTGGCATTAGACAAAGCCTCCACCACAATACTGTCGCCGCGATTGCGGAGAGGCACACGGTCACCATGGCTAGCGCGGTAAAAAATCTCCCGACTCGTTCCCCCACAACACTAACACGCCTGCTAACTTCGCGATGAACACTCCGACCCCGGGAAACATTGTTCCCACCACTGACATTGGGCAAAGGACCATCTATATTGGGCAAAGGATTCACCGTTTGTGCTTGGTGTAGCTATACTTTCACTTTCAGAATCACCGTCATTTTCTGAAGGCAGATAACGTTATTCCCCTTCAGAATCAAGGTCCGCGAATAGAAGACCCAACACTTCATTGCGGGTAAGCTTTATTGATGCCATTAGATAATAATAATAATAATAATCTAATGCAAATACTCGCTGACGTTGACAATATTGCTCTGATAAAATGGCTCACTCGCACACTAGCTCCGCTTTTGTTCGCACTGATTCAATGCGCTCTAGCTCGAAGATTTTGTATAGAAGCATGACGTTTTTTTGAGTCGGGGATGAAGTATAACATGTCTGCCAACTAGTGGAGGGGAGGTCGAACGAAATTTGACACCCTATTTGACAAAATCGGCCGTTTTATTCAGTGCCGCATCTTGTCGAGTAAACTCGACCGTGGCGCCTAGAGGGTTAAGCTTCCTATCTTCCTCAGAAGAAAATGGAGGAGGGTGGAAAGCGTTAAGGTTAACCACCTGCGAGCGGAAAGTTGTGGAAAGAACTTTGGGGACATACCCTGTCTCGGCCTCAAGGAAACCTTGACCAAGCCAGGAGCAAAGTCCAAGCAAGACTCGCTAACAGGAAGAGCTTGTAAGTCTCCTACCCGCTTTAATGAGGACAAAGCCAACAAAAGAGAAACCTTGAGAGTCAGAATCCGCTCCCGAGCTGACTCCAAGGGCTCAAAGGGGGCCTTCGTCAAACCCTCTAGGACAACAGAAAGGTCCCATGAGGGAACTCTAGGGGAGCGAGCCGGTTTCAGGCGCTTAACCCCACGCATGAAGGCCGAAACTAACCTTAGTTTCCCCAGGGGAATCTCATCCGATTCCCTATGTGCTGCAATAGCTGCGACATAAACTCTGAGAGTGGTAGCAGCTGCTCCCGAAGCAAACTTCTCCTGCAGGAACTGCAGTACTGAACCCACAGGGCAGTTAACTGGGCTCCTATCATGTGCTAAGCACCATGTCTCAAAAACCTTCCATTTGGAAGAATATAGCCTCCTTGTAGAAGGGGCTCTAGCACTCGCAATGGTCTCCTGAACGTCAGTTGGGAGATCAGAACTTAATGCTAACGGCCTCTGATCGGCCAAACATACAGCTTCCACATGTCTGGGCGAGGATGCCATATCCTGCCCTGCATCTGGGACAGCAGGTCTTCCCTGACCGGGATCTTCCAGGGGGAAGATTCCAGCAGAGGAATTAGCTCTGAAAACCATGGCTGAGACGGCCAGAACGGAGCTACCAGGAGGAGGCGGACTCCGCTCTCTCTCACTCTGGCCAAGACCGCCTGGATCAGTTTGATGGGCGGGAAGGCATAGAGTTTCTGCGTTGGCCAAGGGTGAGCGAACGCATCTATCCCTAATGGAGCCGGGGGACTCAGGGAGAACCAAAGCAGGCATTGGTACGACTCTTGAGATGCAAAGAGGTCCACTTCCGCTTCTCCGAAAACCTCCCAGATCAGGGCCACCGTCTGGCGGTTCAACATCCATTCTCCCGATCTGAGTTTCTGCCTCGACAGAAAATCTGCTGCGAGGTTCAGAACCCCTGGGACATGAAATCCTCTTAGAGATAGGAATCTGCTCTGAGACCACAGGAGAAGGTGACGCGCATGCCTGTCTAGGGTGCGCGACCGAGAACCCCCCTGCCGGTTCACATGAGACACCACTGCCATGTTGTCTGTTCTGACAATTGCATGGTGTCCCTCCAGAAGAGGGAGAAAATGATGCAGAGCCAGAAAAACGGCTCTTAACTCCAGGCAGTTTATGTGCCAAGAGAGAGTCTCGCCAGTCCAGACCCCACACGCTGGTCTGCCCTCGAAAACTGCTCCCCAGCCGGTGAGAGAGGCATCCGTCATAATCATCTGGCGACGAAATACCGCACCCATGCTGACCCCTTTCCGAAGAAAAAGAGGGTCCCGCCAAACTGACAGGGCTCGAAAGCAATTGTGCGATACCTTCAGTAGGCGAAGGGTTGGCCCGGAGGGCCGAACCCCTGAGAGCTTCATCCACCACATGAAGGGTCTCATGTGGAGCAGGCCCAGCGGTAGCACGGAGGAGGCCGCGGCCATAAGGCCCAGCATCCTGCGGCAAGTGCCCACAGACACATGATGGCCTAGCGAAAAACGGGCCAAGCATGTCGTCAGACTGGAAATCCGTGCAGGAGCCAAGCGGGCCTGCATGAGAACGGAATCCATGTTCACCCCCAAGAAAACTGTGTTTTGAGCCGGAGCAAGAACACTCTTCTCCGAGTTCAACCTCAAACCGAGAGACTGGATATGACTCAGGACGATGTCTCTGTGGTGGGTCACTAGCTCCCTGGACTGGGCTAAAATGAGCCAATCGTCCAGGTAATTTAGAATACGGATGCCCTGGAGCCGCAATGGGGCCAGAGCTGCATCCATACACTTCGTGAATGTCCTCGGGGCCAGAGCGAGGCCGAAGGGAAGGACCCTGTACTGGAACGTTCTTTCTCCAAAGGCGAACCTGAGGAACTGCCTGTGTCGCCGTACAACCTGGATGTGAAAGTAAGCATCCTTTAGGTCTACTGTCACGAACCAATCCCCTGGCCGAATCTGAGATATGATACCTTTCAGCGTCAAAATCTTGAATTTCCCTTTGTAAAGGGCGAAGTTCAGTCGGCGGAGGTCCAGTATGGGACGCAAACCGCCGCCCTTCTTCGGGACCAGGAAATATCGTCTGTAAAAACCCCGCTCGGTTTCCCCTGAAGGAACCTCCTCTATTGCTCCTTTGAGAAGGAGGGATGAAATTTCCTGCTGAAGTACAGAAGCCTGAATGGCGCTGTCTACTACAGTAGGAAAGACCCCATTGAAACAGGGGGGATTGCGGCAAAACTGAAGAGTGTAGCCGAACCGAACTGTGTGAAGAACCCAAGACGATACCCCTGGCAAGCGCTCCCATTCCTGAAAGAAATGTGAAAGAGGAAGAGGGATGTTGTAATGCAGACGACATACCTGAGTGAGGGTGTCGTGTTGACGTTCGTGGGGTAGAGAAGTTGACCGTGCAGGAGAGCCCTTGGCGTCCTGGCACGTGATGGGAGGTATCGATGCTGGGGTCATGGTGACCAGGTCCGCCTGCTCCGGAGGAAAACGGAAAGTGCCTCCAAGGATGCGACCAGCAGTTATAGAGAGTGTCAGGGGTGAGGGGAGAAAGCAAAAAGCATCTCCTTCCTCCCGCGCCGTTTGGCTGAGTAGAGATGGTGAAAACTGGCCTGCACTTCGAGACACTCTGAGTGGCGAAGGTGACAGGGCAAGGAAAGGAGAGCTGGGAGGTGGACAGAAACGCTTGCGCGGTCTGTCCCAACCTTGAGGAAGCAGAGGAGCTCTCCTTTTTCTGACCAGAGGGTCAGGAACGGCTCTGGGCCGCCGGAGCGGTCGGTTTGTCGGACCGCTTCATCTGGAGGCGCTTGTGAGGCCGTTGACGTGGAAACGGACGACCGCGGGCTCCCCAAACCGTGGTAGGTGGGGGATGCACCGGATCACTCCTCCTCGAAGAGAACTCCGGTTTATGAGAGGGACGTTCTCTGGGTCGAACAGGGGAGGGAGCAGAAGGTTCCCTAGCCCTCCTGAGCATGAACTGTCTGAACGCGGCCGATTGAGATTTGGAGGAGCGGAATTTCTCAACCACCATGTTGACCGCTTCACCAAACAACCCTGTTTGAGAAATGGGGGCGTCCAAGAGGAAAACCTTCTCCTCGTCACGGATCTCCGTGAGATTAAGCCACAAGTGGCGCTCCACCGCAACGGAGCCAGCCATAGAGCGACCTATAGCGCGTGCGGTATGTTTGGTGGAGCAGATGTCAGCAGCTGCCACATTAGTGAGGCGCGCAGAGAAAGGCTGCTTCCAGGATCTGGAAATCTCGTGATGCAGATCACTGAAAAATGGCAGCTTTCTCCGTTGAGGCCTAGAATTAGGGCCACTGAGAAGTCTCTCGTCGAGTTTCGACGACTGAGATTCACGGGGCTCGTCGGGCCAATCAATAGCGAGCTTCTCCGTAGCGCGCGGAAGTACGTCAACGAGCTCCGCGTAGGCTGCAGTGGGCCGCGCTTCCTGGCCGCTCGGCGGGATAACCTCGTCGGCGAGAGAAGGCCCGAAATCCTCGGAGTCGGAAGCCTCGGTAAAAAGTACATCCTCCAGCCCGAAAGAAACCGCGTCGCGTGCTCCCGGGCTGGGGCGCAAATAATCGTGCGAAAATTCGACTGCCATGCCTCGCGCCGAGGGGAGGGAGGGAGAGAAAGAGCGGGGCTCGTCTGCTCGAACTCCACATCCTCAAGCTCTATATCCGAACCCCAAGTCGCGGATCCTCGAGAGGCCTCGGGAGCGCGACAGGGGGTGACAAATGATTCCCTCTCAAACACCGCGAGCCGCGATTTGAGGGTTTTGAGCAACAAATTTTCACAGAATTTGCATTTAGACGATCCTATGACTGCCTCGCGCGCATGAGAAAAGCCCAAACATTTAACACACTTACTGTGTGGGTCGTCGTTAGCGATGTAACGAGCACATGGCGGAGAACAGCGTCGGTAATCCATGGCAACTTCACCGTAAGGAGAAACAGAGTTCCGCTTGAACAGTCGCAGAAGCGCCGAGAATAATACAGAAGTCGTATTTTGAGCTCAGAAAAATCACGAGCGAAGGGCAAACGTGACCGCTTCGTTCTGAAGGCAGAGAAATCTGAGGAGCAGATGGCGAGCGCGAATATGTAATGATGCGACGTAAGAGCGTCGGGGCGGAGCCATATCGCGCGGGCGCCATCAGCCAATGAATTGGCGTGATTCTATAAGGCTTCAGACAATCGGCACATTCAGAGAATATCCCACTGCGCTATCCGCAGCGTTGAGTGAACCTATGAAAGAGAACACTAATGTTTTAGCATCAGCATCCCAACTAAAGCAAGCACTGATCTCTATAATGGTAACTTCAAACCAAACATTTTCAATTAAACATCTCAATAACAACTTCTGTAGATGTATGACAGAAATAAAGTCATACTGGTTAATAATAAGTGTAATAATGTGTAATGGCTGGAAGTCAGTTGTAGTTCTTGTGTTTCTCTATTTTCTGTTCTAACAGCAGGTGTTCATCACTAATGCTCAACAATCACTTACATATTCACTTAATTATCTCACTGTAACACTGTGTCAATGTAACTTTTTACTCTTTGTAGTGTGGATTTCCCAGAGGGGTTGAAAGGGTTAACAGTGTAAGATAAAAAGACACACCCACAAAATGTATTTTAACAGTAATAAACTGTAAGTTATAAAACAGGTTTATATGTTGCCAGTATTTTATTGTAAAATCTTGTTTTTTGGGTCACCATTGTGCAGAAGAGTAGAGCCTGTTCTTCAGTCCAGGAGAAGATCTATAAACATTGTTGATATGCTGCATGTTCCTATATTTAAAAGGCAGTGACTGTGTAGTTGCTGGTCCAGTGGAAATCTCTTTATTTACCAAAAAATGTTTTTTGTTTTCAAATGAAATAAGTTCACAGTAATACTTTGCTCACTTTATTAATGCATTATAAATTTTAGTTAATACTTTTAAATGACAGTTGGTTAATTTAAGACGGTGTGTTTCTGCAAGTGAAATTAGTTAACTCGAGTTTTAGTGCATTTTTACAGTAACATACTGTAAATTACAGTAAAGAACTGTACAATTAAAAGTAAATTACTGGCAACAGTGTTGCCAGTATTTTACTGTAAAAAAACCCGGTAAGGTCTAACAGTGTAACACTAACCCTTAAAAAAAAAAGGAATATAAAATAGCTAAACTTACCATGTGCTTTTTTTAAAAGTTGGAAAACAGAAGCTTGCTATTCTTAGTCCGGTTGTTGAGAAGCATCGCCGAACCGTTAATTCTTCAAATGCAAGCCGAAATATATCATTAGAATTTTTGAGTGACAGACCTGTAGTAGGGTGGGGCACATTGGGGGGCCAATCCGTTTTCAGGAGGGGCCAGTGCCCCCATGGCCGCTCCCCTGTCTACGCCACTGCCAATGGAGGCACAAGTCTCTGCCTATGCATTTGCTTCCACCTCTCCTTCTCTATCCCCTCAGACTCGCGTTTCACAGATTCAGCACATCCAGGGAAGAGGCGCACGGTGGGTAAACTTACAGTGGTGAAATTAAAAACAAGAAACACACATTCTGAGACATAAAATGAATAACTGGGAATTTTATTAACATCAATCGTCCCTCACCCATTTTGCATTATGCTTTGCTGACGAGCAAAGCATCTCAGAGAGATGTCCATTTTAAATGATACATGAAAGTATACTGCGTTTGCATGGAAGAGTAGAAGTGGAAGAGAAACTAGATGTTCTAAAGAAAAACAATGAAGATTGAGTTAAAAATTAATAGTAGATGCATGTCTCTCTTAAAAGTGTTACGGCCTCTTCTTCAGCTCCTGCATTGATCACATACAGTATGTAAGGTTTTGCTCCGCTGTGGATCCTCATGTGAATCTTCAGCCTTGATTTAGGGCAGGAGACAGATTTTTTGGCTTCTGTTTTTTTCTTTCTTGATCACATCCATCAACTCTAAAAGACACATTAAATCAAAAATTTGATCAAAAACACCTCTGTTCGCTGATAGGACCGCCAAAAATTTGGCCGGAGAAAACCCAAGAATAACAAACCCAGACGGAGTACTGAAGGAAAATGAAAATTGTGCGGAAGTACGTAGGAGGGCGGAGCCAGGCTAGTGGATCCTCTCATGTGATTTCAGATTTGATGAACAACTGAATCTCTTGTCACAGTGTGAACACTTGTAAGGTTTTTCTCCAGTGTGAATCCTCTGGTGCCGTTTTAAATCGTTTGCTGTAGTAAAAGTCTTCTCACACTCAAAGCACATGTACTCTCTCACACCAGTATGAATTTTCTGATGTCTATGTAAATATTTCAGCAGTGAAAAACTCTTTCCACACACAGAACATGAATGCGGCTTCTCCTTCGTATGAACTGCCAGGTGTGTCTTCAGGACTGATGCCCTGAGAAATGTTTTGCCGCATTGATCACATGTGAACGACTTCTCTCCGGTGTGGATCATCATGTGACGCTCAAGATTTTGTTTGTGCGAGAATCTCCTTTCACACTGATCACACATGAATGGCTTTTCTCCGGTGTGGATCCTCATGTGACTTTCAAGGTGTGCTGATTGTGTGAAACTCTTCCCGCACTGATCACATGTATACGGCTTCTCTCCTGTATGAACTCTCATGTGACTCTCAAGATTATGTTTGCCTGTGAAACTCTTTCCACACTGAGTGCAGGTGAAAGATTTCTTGACTCTTCTTTTCTTTAAAAATGTCTGTTTAGTCTTTGAGCGACTCAAAGGTTTTTCTCCAGGTTTGACATGATGTTCCTCCTCCACTTCACTCAGTTCCTCACTCTCCTCGCTCTCTTCCATCAGGTCTGAAATGAAATAAATAAATTTTATTCAATTCAATTAATTTAAAAAGTGAAATATGAAGTGAAAGGAAATAAAAATGATGTAAGACAACTGCTACATAATATTATCATGAATGAGGTACACCGATCTTGACATTTTTAAAACATTATGGACAAATCCCATCATGAATGATGTTCTTCCCTGAAGGCACACCTTCTCTCCCCAGAGAGAAGAATAGGGGGCAATGAGCGATTTTATTCAAGGTGAAGAGATCTACAGCAGCTCGGCCGAACCTCTCCCACAACTGGCTCACTACCTGAGGGTGGAGAGTCCATTCTCCATAGAGGATTTGCTCTGGATAGGAGATCCGCCCTCACATTCATTATTCCCGGGACATGCGTTGCCCTTTAATGACTGGAAATGAGTCATGCCCCATACAATCAGTTATGGTGCAAGACTGTAAAGCTGAGGGGAGCGTGTGCCCCCTGGCGATTTATGTATGACGCCGCCATTTTGTTGTCTGATCTGATCAAAATATTGGTTCCTTAGGAACTGCTTAGAATGTTTGGCCTCGCACCCCAACCTGTGAGCGACGCATCAGTCATCACCACCTTTCTTAAATAAACTGCCCTCCGCAGAGTTTCTGAAAAACAATCCCTCCAGTGACGGAGAGCGCACATGCAGAGTGATGGCACCAGCGATGTCCCGCTAACCCAGTGCTGAAACTCTCTCGCTTGCAATAATCCCAGTGAAATGACAGAAACTGTCCAGGCTATCAGCTCCAGAATACATAAACAGACTGAATGGGACTCTGTTCCCTTTCTGAAAAAGGGACAGACAGCCGTTGCTCTTTGGGTATTGTCCTTGTTAGAGTAATTAGGTCCTCTAGCGGTCAAGTATGGTATTGCTGGCTGAATCAGGAAGTTAGTTTATTAGTCAAAGCACATGGTGAAGATTGTTCCAGCTTCAATAATCCTCTGCTATGTTTCGATTTCTCCTTAGCAAGAACTGCCTGTAAGTAGTTTATATATTTTCTGTTTTACAGTATTTCTAATAATAGATTTGTGCCGATTTCATGTTGATTTAAAATCATATATGAGTATAAATCTTTGATTTCAATTCGTGAACTGATTGTTTACTGAGACATTATATGTCATTGTAATTAAGCTTTGTTAGTATTTGTACAAGAGACAATTTCACCTTAGTGTATTTTTTGTGCTTGTTTTCAATTCCATTCCTTTGTTCATGTCTTCATGCTCAACAAGAGTCTCTATTAAACAGAGCTAACCCCTAATTTCCACCAGATGCGTAACGGCTGCGGAACGGCTCCGCTGCGTGACAGTTCCGTGTTCCGTCGTCCGTCAATACCCACCAGGTCCGGATTTGTTGCGCAACGGCTGCGGTCATGACTGACAGCTGACGTCACAAGGCCCCATGTAATCTCGCGAATTCTGGTCTGATCGCGCGATATGTAGTTTCTATAAACAGAACTACCAAACCAGGAACAGTTTTCCATCCGGAGGAGTATAGGATAGAACTCTTTTCTGAATTACCTACCGATCTCTCTTTTCTGTGGATTTTGATTCACACACAGATTTGATGTTAAAACTTCAACAAGCCTGTCTCCGCCCATTATGACGTTTTCAAGGTGTAGTGTAGGGAAATATGAGCGCGGTGTATTTTATTTTGAAAATTAAACGGATCTTTTATTTTGTTTCTGGCTGTTCTGTTTTGTCACTCGACTTCCTGTCCTGCGTACTCTGCCCTGTAGTGCTGCGGAGCGCTCCGGCATCCGGCAAAAATAGAAGCTCTGCGTATCTGCTACGGAGGGCTGCGGATTGCCGGAGTCGGAACGCAGCTGTACCGCATTCAGTGGAAATACACTCATTGACTTTAATGGAAACCTATTGACTCCGCCGCCGTGCCGGAGCCGTAACGCAGCCGGTGGAAATTGGGGGTGAGAAGCTATATTCTGACTCTCATGTTTTTCATGACGGAAGTTTGGCTGTCTAATTTTGGTTAAGAACACCAATTGGAGGACAGTACAAATGAGGTACACTGATCTTCTAATTTTTATTTTTTAAAACATTATAGACAAATCCCATGTTTCTGTAGTGAGAACTATTAATTACATTTGGTCAATGAAACAATTAAAATACAATACTTCCATATTTTCACACCAACTTTTAGATATTAATTTATTTTACTTAAGACTTTTAAATTACTAATGGCCGTTCACACTAGACTTTTTTTGTTCCTCCGACTTCCATTCATATGCATGTGAAAGTGGGACACCAGAAACACAAGATCAAGTGAATAACCCTGTGTTTCAGTTTAAGTTTACAGTGTCCATAGAAATTTCACATACTGAAAGTCAAGAGTGCTTTATCTAGTTTTAAATTAGCAATTTGTATTAGCATTATCTGTGTCCTACATGTTTCACTCAACCCTGTTACTCCTGACATGATTTTCCTCATTTTAAAACAGAGCATTTCTTAAAATTGTGACACAGGAAGTGACATCATTTGGGCTTTTTCTGCTGCCCTAATGTGAGGACAAGAAAATAATATCAATCCATTGTCTCTGTTTTTACATAAACTGTACAGTGTTGATCACATTCATCAACTCTGTTACCAAAGTTATTATAAGAAGAATAATCTCAATAAATATGAAACTTCTATTATTTATAAGAAATACAACTTTATCAGTAACTATAAATCAAGTTTTGCTTAAGTTATACTTACAACCCTGTCAGCCATTCTGGAAAGTTAATTTATTTGATATAGTTTGTCGTTTACTCTGTTAATTGCCAATGTAATTATAATGATAATTATATTGAAAAATGTCAAAAATATTGGCAACATTGTTCCAGAATCCAGAATATTTAGTTTGACCTGATGTTGACAAACAGCATAAAAGTGTTTAAACCTCCCATTACTGACCATTTGTTGAAAACTAACTAACAAAAACATGTTTACCCATTTCATAGTTTAACTGTTTATCTAAAAGTGATGACGAGCTTGAATGTTTCTAACATGAATGTTCTTCAGCATCATGAGTGAATGAAGAATAAACACCAACCTCTTTGTTCTTCAGGATCTTCAGTGTGTTTCATTCTGCAGGGTTCTGGATCACTCATGTTCTCACTGTCCTCTTTAATAAACTCAGTCTTTGCATATTTCAGCTCTTCCTGATGCTCTGATGCTCGTCTTCACTTGTAGACTGATGGGAATATTCCAGCATTTATGGGTGAATTGCAATGGGAGGAGCTTCACAGATGATGTAATTGATGTGGGAGGGGCTTTAATTATGGTAAATTTTTGTTGGAGGAGCTGATCTGCCCAAAATAAAATAAAAATATATCAGTTACTGAGTTTGTTTTTATACTTAATATCACATATAAGCATTTATTTCTGTTTGTCCATAAAGTAACTGATGCTAATACACAAGTGTTTTTTTTTTTTTTTTTGCGCACAAAAATTATTCTCGTCGCTTGATAAACTTATGGTTGAGCCTGTAGTCACTTGGACTATTATAAACATTGTCTTTACTAACTTTCTGGTCCGGCAAGTTTCAATTACAATAGAATCCAATTAAGTGAGACAGCTCTCAGATTTAATCAAAAAATATCTTCATTTGTGTTCCGAGGATGAACTAAAGTCTTATGGGGTTGGAACAACATTAGGGTGAATAATTACTGGTATAATTTTCATTTTTGGGTGAACCAACCCTTTAATAAATAAAGGCAGCCTGTTGACACCAATGAAATGAGCATTAAGTGTCAATTAACAGAAGATCTGAAGACATCAGCATAATAAATTAAGTGAAAACAGGAACTATTGACGTGAAATATGGGTATAACTAGCCTATTTATTGCCCTAGTACAGCAGTTGTCACTTTAAAAGTATGCATGTGAATTAAACGTGGGACAATGGCCTTCATCATCACAGTATGCTAATGCTGTGAATCAGATGCGAGGGAATCGTCATTAAGCAGATTAAGGACTGTTTACTGTCTCTTACATCTCTGATAAACATCTGTGCCATTTGCTTCACAGGACAAACAAGCTTCTTCCCACTACATACTATTGATCTACTAGTGTGTCCTAACATGTTTGGTCTCATCTGACAGCTTATAAACTGTACAGAACTGTGTTGAACTTAATAGAGATATTAAAGTATCGTAATGTACAGTCTAGGTACTGCTGCTGAAACATGCATTGAGGAGAATATTTCAATGTACTTCTCCTTCTCTTGATCACCAGCCATTTGCATTCAGGTTTATGGTCTTTAGGTTTTGGTGTTGATATTGCAATCATGTTTAACAATCCCTTGCTCAGGGTATAAGAAGAAAAGGAATGTTTTTTCTATACAGTATTTTGTCCCATTCTACTGTCAGTATATTTAAACGTGCCGTAATAAACTTAGCTTGCTTTAAAGGCTTTTGAGAATCTTCCCTTTTATTAATTATAATGTTAAAAGCTAAAGTAATTATAACTTCAATTATTCTGGTTAAATCCTATGTTTTAGTTCTTTAGAAACTTTAGTTTAGTAGTAGTAAGTAAGAGGTTAAAGATTAGCAATCATTTTAATGGAGTCAGATAAATAAATAAATTCAGCTTGTTCTCCTTCAACTGCTTTTTGTTCTTTTTTTGCACCGCAAAAGCACCGAAACCTACAAGACCTACAAAATAAAGAGTGTTTTCAGCAGATCTGTTAATATTGATGAACCTCAGACTATCAACACATTCAACAAGCCATTCAGGATCATCAGCAGATCATCTCACTTTATTAAGTCGGGTTGAGACTGAGTGAGAAACAGGTTGTTTTAATTATATTTTTAATGCAGTTTTTCTCTAAGGGTGTACTCACACTAGGCACGGTTGCCATGAACCGGGCCCGAGTACGATCGTCCCCCCTCCCCACTCCCCCTCTGGCCTGCACTCACATAGGGTTTCAGCATTCGTGCCGGAGCACGCTTACTTCATTATGGTGCGACGGTTTCGGGATAAACAGGAAGAGCGGCGCTCTCACTGAACACAATGGAGTCCAGCACGGTTAGCGCTCACACTGCATGCGAACCGCGCCCGAGTCCAACTGAACCGTGCTCTGGCCCACCTCTTCCAAGCGGGCCAGGGCCGGCTAATCGAGCCGCGCCCGGGCACGGTTCGGAGCACTCACACTAGTCAAACGAACCGCGCTTTGGTGGTCAAACGCACTCGGGCACGGTTCAAACTGGCTAGTGTGAGTGCACCCTTAATGTTCTTTTATCAGAGTAGATACTTCTTGTAATCCTACTCGTGATGAATTTCATTATTTTGCTCAATAAACTTTTAATTGTTAAACCTTTTATGCAATATTACGTCTGTGGTGTTACTTCGAAACGTATCTGAAATTTAATCTTATATTTTAATGTTTTTAGACTGTAAAGTGGTTTTAATTGTTGTATGTTGAACAATTAAACATTTCTTTTAAAAATTAAATTTAAATGATCAATGAAACTGAGTCCTTAAAGTAATTTATTTATTTTAAACATTGTCTTTACTAACTTTCTGGGCCGGCAAGTTTCAATTACAATAGAAGCCTATGGAGGAGCCTCAGATTTAATCAAAAATATCTTAATTTGTGTTCTGAAGATGAACGAAAGTCGGTTGGAACAACACGAGGGTGAGTAATTACTGACAGAATTTTTATTTTTGGGTGAACTAACCCTTTAAATCTGTACATAAATAATATTGTATACATAAGTTGTATAAGTAGCCTACATAACTGTACATACGTTTTATGGTCGTTTTCAGCTTCTGCACATTTTAATGATCTAATTACTTTATTGTAATGAATGTATTTTTCATAAAATCAAACTCTATCAAGTCTTTAAATAGAGCTGTTTTATAGGCTTTTATCATGTATCCTGACTCAAATAATGTGTTTCTAACAGCAAACACTCAGAATAAAGTGAGATGATCTGCTGATGATCCTGAATGGCTTGTTGAATGAGTGTTGATAGCCTGAGGGAGGCTCATCAATATTAACACATCTGCTGAAAACACTCTTTATTTCATGACAATAGTTCCTGTTTTCACCTCATTTATTATGCTGATGTCTTCAGATCTCCTGTAAATTGACACTTAAAGCTTATTTCATTGGTGTGAACAGACTGAGGGTATTTATTGGCTACTATGTACAGTACGTTTATTTCTGTCTTTATGCTTTTAACTGTTTTTCTTACCATTATATTTGGAAGAATTTAAATTATTTATATTATTTTCTTTATTTCTAGATACTTGCATTTTAATGAAGAAGCAGAATAATGTTAGGATTAGCATTACAAATAATGAATGAACTGGCAAGGTAGACAGGCATAAATGCTTTGAAGTGTCATTTATTATAAAAACAAACTCAGTAATTTATATATTTTTAATTTTGGGCAGATCAGCTCCTCCCACACTGCAATCACATCATCAGTGAAGCTCCTCCCACACTGTAAACCCAGATTTTGATTCAACTCAAAGAGATTGAGTTTATATTACTTAAATGTGTCTAATTTATTGACATTACTTGTTAATTCTGATTAAACTGAACTTTTTCTTGTCCTTTCTTATTGTAATTGAGTGTTTAAGTCAAATCAGTAGTTACTACTCAAACAAACTGAGTTTGTATTACTTAAACATGTGTCATTTTTTACATTAATTATGAATTCTGAGTAAACTGTACTTTTGAATGGCCTATCTTATTGTAATTATGTGTTTGAGCTCAAACAACTTAAAATCACCAAGTTTTGCCTGTCCAACGGTAAGTTCAGAGGGTCAAAAACAAAATACGAAATCGCGAATTACTTCCAGATGGAGTCATGGGCAAGTTCGTGATTTCTGGGCGTTATTGTTGTGTTAAATTCGTAATACAGAATGATGTATCTTTTACGGAACAGCTGTAAATATACAGCACATTTCTGTTTTCAACCCGATAAATTCGTAATATACAGTACCGAGTATCATACTGTATTGCGTTGTGGGATTGATTTCTTTCGCGCTCAATTCAGTTCAAATGTGACGCGACGCGAGCAGACAGTAGCCTACAGGCAAACTTGATTTGTCAGCGGGATTCAAATGAACAGAATAATCATTCCTGTCATCAAGATAAACAGCGTCTGCGAATCTGTGAGCAATTTTTAAGCTTTTGTGAGCTTCGGTTTGTGTTTCAAACAGTTGCCTGCGACGCAGCTCGCAGCAGAAAATGGACGACATTAACGTTACATGAAAACGGATGGAAGAATTTGTCATCTGAATAATAACCTGCGCCTGTGACGATAAGTGGGATTTAGAGTTTGAGAAGATGGAAAATTGTTTAACTGAGTGATACGGTAAGCCAATATTTTTTTGCGTTCGCATTTCTACATTGTTTCCACGTATTTGGTTTGATTTTGCGAATGCGGTTTACTAACGTTACCGCGGCCTCGCAAGCATTCACTCTGTTCCACATGTTTACCAAGTAACTGTTAGCAGTAACGTTAACTTCGACAATTCACATAATAGGCAACATTTACCATGTAATTTGCACGATGTGCTTTTGATATATTTTTCGTTTCAGGGTTTGTAATCTGATGACGGTCCAGTGCTAATGTAAGTGCTTTTAAGTATAGTGTAACGTTACTGCTACAGTTATAGTATCTAACTACGTTATATGTGGTAAAAAAAAAAAAAAATGCTGTCAGTTCTGTGATCCTGTGCTTTTGAATCGTTGTCAGAGTTTTGCTAGCACAAGAAAATCCATGTTCCTAATGCTATTTTCAAATATATTTTATTCCTGATTAACATGCCATGGTCCTACAACTAACGTTACTCCCACAATTCAAAGAGAAGTTAGACGGTGTTATCCTTAAAGCAGATAAGTAGATATTATTCAACAAATCTCATTAATCTGTAATATGTTTTATGTTTTGGTTCTGTTGATCATGGTTGTGCTGTCCTTTGTAAAAATTGTTTCAGGAATTTGCAACGCTGATGTCCAGCAATCTACATTTGCCAGTGGAGTCCACACTTTATATTGCTTGATATGTAAACATTGTTTTTTAATTGTTTCCAGTCCAGATATCTAAAATTCTTACATGAAGAACAAGTAAAAATTGTCTTGTTTTCTGAAAGAATAAGTCAAAATTAAGTGAGTTTATGCTTAAAACAAGCAAAATAATATGCCAGTGCGTTTTAACGTTCTAACCCTAATCAATTTTAATGTTTAGGTGAAAAATGTAATTCATAGAACTATGAATAGACAACTACATCGAACCACAGTGAAACCCACAATAGTTATTTTAATTATTAATTATTTTTTTATTTTTTCAATTACAGGTCAATCTCTAAGCGACCAGTGCTGGATATTACGTTTGGAAGGTCAAGGTGTGTGTGGAAAGGATAACAGCATCTTCATCACTGGCCTGGCAGCGCTGTTTGCCTCCTCCTATGAGTTCAGCTTGCAGTACAGGAAGAGGCAGCACCTTGAGTTTGTTCAGAGGTTAGTCATTAGCATATTTGCCATTCATATAAATATTAGACTGAATTGTGACTTGTCTTCTTGACAGTATTTATTAAGCTGACTACTGGTATAAACAATATGGCCATGGTTTCCATACTGGGCTTAGCTTAAGCCAGGTCTAGGGTTAGGGTATTTAACACTAGAAGTGCCAGAATTCCATAACTACTAGAACTGCCGCAAGCGGTCATTTTGACCGCTATATTCCAAACTCTATATCTTTAATGATAAATACCCAATTGAGAGATTAATGAATTTATTGTATTAATATGTCTTTAAAAAACAAAACAACACCAAACTGTACATTTAAACAAGTTTAATTATACATTTATAAATAAATAATATCCGTAGATGTCCTGAACAAAATGACGGAGTAGCCCATATTTGTTTACACAGTTCGATCGCGTCGCGCCCGCCGACACACACACACACACACACACACACACACACACACACCCCAACCATATTCCAGTATTGCAATCTTGACATTGCAGCCTGTTCATTATAGCCACAATAAAATATAATAATAAAATAGTCAACCTAACATAAAAATTCCACTGCTCTGTTTGTAGCCTAGTAGGCTAGCCTACAATTCGTGCCATTTTGCGCATGTGAAGAGGATGATTTTTTCCGTCGATATTGGAACGTGAGTGAAGTACAAAGCCTATAATAAAGAAATAGTTTACCATCCAAATACATCGCAAATGTTGAAACATTTTGATTCTAATTAGAAAGTTACGTGAGCCTAACGCCGCTTACTTTCACTTTCGCTTATAACGCATTTCATTTTGGCTTGTTTATAGTTATTTTTTCATTCTTGTTCTGTTCTGAATATCATTACATTTAAATGATTTGTTGTTGAATATGTTTAGTGTATTTTTAACCACATTTTATTGTTGTGTATATTGGTATAGCCTATAATAATACCGCGAAATTCCGTGCGGTCAATATGACCGTCTATGGCCGAAATAGGTAAATATGTTAATTAGTTTTTTTGCCTTATGTGTAATTTATATGAAAAACATTTTAAATGAAAATACAGACACTTTTAGGAAAAGTCAGGTACCAGCAGGATTGTATTTATTTTTTCAACAAAATTATTGCAGATATAAAATTCAAAACGGTCAAAATGACCGCCATGGCCGTTCTAGTGTTAAGCAGCTTTTATAAAAATGTCTAATAATTAAAAAAAAGCATTACTGGTGTGCATCTTGAGACAAAACAGTGGCAGTCACATATTTTAAGATATGTCAGTGCAAGTTGTTTTCAGTTGAAGGATTAGTGAAAATTCTGTCATTAATTACTCACCCTTATGTCGTTCCAAACCTGTAAGACCTTCGTTAATCTTCGGAACACAAATTAAGATATTTTTGATGAAATCTGAGAGGTTTCTGAACCAGCCATAGACAGCAACGTCTTTGCAACTTTCAAGGCCCAGAAAGGTAGTCAAAACATCGTTTAAATAATCTATGTAACTACAGTGGTGCAACCTTAATATTATGAAGCGATGAGAATACCTTTTGTGCACAAAAACAAAATAACGACATTATTCAACAATCTCTACTCTTCCACGTCAATCTCCTACGTGTTGACGTAGTGTAAACAGTGTCAGCTCACCTTTATTTATATAGCGCTTTTAACAATATAGTTTGTTTCAAAGCAGCTTTACAGTGATAATAGGAAAGTACAGTAACATAGATTGTTTAGGCTTTACAGCAGCTCTAGAATAAAGTTATTACAACTCTGTGTACACAAACAATGTTCTCAATGCTGGAGTTCAATTTAAACGAAAATATGGTCAAACTTAAGTGGCGTTTCCATCCTAATTATGCTTTTAAATGAAAGTTTGCCTCAGGTAGATTAACAAAAAGAGGTTGCATTTTGGCAAGAGTTATCCTTTAACGCGTTCCGGCCTGGTGGCTCGAGAAGGCAAACCCTGTTATAGATTTCAAGCTGCAAGCCTTGAAAAAAAGCCAGTGCAGCGCTTCTGGGTTATACGTCAGAACGTAGGCTTATTATTGGCCAACTCTGGTCGTGTGTGATGATAGCCTGGCTCCGCCCTCCTACGTACTTCCGCTCAATTTCATTTTCCTTCAGTACTACGTCTGGGACTGCTGTATATTCTTAGGTTTCCAGAAACAAATTTTTTGTAGGACCAATCAGCGAATAGAGGGAGTGGCTGAGAACGATGACGTTGATGTGATCACACACATGACTAGCGTCGGCCAATAGTGAGCCTACGTGTGACGTACAACACACAGACGCGTTTTTTTTTTGTGCACAAAAAGTATTCTCGTCGCTTTATAAACTTTATAAAAGACAGACATCTTATTCTAAACATAATCCTCTGATCATTCGGACGACCACACGTTAGCGATTGGTTATGGCAGATCCTGAGTGACTCTGGGCAGATCCAATAGTTTTGAACTTTACCAGAGAACCCGCCTTCAAGGAAGTAAACGTTTCTCAATGGAGCGAGGCCAGACTCTCTGTACAAATGAAATGTACGAGAGTCTGGTAGAACCAGGCTAGTGTGATGACCCAGGAGCTAGCCAATAGTGAGCCTTCATTCTGATGTAGAACCCAGAAGCGCTGCACTGTTTAGACTGTGTCAACAGTGTTGGAGAATGACATGGAAAAGAAGAGATTATTAAACAATGTCGTTATTTTGGGGTTATTTAGCACACAAAAAGTATTCTCGTTACTTCATAATATTAAGGTTGAACCACTGTCGTTATATGTACTATTTACCGATGTTTTTACCACCTTTCTGGGCTTTGACAGTCGCAATGACATTGATGTCAATGGAGGGACAGAAACCTCCCAGATTTATCCAAAATATCTTAATTTGTGTTCCGAAGATGAACGAAAGTCTTGAGGGTGGGTAATAATGACAGAATTTTCATATTTGGGTGCAAACATGCAGTTTAGTCTGGTAGACGTCATGTTTAACATTATCCATGTAGTCATGTATGCAATTCACATTGCGAGGCTTGCAATTAAGTTAAATTAGTTAGTTGACAGTGCGCTTGTAAACAGACACATTGAGTTGATGTATTTTAACCAGGGCAGAAGAAATATCAGTTATTGATCACAACATCCAGCATTGCATTTTTTTTCATGTTGTTTAGTTTTATCCAAACAAATTAGTCGTTAAAACCGATATCTGGGGCCGTATGTATAAAGCCACTCAGAGTAAAATTTTAGTCTTAAGTCTCTCAGAATTCTAAGAATGACGTCATTTTACTTTTATTCCTAGACTTAAGAATAAGTGTGATTCATAAAGGTTCCTAAGTGTCAAGACTAGGTCTCAGCTCCTAAGTTACTTAAGAGAGCTGAAGAGGTCTCTTAACCTAGTTAGGAGTAACAAGATTGCAGCAGAGAGGAGGCGGCCACGCACTTTTCAATGAAAATATGATGTATTGGAGTTACAGTAAATGATGACGGAGTTGATCAAACAATAAAAGTTTGATCATCAAGGGATCCTTTTTCGAACTGACTTTTAAGAAATTTTATAGCAATGAAATTAAAGGAAAGTAATAATTACATTGTTGCTGACTGGAAAAAAGCAGCAGTGCTTTTAACTTAGTGAAGATATTTATCTGACAAAATTATTTCAAGTCAAGTCGCTTTTTACAATAGGGCCTACACAGTGTTTCAAAGCAGCTTTAAAGTGATAGCAGGAAAATAATGCAACAAAGTTAGTTTGGGCTGTACAGCAGCTCTAGAAGAACATAGTGCCATTGTGCAGCTTAAGTAAGTTCGATGATGATTCATTTCCATTGTAAAAGATCATTAGTCATTAGTTATCTATTTAGTTCATTATACAGTCGCTCTGGAGAAAACAGTGATGTACATCGTTCAGCTCAGTTCAGTTCAGAGACAATGGTGTCAATGCAGGCAGATCAATAATATCGTTGAAAAAAGGGTTAACTACAGCTACAGGTAAAAACAAAATAAAAAAAATAAAAAAACTCACAGGAGAAAAAAAATCATAAAATCATACATTGTCTGCAACATAGTCAGTTATTAATATTTCATTGTCCTCTCTTGTTCATTTGTTTGACAGCCTGGCTAAAAATTATGTCTGTACAATTTGGCATGTTTCAGTGTGTTATCACAAATAAACAATTGACTCTAAGCACAACTACACAAAACGCGTACAAAATCTTTAACACATTTGTAACCCTATTTGAATAAAGGGTGAATCTGACAATTTTCCTTTGCCTCACTTTTGGCCACTACTGTATGGCAGTTCATTGACTTTGCAAATCTCGCAGCAAAATAAAGCCACTTAAATGAGTATTTCAGGCTTTCCTAAGTTGTTGGATCCATTGATGGAACTCATGTTTGCATAATTGTAAATGAGGAGTTGCAAAGCATTTAAAAAAAAAAAAAGTTTTAAATATTAAAGTGTCTTAATTAAATGATTTTATTATAATAAAATTAAATGATTGGTGTCATGCTGCAGTGACCTCACCCTTGCAGGCTCACTATTGGCTGATTCAGTGGTTGAGGGCGGCCATTTTGGGTTGACATCACTGTAGTCCTTAGTTCACAACACTTAAGTCCCACTTCAGTCAGCACTTAAGAATCAGTCTTATACTTTACTGAAAGTTGCTTTTAGCTGCTTTATAAAAGTCTCCTACTCTTAGAAAACTCCTACTCTTTACTAAGTATTTTCTGACACTTAAGTCAAAGCTTAAGACTATTCTTAAGAGCATTTCTTAGAAGTTTTATACATACGGGCCCTGGTTTTTATTTACACATTTCTTGTGCTGTCTCTCTCTGTCAAAATATATAATCTCAGTCCATAATATTTCATTGTTGTTGTTTTTTTCCCTTTTAGACGATTTCCTGGCATCAATCCTGAACGTGGATCAAAAACAAAGAAAACAAAGAAAACTGGCCAAGCTGTGCAAAAAATGAACACTGTAAGCCTACAGGTGTCCTCACTTCTGCGAAAACTTGCAGACTTTGAATGGGATTTCGTTTGCACTTTTATGGACTTCAAAACAGAAACAGCACATCACTTCCAAAGCTTGGAAGAGCCAGGACATTTTTAATATAACTCTGATTGTATTCGTCTGAAAGAAGAATGTCATATAGGGATCTCCCAGTCACGTGACCCCTAGCCGAGTGTCAGCCATTTTGACGGAATACTTCAGCGCACCTACATACATGAGAATGCGGATTATCACATGTTTTATGACAGCAAATTGATTAAAATAATATAATAGTATATAATGGGTCACTGTATTAATTATCTTGAGCCTGCTGTAATGTTCCTATAAATATATTTTCTTTCCAACTGTGCATTCTGAATAATAAATAGGCTAAATATATGTATCCACTAAGCTGCAGCAGTCCGCTCGTCTTCCCATTAACAGTTTTTTTTTTCTTCTCTTTCTGACATTTCATACCTGTTGGGTTTACATTTTTTAATTAAATTGACTATAAAAAAAGATTGCTTGTGTGTGCTGGTGTTTATTCCAGTCTTTTAAAATAGTTGAATGAATGCGCGATCGTGCCTGTAACGATGTTAAATAGGCTAATGTTAGGCTATTTAATCAATAATGTACACAGGGTAGAGGAGAATGACAGTCAACTATATTATAGCATTTTGGGCATAAACATGTAAACAGTGAAAAGATTGACATTGAAAAATGACACAGAATGATTAAAATTTAATATTTAATTCAAAAAATAAATATTCGTGGTTCACACTGATGTTATTCATTTGTTCTCACACACTTCAGCGTCACGGTCACTGGTTTAGACGAACACTGACCATTATCTATTATTAGCACAGCGGCCGTCAGCTAACTGTTCACGTCATGTCATCACAAAAAGAAATATACAAGAGGAAGATAAAGGAATTAGAAATCATAGATCCATATGAAGCACCACAAGTTCTTTTTTTACAGACATTAAATGTGTAGAAAAACTTCCTGACATTGAGTTCGGTGACATACAGCTAAGTTACCTTATTCACTTCCCATCACGCTACACCGGAGCTTCATTAAAAACATACACAAGCTTAGCAGGCTATCGTTATCACAGCATCGCTCGGGCATGATATAAGAATAGATGAATATTTCGCGACGAGCTGTATCAGAGCCCGTCTCTGGCTGTAATATAACCAGCGGTTTAGCATTTTCTATTCCGTCAAGATGGCTGCTCCAAATGGCGTGACGTCACGCGGGACATCCCTATAGACCTAGGATGACTTGAGGGTGAGTAAATCATGTGCTAATTTAAGATTTTTGGGTGAACTATCCATTTAATTAAGCGCTCAGTGTTACCTGTTTGTTGTTAAAGTGTTAAAATTGCATTTTATGTTTAAAAAATTCAGCCAACATGTTCACAGAAGGCAATTTTCTGATCTTTGCATTTAACCAAAATAAATGTTTTAAAACCCAGAAAATTTTGTTTTCTTTTTCCTAGTGTGGCTACTCTTATGAAACCTTAACGTATAATATTTTAATTATGTAATTATAAAAGCAGCATTCCCTGTAAAATAAGTTTAATATTGTAAAAGTATGTGGTATATACTGTATTTGGTAATTATAGTGGAGTACTGTAAATGCTTTTTACTGTACTAGTGCTGTAAAAATACAGTATGTGAGGAAACTACACACTAGAAGCCTATAAGGCCATGGCTTTGTTTCTTTTGTTGCTAAAAAAAAGACATGTATAACAAATATAATTGGATCAGTGTAATGTTGCAGTATGTGTGTATTTTACATGGCTCTATTGATTGAAAGATATTTTGAGTTTCAGGAACTAAAATTTAAGTTGGGCCCATTAGAATATACAATTTAGTTGAACTGGTAATGGAGTAATGTTTACTTAACAAGCTGAGTTAAATAAATGGGTGGGGAATGATTGTTTAAACTAAGTATCTTCAGTTACTGTAACTCGGTTATAAGTACATTCAACTTAAATGTACTATTCCATTCCATTATGGGCTTAAGTACATTGAACGTAGTCCACTTCACTTATTCAACTAATGCTTCATTACTTAAAAAATGTAAGGCAACGAGTTACCTTGGTTTTTTTAAGTAAATTCTACTTATCCGGGTTTACAGTGCACAGTAGTCACATGGTCAGTGAAGCTCCTCCCACTGTAATTATCCAGTAAATGCTGGAATATTCCCATCAGTCTACAAGTAAAGACGAGCAGCAAAGCATCAGAGCATCAGGAAGAGCTGAAATCTGCAAAGACTGAGTTTATTAAAGAGGACAGTGAGAACATGAGTGATCCAGAACCCTGCAGAATGAAACACACTGAAGATCCTGAAGAACAAAGAGGTTGGTGTTTATTCTTCATTCATTCATGATGCTGAAGAACATTCATGTTAGAAACATTCAAGCATTTCATCATTTTTAGATAAACAGTTAAACTATAAAATGGTACAGAATGTAGGCTACTTGTTTTTTTTCAACAAATCAAGTCAAGTCAAGTTTATTTGTATAGCGCTTTTCACAATACAGATTGCATCAAAGTAGCTTCACAGTATTAAATTAAAATAATACAACAAAGTTTGTTTCAAGAGGAATTTATTGATTGATAAAATTAAATTAAATATCCCCAAAATATCCCCAACTGAGCAAGCCAAAGGCAACAGTGGCAAGGAACCGAAAAACTCCATCAAGTGACCTAATGGTGTCCTAAAACTCCATCAGGTGCCTTAATGCTTTAGTGCCTTAGTGCCAACATGCTTTAAATGCACTTCCATTGTGCCAGTGCCAAAACACTCCAGCCCGAAGTGCCTTAACGACTACCGCCCTGTAGCACTCACACCCATCGTAATGAAGTGCTTTGAGCGGCTGGTCCTGGCACACCTAAAAGACTCTCTTCCATCCACATTGGACTCACACCAGTTTGCCTACCGTAGCAATAGGAGCACAGAGGATGCAGTTTCCATGGCACTGCACTCTGTGCTCACACATCTGGACAATAAGAACACTTATGCACGCATGCTGTTTGTTGACTTCAGCTCAGCATTCAACACTGTCATCCCAACTAAGTTAATAGCCAAACTTGGAGACCTGGGCATCAACACCTCCATGTGCAACTGGATTTTGGACTTTTTGACCAACAGACCCCAGAATGTTCGATCAGGCTCCAACTGCTCCACGTCCATCACACTCAACACTGGTGTACCACAAGGCTGTGTGCTAAGCCCGTTTCTCTACTCCCTCTTCACCTCCGACTGCAAGCCTGTGTACGGATCTAATTCCATCGTCAAGTTTGCGGACGACACTACGGTGATTGGTCTCATCAGCAACAACGATGAGACTGCCTATAGGGAGGAGATCAAGCACCTGGCCACATGGTGCACTGAAAATAACCAGCTCCTCAACACCACCAAAACGAAGGAGCTCATCGTGGACTTCAGGAAAGTGTCAAGAGGCACACACGACACCATCCACATCAATGGAATGGCTGTTGAGCGTGTCTCCAGTTTCAAGTTCCTGGGGACCCACATCTCGGCGGACATGACCTGGACAACCAACACCTCCAGCCTGGTCAAGAAGGCTCACCAGCGCCTTTTCTTCCTGAGGACACTGAGGAAGAATCAGCTTTCCTCCACTATCCTGGTGAACTTCTATCGCTGTGCAATAGAAAGCATCCTGACCAACTGTGCTACAGTGTGGTATGGGAGCTGTTCTGTTGCAGAGCGCAAGGCACTGCAGCGGGTGGTGAAAACCGCCCAGCGCATCACTGGGACTCCACTACCTGCCATCGAGCACATCCAGAGGAAACGCTGTCTGCATCGAGCTCGCAGCATCCTTAAGGACTCCTCTCACCCAGCCCACAGACTGTTTTCTCTCCTGCCCTCCGGCAGGCGTTTCAGGTGCCTCCGGACCAGGACCAGCAGACTAAAGAACAGTTTTTTTCCCCAGAGCTGTCTCTTTATTAAACTCTAACCCTCATTGATCCCACTCCCCTCATATACTGATTGACTCTCCTCTCCCTCCTCACACCTGCCTCCATTTTGTTATTTGCAATACTATAATGTTCATTTGCACTGCTGACTGTTATTACAGAAACAACTGTTTACATATGCATCTTGCACTACTACCTTGACTGGAATATGCTCAATTTGCACTGCCGACTGTTTATTTACAGTACCGACTGTTTACATATACATTTGCAATACCATACTTTAACTGTAATATGCAATTATTTCCACTGCACTTTCACTCGGATAGCTTCTGTCCAAACTTTATTTGCACTACTTTAAATCCATTGTTATACTGCTCATTTTAGCCTAACTTATACATATATTTATTTGTAAAATTCTGTTTATAGTAATAGCCATCTGTATATTATGCTCACATTCTGTTTATAGTAACACCCATCTGTATATGAAGAGTTTCGTTGCAAAACGAGATATATCCATTTTGAGAAATGTTGGTTATTTGACATTATTATTTAAGACATCAACAGTCAAGTTCATTCACGATTTTTTGTACATTAAACTATTACTTGAGCTCAGTGAAGGCCAGGGACACAATATTCTTCAAATCCAGGATATTTTTTATTTAATTTTATGTCCATAAATAGTTCATAAATAAATCAAAAACCATGCCAAAATGCAACATATTTATCTTAACATTGTCAAACATCTTAAATTGGTTAAAAAAACAATACATCATAAATATATGGAATAGTATATACAAAGATTGATTAATAATAATAAGATTTTAAGAGTTAGTTTTGGCCAGAACATACACAACATAACAACAATTTTTTTTTTTTTTTTTTTTTTGCAAAACGCTATATATACACCTTAGGCTATATTCTACTACTGTAATACCATTAAGAAAAGCTAGTGAATCAATGTTTTGTTTGTGTGTGTGTGTGTGTGTGTGTGTGTGTGTGTGTGTGTGTGTGTGTGTGTGTGTGTGTGTGTGTGTGTGTGTGTGTGTGAGTGTGAGTGTGTGAGACGTAGCCTACGTGACTGACAGCTCGCCGACAGTATAAACAATTAAATGGTAAACGTTTTTTAGTTAGCCTATTGAATCCTCTTTTTAAAAATATATGTTTTTTGTTTTGATATTATCGTTAAATCACTGAGCAAACTCGGAGCACTTCACCGGCGGTGACTCTCTCCTCGCGTGTCATCCTGAGCTCGCGCAGCATCCTGAACGTTCTATAGCCTAAAGGGGGTCGCACACCGGACGCGCAGCTCGGCGGCGCGCCGCGCAGTTAAATTCGAACACATTATTCTCTATGAGAGTACACACACCGGCGGCGCCTTTCGGCGTCTGTCCGCGGCGGCTCAGGACCGTGTTCAAAATCCTGCCGCGCCACAGAGCGCCATTTACATAGTTTTATATTAAATATACATGTGTGTGTCTCAAATCGTAGTTAATGTATATACGGACTTCACCCTGTGCTGCAATATACATTTAGTTTTATATTTATTTACAGAAATCAGAAAATTGCTGATGTTCAGGTGACAGTTGTCCTAGACGTGGCGCGACGCGGCGCTGAGCTGCGCGTCCGGTGTGCGGCCGCGTTATATCGCACTTTGTAAAGAAACTGGGCTGGCGGATATCGTGTTTTGTGAAAAAATACATTTTGTAGTAGGCTTAAAATGTACATTTTTAAATCTTATTAATGGCAGCAATTCACACATAGATTAAGGTACATCTGAACAGTGATTTCCAATAATAAAATCCAAATGTCAAAAAATGGCGTTTATCGCGTTTTGCAACCGAACTCTTCATATATATATTCATAGTACATATCTATCTGTAAAATTCTGTTTATAGTAATAGCCATCTGTATATTATGCTCACATTCTGTTTATAGTAACACCCATCTGTATATATATTCAGTACATATCTATCTGTAAAAATTCTGTTTATAGTAATAGCCATCTGTATATTATATTCAGTACATATCTAGCTGTAAATTCTGTTCACAGTAATAGTTATCTGTATATTATATTCATAGGACAAATCTATCTGTAAATTTTTGTTTATAATAGTATTCAACTCTATATTTATTCAGTACATATCCATGTTCTGCACTTATGGAACCACTGTATATCCTGCACTTGCTGCTATTGCACTTCTGGTTAGACCTAAACTGCATTTCGTTGCCTTGTACCTGTACTTGTGTAATGACAATAAAGTTGAATCTAATCTAATCTAATCTAATTAATGGAGAAAAAAAAACCTTGGGAGAACCCAGGCTCAGTCGGGGGCCAGTTCTCCTCTGGCATTGGATAGAGGCCGGATTGTAGTTTGAACTGTAGGATTATATGAATGCCTGGCTGAAGAGATGCGACTTTAATCTAGTTTTAAACTGGGAGAGCGAGTCTGAGCAACAAACAGCATCAGGAAGACTATTCCAGAGTTTTGGAGCCAAATGTGAAAATGCTCTCCCTCCTTTGGTGGTTCTGGATATCCTAGGTATGACCAAAAGCCTTGAATTTAGTGATCTTAAAGAGCGCGATGGATTATAGGGCGATAGAAGATCAGTTAAATAGACTGGAGCTAAGCCGTTTAGGGCTTTATAAGTCAGTAGCAATACCTTGTAATTAATACGGAACTTTATAGGTAACCAATGCAGTGATGATAAAATCGGTGTTATATGATCATATTTTCTTGATCTCGTAAGAACTCTAGCGGCGGCATTTTGGACTAACTGTAGCTTGTTTATTGAGGATGCAGGACAACCAGCTAATAAAGCATTACAGTAATCCAGTCTCGAGGTCATGAATGCATGAACTAACTTTTCTGCATCAGAAACTGATAGCATATTACGTAGCTTAGCAATGTTTCTAAGGTGGAAAAAGGCTGTTTTTGTAACATATGAAATATGTTTTTCAAAAGACAGGTTGCAATCGAGTATAACACCCAGGTCTTTTACTGTAGAGGATAAAGTAACAGGACATCCTATGATGTTAAAGTTGTATTGTGCGAGGTTTTGTGGGCGGTTTTTTGAACCGATAAGTATTACCTCTGTCTTGTCTGGATTTAATAAAAGAAAATTACGCGTCATCCAATCTTTTATATCTTTAACACACTCTGTCAATTTGGAAAATGTAGCGTTTTCATCCGGCCGTGATGAAATATATATTTGAGTGTCATCAGCATAACAATGGAAACTAATTCCATGTTTCCTTATAATATTTCCAAGTGGCATCATATATATTGAAAATAACAGAGGGCCTAATACAGATCCCTGCGGCACTCCATAGTTTACTGGAGTTATGATAGATTTTTCTCCATTTAAATAGACAAAATGGTAGCGGTCAGATAGGTATGATTTGAACCAGCTTAGTGCTTGTCCTTGAACACCAGTATAATTTTGTAGTCGATCTAAGAGTATTGTGTGATCTATAGTATCGAACGCAGCACTAAGATCAAGTAAAACTAGTATTGAGATACAGCCTTGGTCAGAAGCTAAAAGTAAATCATTTGTGATTTTAACGAGCGCAGTTTCAGTGCTATGATGCGGTCTGAATCCAGACTGAAACTTTTCATAGATATCATTTTGTTGCAAGAAAGATCCCAGTTGAGCGGACACCACTTTTTCTAATATTTTAGACATAAATGGAAGATTTGAAATGGGTCTATAATTTGCTAGATTATTATGATCTAATTGTGGTTTCTTAATGAGAGGTTTTATAACTGCCAGTTTAAATGTTCTTGGAACATGACCTAAAGATAAAGACGAGTTAATAATATTGAGGAGAGGCTCTTCCACTACAGGTAACACTTCTTTCAGTAGTTTAGTTGGTATAGGATCTAATAAACATGTTGTTGTTTTAGATGAAGTGATAAGTTTATTTAACTCTTTTTGTTCTATAGTTGTAAAGCACTGTAATTGTTCTTTCGGGGTGATAATTGAAGCTGAATTATAAGGCGCGATTGAAGATTGAACGTTTATAATTGTGGTTCTGATGCTTTCTATTTTCTCAGTGAAGAAGTTCATGAAATCATTACTACTGAACGCCTCGGTTACGACTGTAACCTCGGTTCCCTGAAGAGGGAACGAGCGTTGCGTCGAAAAGCTGACGCTATGGGAACGCTTTGCGTGATGACGTCTTGAAGCACATGTAAAATCAGTCCAATGGTGTGGCGGAACGTCAGAGGCGGGTGACGTCACGTACCAGGAAGCTATAAAAGCCGGCCCGAAACAGAAAACGAAAGCTTCGTAAAGTCTGAAGTCGCGCTGACAGGCATGAAGGAGATATGGCAAGGCGACGCAACGCTCGTTCCCTCTTCAGGGAACCGAGGTTACAGTCGTAACCGAGGCGTTCCCTTTCAAGGGAACTCCCGTTGCGTCGAAAAGCTGACGCTATGGGAACGTCTATACCAACGCCTCCATAGCTACAAATGTCTGTCCTGTGTGTAATCATGTGAGCAGCACTAAGAAGACAAAACATGAGACCCTAGAGTAGAGTCTAAATCCAGAGAGTAGAACCTGACGAAGGTGTGCGGTGAGGACCAGCCTGCCGCATCACAGACGTCCTGTAACGATACTCCTGATATAAGGGCCTTAGAGGCCGCCATACTCCTAGTAGAGAGCGACCGGACAGCCAAAGGAGAAGGCTGTCCAGCCGCCTCATAAGCCAGTGAGATAGTCTCAACCACCCACTTGCTCATCCTTTGCTTAGACACTGGACCTCCCTTGTTAGGGGAGCAAAAGTCACTTCTACGCCACAGGGCAGCTCTGTGGACATACGCGTCTAACGCCGAACAGGGCAAAGCAAATTATTCGCCTCCTGGTCCGATTTCGAAAGGGAGGAGGACCTCCAAGTGCCACGAAGGAAATGAGATACCAAGGGGTCTTTCCCCACAGACATTCCACCCAAAGGACTGTGGTAAGCACCTATGGCCGCCACATAGACCTTTAAAGTGGACGGGGTCAGACCTGCAGTGAACCGTTCCTGCAGGAACTCCAGCACTGTACCAATTGGGCAGTGGACTGGGTCCAACCGACGGTCACTACACCAAGAAGTGAATACTCTCCACTTCAGGGCATAAAGTTTCCTCGTGGAGGGAGCTCTGGACTGTAGAATGGTCTCAACAACCTCGGTTGAGAGACCTGACTCTATGAGCTGGGCCCCCTCAGAGGCCAAGCCCATAGGTTCCACAGTTCTGGCCGAGGGTGAAATATCGAGCCCTCTGCCTGGGACAGAAGGTCCCTCCTGACGGGTAACTCCAGAGGATGCCCGTCGAGGAGGGACACAAGATCGGGAAACCATACTCTGCCCGGCCAGCGCGGGGCTATAAAAAGCAGGCAAACCCGGTCCCTGCGAACTCTTTCCAGAACTCCCGGGAGCAGAGCAACTGGGGGAAAGGCGTACAGACGTAGCCTCGGCCACGTCTGTACCATAGCATCCAGTCCCAGAGGAGCTGGATGCGTGAAGGAGAACCAAAGTGGACAGTGAGACGTCTCTCGAGACGCAAACAGATCCACTTATAATTTCCATATCAGCTCCACCACCTCGGGGGTGGAGCCACCATTCCCCGGGCCTCGGCCCCTGTCTCGACAGAGTGTCTGCTCCTATATTCTGGACCCCGGGGATGTAGGCTGCCTTGAGTGACAGCAACTTCCCCTGGGACCACAAGAGGATATGGCATGCCAGCGCAAACCCCCTTGATATAGGCGACTACCGACGTGTTGTCCGTATGTACTACACATGGTGTCCCCTGAGACCTGTGATAAAGCTCCTCAGAGCCCGGAAGACAGCTAACATCTCTAGGCTATAGAATGCCAGGAACGATGATGGTCTTCCCACAGACCTTGAGATGAGCGACCCTCAGGATCGCTCCCCAACCCGTGAGGGAAGCATCCGTCGTTAGCAGTTTGCGACGACAAGGAGCTCCCAGCACTGGGCCCTGGGACAGGAACCAAGGTTTCTTCCACATAACCAAGGCACGTAGGCATCACCGCGTGACCTTGATTGTGCGAAATGGGTTGCCCCTCGGGGAAAAACCCTCTGGTCCTGAGCCACCACTGCAGGGGCCTCATGTGCAGCAGTCCAAAAGGTATCCCGTTGGAAGCTGCTGCCATGAGACCCAACAGTCTCTGGAACTGTTTGACAGTGAGTAGCTGGCCTAGCTTTACACTTCTCACAGCTGCCAGGATGGAATCGAAGCGTGGCGATGACAGGCGCGCCTGCATCGACACTGAATCCCAAACCACGCCTAAAAAAGTGGTCCTCTAAAATGGAGAAAGCACACTCTTCTTGGCGTTCAGCCGTAACCCCAACTCTTTCATATGGGCGAGAACAACATCTCGATGTTGAACCGCCATCTAATGCGACTGAGCTAAAATCAACCAATCGTCGATGTAGTTCGTGATGCGAATACCCCGGAGGCGCAGAGGCGCCAGAGCTGCATCCACGCATTTGGTGAAAGTGCGGGGTGATAAAGCCAGGCCGAATGGAAGAACTCGATATTGGTATGCTTTGCCCCCGAAAGCAAACCTCAGGAACTTCCAATGACACGGACGGATGGAAATATGCGTCCTTGAGGTCTATCGTGACAAACCAGTCCTCGGACCTGATCTGTGGCACGATTTGTCTCAAGGTTAACATTTTGAACTTGAGCTGCATGTACTCGTACAGAACTCGAAGATCTAAAATGGGACGCAATCCCCCGTCCTTTTTTGGAACTATGAAGTACCGGTTGTAAAACCCGGTTTCCCTGTTGGAGGGGGGTACATATTCTATGGCCCCTTTCTCTAACAGAGTGTTTACTTCCTGTTCCATAACCAGAACCTGCTCGGGGCCCACCACTGTGGGCAGGACCCCCATAAACCGCGGTGGGCGTTAATAGAATTGTATCTAATACCCTTTTTCCACGGTCTGCAGGACCCAATGAGAAACATTTGACAGTAGCTTCCACGCTGTCAAAGATTCTACTAGAGGTACCAGTCTCTCGAGACTGGTTTCTGGATTTTGTTGCTGTTGAGTAGTCGGTTCGTCGCCCTGTAACGGCGCACCGGCAGGGAACGACCAAACAGACTGCTCCAGCACCCTCTTCAGAGGGGGCGGGCATCCCGAGGCCACTACGTTTCCGGGTGGACCTTGAGATATGTGCTCGCCGGAGACCGCTGCGCCCTGTAACACCGGAGGCGGCAGGGTTGGCAGAACGGTCCCCTGAGGGCACCGAAGAGAGACGGCACCGTATTTTTCTCCTGCTGTTGAGTAGTCGGTTCGTCGCCCTGTAACGGCGCACCGGCAGGGAACGACCAAACCGACTGCTCTAGCACCCTCCTCAGAGGGGGCGGGCATCCCGAGGCCACTACGTTTCCGGGTGGACCTTGAGATATGTGCTCGCCGGAGACCGCTGCGCCCTGTAACACCAGAGGTGGCAGGGTTGGCAGAACGGTCCCCTGAGGGCACCGAAGAGAGACGGGCACCGTGAAAAGAGGTGTTAACCGCTCTGCTTCGGGGGGACTACCCTCATTTGTCCTGAGCCCTCAGACATCAGGACTTTTTCCCAGCAGCCTTCTTGGCGGTAATAACGGTCCGCAGATCCGTTTTACCCCTCGAAGACTGCTGGGTTTGAGAGCGCCCTCCGTGTCCCCGAGATTTTTGTGGGGGAGCACGAGAGGACACACTCTGTTTTTGAGTGGCACGATGTTCAGCGCTCTTTTTAGAGGAGTGAGGCTGCTCCCGCTCAGCAGCCTCAATGAAAGAACGGCGGGGGAGAAGTTTTTGTAATGCAGCTGCCTGTTTAGCAGCTTCCTGAGATTTAGCTACCGCACTGTTTACTGCATCACCAAATAAACCAACAGTGGAAACCGGAGCATCTAAGAGAACGTGCTTTTCTTTCTCTTTTATATCGCTCAAATTGAGCCACAGATGCCTCTCAGTGGCCACCAGGGCTGCCATAGACCGCCCGATTGATTTAGCGGTCTCCTTGGTGGCCCTGAGAGACAGATCTGTGGCTCTGCGTAGTTCAGCCACTGTGTCAGGACCAATTCCCCCGCCCTCCTCTAAATCCCCCAATAATTCTGCCTGATAGGCTTGCATAATAGACATCGTATGCAGACACGCTGCAGCTTGACCAGCGGCTGCATACGATTTATGAACCAGAGATGATGTGAATTTTACTGGCTTAGAGGGAAGTGAAGGAGCTTTCAGGGAAGATGCCGTTGCTGGAGAGAGATAGCTCGCAAGCGTCTCCTCCACCTTCGGCATCTCCCCATAACCATATTCTTTATATTTGTGAATGGAAGAATAGTGGGATGTTTGTGGTGCATACACTCTGTATGAAACCGGTTTTCCCCACGATTTCGACACCTCGGTGTGGAGATCGGGGAAAAACGGAAGGCTTCTTCGCTGAGGCTGTGTACGAGATGGCAGGAAGCGTTCGTCGAGCTTACTTTTCGAACGAACGTCCTGCCTATCCTCTGGCCACTCAATAGATAGTCTGTCAACTGCTCTAGTAATAACATCGAGCAGTTCCTCAAACGCATGAGACTGAGGTGGCGAATCCTCAGACTCAGCTTCAATACTCACAACATCCAACTCCTCAGAGCTGGACAGTTGCAGTATTGGTGCCTCTATCGGGGGGGGAAGAAACCGCAATGCGTGCTTCCACACCCTGATGAGAGGCACTGGATCTGTCAGATTGATGCTGAGATAAGGCAGAGCCCGTCTCAACATCCACTGACAGATCCATTTGCGAACCCCAGGTCTGAGATCGCCGCCGAGCCTCAGCCGCGGCGGGAACCGAGCCCTGGGGAACGCGATCGGGATTGAACCGAGCCAAGCGGGATCGGAGCGTGCGCAATGGAAGCGCGTCGCAATGCACACAGTCACCACCCTCGAGTGCTGACTGGGCATGCTCCTCACCCAAACAAACAACACAAAGAGTGTGAGTATCACCTCCCGTTAAATAACGCGGGCAGGGATGGACACACACTCTAAACTGCTGCTTGCTCGCCATACTGAATATATATATATAATATAGACAGACAACACCAAATAACAAGGACAGATTCAACACAGAGCGCAACTGAAGACTCAGAAAGCTTTCGTTTTCTGTTTCGGGCCGGCTTTTATAGCTTCCTGGTACGTGACGTCACCCGCCTCTGACGTTCCGCCACACCATTGGACTGATTTTACATGTGCTTCAAGACGTCATCACGCAAAGCGTTCCCATAGCGTCAGCTTTTCGACGCAACGGGAGTTCCCTTGAAAGGGAACTGTAACGGGATATTTTGTTCGGGTGACGTCTGTTTATTTGTTAGTCTAGCCACGGTGTTAAATAGAAACCTTGGATTGTTTTGGTTGTTTTCTATTAGTTTGCGGAGGTGCTCAGCCCTGGCAACTTTTAGGGCCTTTTTATAACGCGACATACTGTCTTTCCACGCGATTCTAAAGACCTCTAAATTAGTTTGTTTCCATTTACGCTCTAAAATACGGGTTTCTCTCTTTAAAACATGCGTAGTATTGTTATACCATGGTGCTTTATTTTTCTCTCTGACCTTTTTTAATTTAATAGGTGCAACCACATCCAATGTTCTAGAGAGAATGGTGCTCATAGTGCTAGTTAGTTCTTCTAGTTCATCTGTTTGTTTGGGTTCAGGCAGCAGCTGAGACAGATTAGATAAGCAATTTGAGAAATTATCTATGGTGGATGGGAGGATTGTTCTTCCTGGTTGATAACGCGACGCCGCATGACATATTACAGCAGTACGTAATATGTAAGTTACCATGTAGTGATCAGTGACTTCATCACTTTGTGGAATGATATCAATATCGGTTGGATCGGTTCCATGTGATATAATTAAATCGAGTGTATGATTAAGACGATGAGTTGGTCCGGTGACGTTTTGCTTGACCCCAAATGAATTTAATAAATCTGTAAACGCAGCTCCTAACGCATCATTTGGATTATCTACGTGTATGTTAAAATCTCCAACAATTAATGCTTTATCGACATTGACTAATAGGTCTGAGAGAAAATCTGCAAACTCTTTTAGGAAATCAGCGTAAGGCCCTGGCGGTCTATATACGGTAGCCAAGGCTAGAGATAATAGGGATGTTTTTCTAACATCTAAGAGCGTAACATTTAGTACAAGTACTTCAAATGAAATAAACTTATAACCCGTTTTCTGAGTAACATTTAGAATATCTTTATAAATGGTTGCAACACCTCCGCCACGGCCAATCAGACGGGGCTCATGCTTATAACAGTATCCAGGAGGAGTAGACTCATTAATACCGAAATAATCATTTGGTTTAAGCCAGGTTTCAGTAAGGCAAAGTACATTGAAGCTATTATCTGTGACTATTTCATTTACAATAACTGCCTTAGGTGTGAGTGATCTAATGTTTAGAAGACCTAGCTTTAGAAATAGTTTTTGTTTACTAATAGCAACATTTTCTGTTTTAATAACAATTAGATTTTTCCTAGATCCTGCATTAGATTTATTATTTGATCTCACTAAACGAGGAATAGACACGGTTTCTATGCAATGTTCTACACTAGTATTTATATCAGTTGAATTGGTGCAGCAGAGACTATGATTTGGACTTTTGGTTACTAGTCAAAGGGTATTTAACATTTTGGAGATGTTATCTGACAGAAGATCCGCTCCGAATCTGCTTGGGTGTAAGCCATCAGCACGGAAAAGCCTAGGACGCTCCCAAAACAGATTCCAATTATTTACAAAGAGCAGTTTCTGCTCATTGCACCATGACATTAACCATTCATTTAGCGCAATTAATCTGCTGAACTTTTCATGCCCTAGTCGGTACGTGGGAAGCGGTCCTGACACAATGATCGTTGTTTCAGGCGATGTGCTGCGTACCGTATCGATTAGATTCCTGAAGTCTTTCTTAAGAATCTCCGTCTGGCGCAGCCTGATGTCGTTCACTCCCGCGTGCAGGACCACAGTTCCGACGCGCTCGTCACCGTTCAGGATCTCGGGAACGCGAGCAGCGATTTCAGAAACACGAGCACCAGGGAAGCAGTGACTTTGCACCTTACTTTTACCTAACGTAGCGTGTACGTGCCGAACGATGGAATCGCCGATGATCACAGCATCGCGTTCTGTTTCGCGTAGAGGGGAGAAGCGGTTTTGTGTGGATAACTCGAAAACCGGGAGGGTCGGAGAAAGTCTTGGTCTAAACCTGACTCGCGTCTTCCGCTGCGGAACCACCCAGGCTTCGTGGTGGCGTGTAGGAGCCGGAGTGAACGAGACCATGGCTGATTGCGACCGATGCTGAGGAACGCACGGAGTAGACGCGGTCGGAGTCAGCGGGTTAGTAACGTTAAACACTGATTTGTGTGCATCGGCGCGTGATGTTTCAAGAGCCAAACACCGGTCTCTCAGCTCGGCCTGTCTCAATAAAAGGTTGTGGATCTGTTTCTCAACAGCTTCCAGCTCAGACTGCAGTGCGTGAAGCTCAAATGTGTCCTCACCTGCACCAAGCGGTAGACTACTTACATCTGATATATCCGCCATTTTAACAGATGGACAGTGAGTTAGCAACGAAGCTACCAGTGATGCTTTCAATATTAATACTAATTTATATTATAAGTTTGTTTGTAAGTGAGTGTGGAGAAGACGCGTTCAGCCGTGATCCACGGACGTAACCTTTAAGAGTATGCAGTGTTGGATCACTAATAGGCTTGAGACGCGTCTGCTCAACAGTCTGCGTTGTAACTATGAGGTTTTTTAGTGGTAGGGGTGTAGAGTAGACGCACGATAGGCGAAAAAAAGTGTTTGTTTATAAGTGAGTGTGGAGAAGACGCGTTCAGCCGTGATCCACGGACGTAACCTTTAAGAGTATGCAGCGTTGGATCACTAATAGGCTTGAGACGCGTCTGCTCAACAGTCCGCGTTGTAACAATGAGGTTTGAGCAGTAGTGCTTCTCAGTGAGGAAAAGTAGAAAATGTTCGTTGTAAGCGAGTTTAAAGAGAAAAATCAAGAATTATAAATCAAATCGATAGAGCTCCAAAAACAACAACGCATTCAGACGCAACGCATGATAATGACAGGACAAGACATTACTCACCGTGTTTGTTGAGTGTTTCTTATTCACCTGAGCTTTTATGAACTCAAAGGCGCGAGAGAAAATAAATAAATAAAAATAGCTGAGCGCACGGGTGGCGCGTTAACAGGCTAGCGAATTACTAGCGTGTTGTGCGTCAGGGTTGGGTAAGCTGTATTTAGTAGTAATATAAACAACTAGAAATTGTAGTAAATGATGGTTCAAAACAAGGAAATACGAGGCTAAGACGGAGCTTACAGCTCCGAAGCAAACACACTCACAGCAGGCAGCGATCGAGGCAGAGAGAAAAATCAAGAATTATAAATCAAATCGATAGAGCTCCAAAAACAACAACGCATTCAGACGTGACGCATGATAATAACAGGACAAGACATTACTCACCGTGTTTGTTGAGTGATTCTTACTCACCTGAGCTTTTATGAACTCAAAGGCGCGAGAGAAAAATAAATAAATAAAAATAGCTGAGCGCACGGGTGGCGCTAACAGGCTAGCGAATTTACTAGCGTGTTGTGCTAGTAGCAACGGAAGCCAGCGATGTTGGGTAAGCCGTATTTAGTAGTAGTATAAACAACTAGAAATTGTAGTAAATTATGGTTCAAAACAAGGAAATATGAGGCTAAGACGGAGCTTACAGCAACGAAGCAAAAACACTCACTCCTTTTAGAGTCAACACTCCTGACTCCTTTTAAATGGTCAGTAAAAGGAGGTTTGAGACATTTTATATTGATTGTCAACATCAGATCAAACTAAATACTATTTTAACTGTTTTATTTGACATTGCTATATTTAATAGTTCTTGCTAAAGAAATTTGTGCCTACACTGTAAAAATAAAAGGTGCCTGGAGGAACCTTTAGGGGTTCTTCACTTTGCCACACCGGCGGAACCGTCTGTAGATCCTCTAGGCACCCTTTAAAAAGGGGCGGTTCTCTGAGGAACCACACAGGTTTCCTGAGGAACTCTTATATTAGGCACTGTGTGGTGCCTCCAGGAACCAAATTTCAATTTTATTTTATTTGTATTAAATTAATTTCATGTTGTTACTATGGTTACCACCATTAACTTCTATTATAATAAACAGACTGAAACAAATACAAAATAAGAATTGTTTATTACATATTTTAGATCCATTTTAATACACTTCCATGCACTTGGGAAAAAAAAGCTAGTAATAGATTAATATCAATGAATACACACACAAAAAAAAATAGTATAATACATAAGTAACATGAATAATCAACCATGTGTATACAATAGGCTACACTAGAAAAGACATCTCAACAAAATGCATGGAAAAAACATGTTCCAAGTAATAAATCAATGTAAAAAATAACAATTTTGACTAGTTAAAAATGTCCATCTTCACTTAATTTTAAAACATGTTTCAGTCCGCTTGTTAAGTCTGACGTCACTGTTTCCAAGTCCAAAAGCTCTATCAGATGCCAAAAACAAACAACACACAGTGCTAATATACACTCATTGTGCTGTAATATTCCTGAAAATTATGATCCTAACCTTTATCTCTATTCCGAAATCTCAGATGGTTAGTTATTCAGCTATTTTGAATCATAAAATGTTTAAGTCTGGGATGCCGTTAGACTGGAGACTATAATGTACACTATGGCTTTTGAAAAGCTTAAATGTGTGACTTGAATCAACAGTTCCCATAAATGGTTGTTGAGTATTCTCAATATCTAGAAACAAGATAGAGGAAGTAGAAGTAGAGGTTTCGACCCGGAAACAGAATTCCTTATGTCACAACAAGCAGAAAACATTTTCCATTTTAACAGAGTTAAGGTGCAGTAAAATTATCTGTTGTTCTGTGAATGTTCACTGGTGAATTCACTCGATCAGCAATTTTGTGTGGTGCTTCATACATTACATCGCTACACTCCTGACAACGGTCAATGGACATTTTTGCCTGCGTAATTTCACGAAATTCACAAATGTGATGCACCTTTACTCACTGCAACATAAAATGCAATCAATTATAAAATCTTCACAAGGGACACGTGAGGTACTTAACGAGTTAGAAAAGTGAAAAGGTGCATCAGCTTCATTTTCCTGTTTGTTTTTCCTCTTTTCTGGTGGATGGTCCAGGCACTTCAGTGATTTTCAGGTCTACAGGAGGATTTTTATTCTTGATCAAACTTCTATTTCAGCTTACCGAGATCCCTGCAAAGTACAACATTTACTGTTAGTAAGGTTATTAAAGTGATAGTTGGGAAATTTAAATAATTTCCTCAGCCTTGCGACGTTCCAAACCTGTTTGACTTTCTGTCTGTGGAACCCGAAAGCAGATATCAGGCATAATGCAACCCGTCACCATTCAATATCACTGCATGAAACACAAGCATAAAAAAATTGTGTAATTCATTCATGAAACTATTCTTATGTACACTTGTCTAGTTCAGTTCAATGCAACAATTTATGTAAAAATGGTTAAGCTCCAAAAATGTCCCAGAAAAGATCCTAAAAATAATCAATGAGTTCACAACTCATGTGTTATGGGTTGTGTTGTAAGTCTTATGAAGCCATATAATAGCTTTTTCCTTTTTTTTTCTTTTCGAAAAAGACTAAACTTGAAGTTATAATTCAGGGTTCAAATGTCTTATATTCAAATGCATATGATTAAGGTATAGCCTATAAAAAATGCATAGCATTATTGGCTCCAAACCTGTGATATTATTTTTCTGAGTAACATGAATGAGATTTGAGAGCATGAGGGAAGATTTTCAGAGAATAACTGATTAAAAAAGTACACAGTCAAACAATACAATTTCACACAGAGAAAGTTCATAGTAGTAATGCATGTGGTGTATAGGTAACTTACTGTAATTCAATGTTGCCTCTGAAATGTTCAGATTATTTTAGAAATGTACTGGTTGTTCTGGGGAAACAAAAGAACAGAGCTGATTATTCACAACATAATATTTATTGACCAGTAAATGGCTTTAAAATGGTATTTAAGAGAATGAGGGCACCTGTAGTAAGTAAAGTTAGGCTAAACAAAAACAGACCAAACTATATTAACCTGCTTTTGTTATTCATAACAAACGTCAATGACGACAGCAGGAATCAGCTACATTAGTTAGGCTATCTCAGCAATTTGAAGACACAGTTTTACAGAATATGTTGAATTGAATGACTAAATCAATCTAAGACAATAAGTCAATAATTTCCATTTGTTCATTAACTTACGTTAGCATCGCGGCTAAAACCTTCATACCAGATACTGTGCAATAAACGAGTGGTAAACACTGTAAAAAAGTAGTAATGCATAATCAATTTAGTTTATATATATGTGTGTTTGAATATATAGTGAGTTGACTCTGTATTTATATTTATTTGGCGAGTTTACAAACCTTGTAACGGAGAGCCGAACAAACGGCGGAAGCTTTGATGAGAGGACGGAGCCGTTACCCGATGACGTCGATCAGCTGAGCTTTGTTGCGCGCGAGCAGCGCGAGGATCACTGACGCGACGACAGCAGAGGAATAGCAGCAGTTTCGTGACAGAATAAAACTTCTAATAATTTATGAAGAAGTAGGTAAAAATGATTATTTTATTACTATTATTTATTCAATAATAATTAATGAATTCTTCTTATTAATATTATTATAATTTAGTGTTGTTGTTTAAGGTTTAAATTAATCAACAAAATAGGCCTATAGATACTAAATAAATGTAAGCTACCCAGGTGAAAAAGACGTAGGCTACTGTTAAATGTATTAAAAATGCATTAAAGTATATTTGTATTGTAGGCCTACACACTCAAGTACATTTTTAATAGTACGTCTTTTTTCACCTGGGTATGTAGGCTATACTGAATCAAACTTAAGTAGCCTATAATAATAATAATAGGATAATAATAATCTTATTCTGGCCTCACTGAACCATTGGGTTCCTCCAGATGCTGGCTTTAACATAAGAGATCTTCCAGGAACCACTTAAATGTTAAAAGATCTTCCAATAACCCTTTTATCGCATTCAAGTTCCTCTATTTTCCCTCAAAGTACTTCGAGGTCTCATGGTAATGAAAAGGTGACTCCAGAACCTCTGAACTAAATACAAAGTGCTTAAAGGATCCCATAAGTTCCAGCAAGAACCTCAAAGATTGTCAATGCTCCTCCAGTAACCCAACTATAGGAGAAAGAGCTTTGAGGCACTTAAATTACATTTTGAAGTTCCTTGAGTATCCGACAGGATATTTGAGGCTCCTTTAGTTTTTACAGTGTATAATTGTTTTAAAAATAATAATTGGAAGATAAATGACCTCATTCATTGAAAGTTTCAAGGATATATAGTCAATTTATAAAAAGGCATCAAATTATCATAATATTTTATAACAGTTTCTTTCTACTATTATTGTCTACTTTCTACTATTACATCAGGGCTCACTTTGAATTATTTCAATTTACTGAATTTAATTTAATGATTTTTTCTTTGATTTCAGACCTGATGGAAGAGAGTGAGGAGAGTGAAGAACTGAGTGAAGTGGAGGAGGAACATCATGTCAAACCTGGAGAAAAACATTTGAGTCGCTCAAAGACTAAACAGACATTTTTAAAGAAAAGAAGAGCCAAGAAATCTTTCTCCTGCACTCAGTGTGGGAAGAGTTTAACACGCAAATGTAGTCTTGAGATTCACATGAGAGTTCATACAGGCGAGAAGCCGTTCTCATGTGATCAGTGTGGGAAGAGTTTAACAAGCAAACAAAGTCTTGAGCTTCACATGAGAATTCACACTGGAGAGAAGCCGTTCACATGTGATCAATGCGGGAAGAGTTTCAGTCGATCATCACACCTTGAAAGTCACATGATGATCCACACCGGAGAGAAGCCGTTCACATGTGATCAATGCGGCAAAACATTTCTTAGTGCATCACACCTGAAGAGACACCTGACAGTTCATACGAAGGAGAAGCCACATTCATGTTCTGTGTGTGGAAAGAGTTTTTCACTGCTGCAAACTTTACAAAGACATGAGAAAACTCACACTGGTGTGAGAGAGTACATGTGCTTTGAGTGTGAGAATACTTTTACTACAGCGCAATGTTTAAAACGGCACCAGAGAATTCACACTGGAGAAAAACCTTACATGTGTTCACACTGTGACAAGAGATTCAGTCAGTCTGCAAGTCTGAAAGCACATGAGAGGATCCACACTGGAGAGAAGCCGCACATGTGTGATCAGTGTGGAAAGAGTTTTGTTTTTAAAGCTGACCTGAAACTACACATGAGGATCCACACTGGAGAGAAGCCGCATGTATGCCATCAATGTGGAAACAGTTTCACAGACAAACGTTGTCTTGAGAGACACATGATGATCCACACCGGAGAGAAGCCGTTCACATGTGATCAATGCGGCAAAACATTTTGTAGGGCGACAGACCTGAAAAAACACCTGACAGTTCATACAAAGGAGAAGCCACATTCATGTTCTGTGTGTGGAAAGAGTTTTTCACTGCTGAAATATTTACATGCGCATCAGAAAACTCATACTGGTGTGAGAGAGTACATGTGCTTTGAGTGTGAGAAGACTTTTACTACAGCAAACTGTTTAAGACTGCACCAGAGGATTCACACTGGAGAAAAACCTTACATGTGTTCACACTGTGACAAGAGATTCAGTCAGTCAGCATATCTGAAAACACATGAGAGGATCCACAGCAGAGAGAAGCTGCACACGTGAGATCAGTGTGGAACAAGTTTCTCTTTTAAAACTCACCTGAAGATACACATGAAGATCCATGCAGTGGAGAAACCACATCACCACAGTCTGAGATCACAGTAAGTTGCTGAGCAACAAAGTCTCTTCTGTGTAAGTTAGACACACATCTCCCTATAATCTCTCCTCTCCACCTATAGCCGGGTGTGTGGTGAGCACAGGACACTTTGTTCATTGATTGATATTTAATTTGTCAGTTCAGATCAATGCAAAAAAAAACAACAACACCACACATTCGCTCTCTGGCAGCAGGTGGAGAAGATAGAGAAATGAGGAATAGAGAAATCTGGAATGAAGACCTCCTCGCCTATAGCCTTTTTATTAAATGCCTGTTTCTCTCTGTCTGACATGACACGTGTTTAAATAATAAATCTCTTGGCAAAAGTAACTGGTGTAGCTTCTGTGATTCAACAATACTGCGTGGAAGCTTGATTTCCAAATCTGCATTGCTCTTCCAAGCTTTATAATGGGAGTGAATTGCAGATTCTGTTTTGAAGTCCATAAAAGTGTATCTATCCATGATAAAAGTTCACCACACGGCTCCAGGGGGTTAAGAAACAACACACTTTACACAACCAGCAGAAAGAGAGCAGCTGATATAAAGATTTTTATTTTTATTTTTGTGTGATTATGTTGATGTTTTGGCGTAAACAGTATTTGGTGCGTCTTCGACCGTACTTTTGGCGGCCTATGACATCACCGTTCACTGCGCTCGCGCCGTCTCTTCCGTCATTGAGTTTCAGTGTCGACTCTTCTGAGGTGAAGAGAGCAGTTCACGGTATTTCTCATATTTACACAACCATCACACACACACTTTATACAGTTTGATTAAGCGACATACTTATTTCTGTATTGTTTTCATCGATCACAGCGATACTTGTGCGTCTTTTCTGGCGTCTTCAGACTGAAATAAACATTTAGTGCAGCAGCAGCGAGCATGAGGAGAATATGTTGAGTTCATTCAGACCTGAGCGATTTTGTGTTCGTCTGTGTGATTGTCTGGATATTTGGATTGAAAATATATTTATATATATTTTTTTCAAAACAACTTTTAAGAAATCCTTTGTATTATATCTAAAATTCTGGATATTTATGCAGAAATTATTCTGTGATCAACAACATAAATCTTCGTCAGAAATAAGGATCTTAATAAGTTCAGTGATCAAGTTCAAATGATTGTCATAATATAACCAACACCATCAGATCACTTTTTTCTTTGTTCATCTGTCAGTTATAACTCAGATACAGCAGCCAAACAAAATTTAAAATAAACATATTAGGGTCAAGAGCCCAACTAAAGCAAACAATGATCACCATAACGGTGGCTTACAATTTGTGATTTTCTCCTTCAGTGATTCTGCTGGTTAACATCAGGTGTCTTCAATAATGATCAATCATCACTAAATTAATCACTTCATTATCTCTAACTTTAACACTCTTGAGTGTTAATTTAACACTGGAGTTTTTGCTGTGTACTTTGGGTTAAGGTAAAACGTTAAGTTGGAAAAAATAAAATTTTGGTTTGACATTACATAAAAATTTATGGTTTTAACTAAATCATAAATACAATTTGAGAAAATCTAAAAAAATTAGCTGTAACAAAATTACATCAATTGTTTTAAGTTAATCCAAAGTATCATTTTTTTCAGTGATAGAGGGTGTAACACTTACTTTGAGGCAAAGTGAAAACAGAAGGTATAAACTGAAAATCACAATTTTCCATTGGACCAATGTAAATATATATTTTGAATGAATTGCACTGATGTTTCACTTTTTTCAGTGTAGGAAGTAAGTTAGTTTAGGGGAACAAGTTAATACTAGCCTGGGAAAACCCATACAACTTCCGGCAAATTTAGATTTGCTCTGCAAGTAGTCTGGCAAAGAGCAAGCGGGAAGGAAGTCGACCGGAAGTTGAAGCCGGCCGCGTGCCACCATCTTGTAGCAGAACTTCCGTTATGGCCCCGTAGAAGCAGTTTTTGTAAAAGTAGGCTAACGATTGCGTCATAACCACGCGACTCTCTGTCGCACAGTAGAGAGATTACCGTATGGACGGGAGGAGAAGCTCACGGGCAAACGTGGGGACGTGGAGGCAAAATGACAAAATAATTAATCAGAATACCTAGCAAAAGTTTATCCTGCTCCAAGCTCATGGACACCTCCTACTCACACTCTCCGTCTCTGCAAGATTCGGAAGGGAATGATTCAGATTTATCTCGGCACAGCTACTAGAAGACAGACGGGTTGCTCACGTCACATCTACGTCGTCAAGCTCAGTTTGAGTATGCGCGTCAGGAACGGAAGTCCTAAAAATCGCTAAAAATGGGCTGCACTTGTCTCAATTGAGTTCCAATGAGATGGCTCTGTCCACTTCTTATACTGTCTATGGCAAAGAGCCCATTCAAGTCCATTTCCCCATGCCGAGAAATCAAGGCACCAATCAGAAACGTTGAGGCGGGCTTTACACATGATGATCGCTCTGATTGGTTTTAGGTCTAGCCAGTGGTGGACAGTAACGAAGTAAATGTAATTCGTTACTGTACTTAAGTAGCTTTTTTGCGTATCTGTACTTTACTGAAGTATTTAAATTTGGGAAGACTTTTACTTTAACTCCACTACATTTCAAGGTCAAATATCGTACTTTTTACTCTACTACATTTTCAAAATCAGTCGTTCCTTTTTATTTATGAGTGGATAAAAACTTAACTGGTCAAACGAGCCACCTATTACAGTAGCCTGTGCACGCTTTGTTTTGAACTTGCCTTGGCGGTATCTACTAAGCGCGAACCAGAGCCGTTAAATATTCGAGTTGCGACCATAGACAGTATATAAGAGGTTGCGACACACACGGCTTGTTCGACTTGAACCGGCGCTGCACAGACCGATCAGTTTATGACATCAAAGTATAGAGCGAAATCGCGAGAGCGATTGAAAAGCATGCAGAGCCGTCTACTCTCCGCTCTTGTGGTATTTTAATGTCATTCACCGATTGGTCTGTGCAGTGTGCCGTTTCAAGTCGAACAAGCCAACTGTGATCTCGCCGCCGCGCGGTCACGTGATTCGTGTAGCTCTCAATAGTTCCAAACAATTTGTGTTGCCAATAATTTTAAGCGGGGCAGAGAGCAGCAGCTATTATTGCAGCAATTATCGGTAAATACTGACGCATAATGAACATTGCTTATTACCTTGACACTAAAATTACTTGCATATAATAGCTTTTTTTTTCTGAGGAGTAGCAGAAACACTGCATTAATACGTTTTGGTGTTTAATTTTGTAGGAAAATTGGCTGCTCCCATAATGTAGTGTGTATATATATATTCAATGGCATTGTGCAGGTTTATGCGAATGTATCATAACATTAGGATGTTTATAATTATGACCATAGATGCTTGTGAAAAATATGTACAGTAAATACTGTAAATGTATTATACCTTATGGGATCAGTCCCCTTCCGTCCAAAATTAAACACACAAAAAATGTATTCAATTCAAATATATATATATATATATATATATATATATATATATATATATAAATAGAGAGAGAGAGACTAATTATGTAATTAATGTCATTTTATTAATAGATTGATGTGCCAAGAGTGACAGAGTCTTCACGTAGACTGAGTTAAGCAAGAGTCTTGTGACAAAAATTACAATAGGACATTATAGTAATAAAAAAATCATAGTACTTGGATACTTAAGTACATTTGAAGGCAAATACTTTTGTACTTTTACTCAAGTGAATGTTTAAAGGCAGCACTTCTACTTTTACTTGAGTAATATTTTACCTTGAGTATCTTTACTTTAACTCAAGTACATGGTATGTGTACTTCGTCCACCACTGGGTCTAGCCTATCCAATTGCGCCCAGAGGCATTTGAGCGACGTCCACTCCGACGTCGATTGGTGAAGCGCTGCGCACCAACTTTTAAATGCATTATTATATTCAAATTGCAAACACATGAGGACAGTCTCCATGAAAGACCCACTGGCAGATGAACGTGCAACTACATTTCTCTCCGAAACGGTAGGAAATTAAATTAGATTTAATAGAGGATTTTAACTGTGACAAGATGATTGACAGGGCAGTTTACGTGACAGGATGCACGTGACAGATCCGTCTGATAAAGATGACGAAGTAGTATGTCCCAAAGTTGCCTACTTTTTTGCTACACATTCAAAAGTAAAAACATTTTCTTCACAAAAAGAGTACATATGGCGTAGTGTAACATAGGCGAATTGGGACGCAGCATATGGCTTTATGGTTTTAGGAGTTTTAGGTCTATCCAATTACGCCCAGAGGCATTTGAGCGATGTCCGTTGGTGACGCCCCTTTGGAAATGAGTTTTTAAAGGAGCTTTGCCAGACCATAACTCAGTTACTACTGAGAATGGTCTGGTTTTAACCAGGCTAAGTTAATACTGAATTAAGGGAAAAATCTACCCAAGTGGGGACGATTGGAGACGAGACCCAGGTAGTTAGACTAGGTGAGATATCCAAGTGAGGACGTCGCCAGGAGACGAGACCCAGGTACAGAGTTGGGTGTCCATTTGGAGACACCCCAGATAGTTAGGTGTAACACAAAACAGATGGTCAGTTCTGCCATTTGATTAAATTACTGGATTCTAATTTACAAACACAACTCTGTTCTTCTTGGACTGTGACACAAAGCAAATGGTCTCTGCCACTTGATAAAATTACTGTATTCTGATTCGCAAACACAGCTCTTTTCTTCCTGAGTAAACAAAGAAGCATCCTGTTTTACTGCTCGGATGAGACATGTGACCAGCAAAGGCGCCGCTGGGGTTTCCCTGGGATCCCCCATGACGCCTGACACCTTACAACAAGCCAACATTGTGTCACAGGCCGGGGTGGTCTCCCCCGCCCCCCCTATTGAGCGTTCCACCTCGAGGAGTTACCCAGAGACACCAACAGACCAGACAAGATAATCAGTATCAAAAATTGTATTTTATTGAATTAAAATAAGCTCAATCCTAAACTAAAATTTACAGGCTGATCCGCCTCTCCTCTTCGTCAGGCTGCGTGGGAAGTTCACACAGCGATTCCTCTTCGGACAGACAGAGGCAAGTAATGGAGCAGACACTGGTAAGGGTTCGCACAACAGTTCCTCTCGGCCAGAGGTAAGTAATAGAGCAGCACGGGTAAGGATTCACACCGCAGTTCCTCTTCGGCCGGGGGTAAGTAGTAGAGCAGACACTGGTAAGGATTCACACAGCAGTTCCTCTTCAGCCAACGGTAAGTAATGAAGCAGGCACTGGTAGGGGATCAACAAACAGGGGGGGGGGGGGGGGGGGGGAAATTACTCTTCTCACAGGACAGCATCAGTTAACTGAGTGTCACCTCTTTCAGGACGAGGGGGTAGGGCGGGGGACCAGGACCCTTTTTGGTGGGGAACCCGAACAGTATATAACAAACAGAAGGCAATAACCATCCGACGAAATGCGGTAGTTGGCAGTATGTGACGGGCAGGGTACCAGAGACTATGGGTGGGTGGCAGCAGACAGTGTCCCTCTTTTCACGGGACAACACCAGCTGACTGGATGTCACCTTCCTTTCACAGGCCGGCAGCAGTTGGGGTGCAGCGACGGACAATAGGATCCCCCCGCAGGGCAGCGATGACAGATAGCAGTTTCCCTATGTTCACAGAACAAAAGTGGTGAGTACAGAATCCAACAGTTACACTGAGTCTTCTTACCACAGGACAGCAATGGCAGGATGCAGCGGCGGATCTCAGGATCTCTTTCTGTTCATAGAACAACAATAGTGCGTACAGAATCCAGCAGTTACAACTGAGTCTTCTTACCACAGGACGGCAATGGCAGGATGCAGCGGCGGATATCAGGATCTCTTTCTCTCTGTTCATATTAATCCTTGGTCCCCCACCGGGCCGGACGGTCTCCGACCAAGCTTTAGAGTACTGGTAAAATCAAGCTTTCAAATACTCGTGCATGTATCAAACCACTTTAAATCTTCACACGTGCTCACTTCAATCATCAGACACTGCAATGACACACCACTTAAAAGTGAAAAGGGCACCTTCACCTCAGCTCGTCGGGCTGGCGGATCCGTAATTCAAAGCACACTCGCTCCTCCAAACTGCCGCCTCTGCCTCTCGTCTTCTCGTACCTCAGTCTTGATCAAGTCCGCTTTGCTTGCCTGCACCTCTCCTCTTCAAACTGCCGCTTCTCTCTTCTCAAGCCGCCGTGCACACTGAACACCAGACCGCCACACAACAGAGCATCTTTTCATAATGCCACTCTCCTCCGCTTCGGCCGAGGCCGAGCTCGCCAGCTGCCCGCTGCCTCCGTTCTGCCCTTCCGCTTTCCCGCACCCTTGAACGCTGCACGCCAAACGTTGAAATAGCCACTTCATAATTCACTGCAGCTGTCGCTCATCAACACAGGCAGCCATGACAGGCCACCGGAACCGGCCTGGTGTCCCGCCGGAACTGTTTCCCCAAGGGAACTCGTTCAGTTAATTATGGTTCCTAGTTGTCACTCCGTGACAATTGTTTAACCAGATGTTCGACCAAAGTCCACTGATTGTTGAACTCATCAATTCAAGAGACACGCACACACATACACTCCCCTGAGGGGAGGGGAGGGGACACGAGTTCACGACGCAGCTTGAACTTTGAATGACTCCGCACACAAACACACACACACACACACACACACACACACAGAAAGACTCGAGCTCTCATCCATGGCCACGTGTAGCAAAAGTACCCTGTTAAATGAATAAAATGTATTTCTTGTTGTGTTTCACGGTCTCCATATGACAAATTGCTATAACTATAAGCTTTCATGTATCTACATTTAGATTTAACATTTAGATTTAACATTTAGATTCAACATTTAGATTTAGATTTAACATTTAGATTTAACATTTAGATTTAACATTTAGATTTAACATTTAATATTTAGGTGTAACATTTAATATTTAGATTTAACTATTTAAAATATCTCTAAGTTGACAAATATAGTTGTAAATGTGCTAAAAAGTGACCGTCAAAAATTCATACCAGTTTTTTAAACATTGTTTGAAGCTAAATGTGACAAAACGTTGCTGTTATTTTCAGCGTGAGCCGCAAACGGCACCCCAAACGGCACCCCATAGCCTTTAGCTCCTTCAAAACACGGAACAACACTCTGTTCTGGGCAGTTCTTCGCCAGAGAGGTCAACTTCTTCACTACAGACTCCAACCGGAGTTCTTCGTTTGTTTTCTAATTTCGTTTTAATCGAAGTTTTTTTCTTTTCTTTTTATCTACCTCAGTTCGATATTTGTCCTTCGTTCAGTGTATTCACGAACGAAACTAATTTGAGACTAACCATCTTTCATACGGGCCATCTTTTGAATCTGTCTCATTGTTCCATAACTTGAAGTCCCTGAAAAATGATGATTTAAGCTACAAAGCTCTACTTGGTTTGACTATTGAGATATCTAAAGTGCCTTACACGGAAATATCATTCCTTGTGGCCAGAGGAAAGTTATTGTCGTGTTTACAGGCCAGTAAGTTTTGATAAGGAAGTCTCGCATAACAGTTCGCTGGACGGACAGACTGCGTGATAACTGAATTTGAATTACATGAAAATTTACCCTGATAATTGATATGATTTTACCGACCTATATGAATGGTTTCTACGAGCAATCGTGTTAATTATTCATATACGGTAAGTGTAGCATCCAGTCAATATTGAGAAGGCCAGAACTGATGGTTAAATGACCTTTATTGCCGTCCTTGTCTTTAACCAACATAAGAGCTGAGTAAAAACAAATAAACCATGCATTACCATTACATTTCGAACGTTACACAGCTTACATTACATTAGTTTCAATCCGATAGCATTACCAAATTATACATTTTACGATAAACATTTCAAGTGGGCTAGCTCAAACATATTTCTCATTAATTCTACAAACCTTGTTCCCCAATTGACCGAAGCTAAACCTTGTAGTTTTAACTGTTTTTCCGTGAACTCTTTCAGACTTTCCTTTCGTTCTTTCCGCCATTCGCCAGGCTCATTTATGTCACTATACTTCCGGTTCCTTTGGTTATCAAAATAAAAGCCCGATACCGTAATAATAAAACCTTACAGCGTAGCTATAATCAAAATAGTGCTTAACCACTCTGTTGGCCTTTACACTCCCACCAAATTATTTGCTGTTACACACATAAAAACAAAAATAATTTCTTTAAGTTACTTAACCAGAATACAGAAATAACCTTGTAAACATGTTACAACTGTAACTTCAACATTTCAATACACTTAAGCATTGTCAATTTACCTTTCACAATCTTCTAGTAGCAGAACTAACTTATGTACTGGGCGTTCTACTACAGACATTTTGTTCACACGTTGACCCCTTTTGGTGAGATTTCTGTCTGCAAAGCCTATTTTGACCTTTCTGACAAGTCCATCTGTATCTTTTACAGTGTCCAAGATTCGTCCAAGTTTCCACTGGGATCGTGGTTGCATTTCATCCTTGTCCATTACTATGTCGCCTATTTGCATGTTTCTTTTAGGCTTGTGCCATCTTTGTCTGACCATTATGTTCTGCAAGTACTCCCCTTTCCATCTGCTCCAAAATTGTTCGAGCAAGTACTGCACTTGACGCCATCGCTTTTGTGCATACAAGTCCTCCTTAACGAACTGTCCTGGGGGAGGCAGAGGAGTTGAGGTTTTCATTGTGACAAGATGATTTGGAGTTAGCGGCTCCAAACTGTTTGGATCATTGAGACTGTCTGTTGTAAGGGGCCGGCTGTTTACTATAGCAGCTGCTTCATACAAGAAGGTTCTGAGAGAAGAGTCGGTGAGTCGACCTGGTGTGAGAGCCAATGTTGCATTAAGAACGTTTCTCACAGTCCGTATCTGTCGTTCCCATACTCCACCTGCGTGACTAGCATGAGGTGTTTTTAGGACAAAATCACATTGTTTTTCTGCAAGGAAGGTTGTCAGTTTGTCAGTGTCAATTTCACCTGGTGCTGCACTCAGTTCGTTTTTGGCACCTACAAAGTTAGTACCCTGATCGCATTTTATTTGTCTGACAGAGCCTCTTAGAGCGATAAAGCATCTGAGTCCATTTATAAAAGTGTCCGTTGATAGGTCTTCTAACATTTCGACATGAATTGCACGTGAATAAAAGCATGTGAAAAGGAGGCCATACCTTTTATATTCTTTCCTGGCTTGTTTGGTCAGGAACGGTCCAAAAACGTCCATACCACAGTACGTGAAAGGCGGAGAGTGTTCAATTCTTTCTGTGGGTAAGTCTCTCATTTTTTGTCCTTCCACAGGTCTCCTTTGTTTCCGACAAAACACACACTGGCGAATGTAGGATGCAACCGTTTGACTCAACTTTGGAATCCAATAGCCATTGGATCGTATCTCATTCATTGTGAAGCCCTTTCCCTGATGATTGACCCTTTCGTGGCAGTGAGCAATTATCAGTTTTGTGACGTGATGTTCTCTGGGAATGATTGTTGGATGTTTAAATGAGCTGGGAAGAGATGAGTGATGGAGCCTTCCTCCCACCTTAAGCACATTGTCCTTGTCCAAGAGAACATCCAAGTTGTACATTTTGTTGTTCTTTGGAAGTTGTTTGCCTTTGTTTAATGTCTCTATTTCGTTTTGATATGCTTGTCTTTGTAAGTCTTTGATTATCACCATTTCTGTGTTTTGTCTTTCAGTTACAGTTGTGAGTGTCTTTGATTTGTCTTTGAGCAGGTATCGTCTGAGACGTGCGACTGCGCTAACTGCACGGGACCAGGATGAGAACTTTGTGAGCCGGTCACTAAGGCTTGTGTGTTCAACCGTTTCTGTGCTTAGTGTCTGTACCTTTCTCACCTCTGGGTCTCCTACTGTAAGTACAATGGTCTCTTTTGTTGGAAGCTGTATTTTCTTTTCCCACAGAAAGTGAGGGCCTGTGAACCAATTAGATGAAAGCAGTTCATTTACAGATGTGCCCCTGGATGCCATATCTGCTGGGTTTTCGCTGGTAGGCACATAAAACCATTGTTGCGGTGAGGTACTGTTGCGGATTTTCTGCACTCTATTAGCAACAAACGTGTGAAACCGCCTCGCATCGTTGTTTATGTATCCTAGAGTGACCTTTGAGTCTGTCCAGAAGAACTCCTCAACATTGTCATAGAGCAGTTCCTCTCTCAGCGTGTTACTTACAGCGACTGATACTGCGGCTGCGGTAAGCTCTAACCTTGGGATCGTGGCGACCTTTGTTGGAGAGACGCGTGCTTTGCCCATGATGAAGGTACAGTGGACATCTTCCCCTTTGTTTATGAGTCTGAGATAAGAACACTGTCCATATCCTGTGGTGCTTGCATCGGAAAAGTGGTGTATTTCTCTTTTTACCACTTCTCCAAAATCTGCAGGAACATAACATCTGCTGATTTGCACATTTTTTAGATTGTGTAGATCTCCTTTCCAGCACTCCCACCGTGGCTTAAGATGCTCAGGTAGCGGGTCGTCCCAGTCTGTTCCTTGACGACACATTTCTTGGAGAATCCCCTTTCCCTTGAGCACATAGGGAGCAATGAAGCCAAGGGGGTCATATATTGCTGCGACTGTGGACAAGATGCCACGCCTGGTTGGTGGTTGGTCCTTTAGTGTGATGTTGAATGTAAAGCAATCCTTCTCCACATTCCAATAAATGCCAAGTGCTCTTTCTGTCTGTGTTTCATTAAATGTCAAGTCCTTTGTTCTTGTATCTGTTGCATGCTCTGAAGCTGGAATGCTTTTTAAAACTTCAGAGTTGTTGGACACGAATTTGTGTAACCTTAGTCCACCCTTTGCACATAGTTCACGTGCTTCCTTTGCCAGTCGTACAGCATCCTTTACTGTCGCTGCGCTGGTGACTCCATCGTCTACATAGAAGTCTCTTGCTACGAACTGTGAGCCAACTGGATATGCAGAACTGTTCTCTTTGGCTAAATGTTTGAGTCCATAGTTCGCACAGCCGGGTGATGAAACGGCGCCAAAGAGGTGTACTGTCATCCTATACGCTTGTGGTTGGCTGTTCATATCTCCGTCTTTCCACCATACGAAGCGCAAGTAGTTGCGATCATTTTCTTTGACTTGGAACTGGTGGAACATTTTTTCAATGTCGCACATGAGAGCTACTTGGTGCTGTCTGAAGCGCACAAGCACACCAGTTAGGTTGTTGATCATGTCAGGACCGTTCAATAAATGCTCATTAAGACAGGTGCCCTTGTGTTTTGCAGAGCAGTCGAAGACCACACGCAACCTCTCAGGTTTCTTTGGATGATAGATGCCGTGGTGCGGTATGTACCATGTCTCTCCGGGTGGTCCATTATCATCAGTCTTTTCGGCATCACCTCTTTTGATGATGTCGCTCATGTATTTCATGTATTCCTTTTTGTATTTTTCATCTTTCAGGAATTTGCGTTTGAGCTGGTTTAGCCTGGTTTCAGCGAGTTGTCTGTTATCTGGCATTTGTGGTCTTTCTTTAAATGGTAATGGCATTTCAAAATGTCCATTTTCAGTTTGTGTTATGCCATGCTCAAGTTTCTGAAGGAATACTAAGTCCTCTTGCGACACAGTCTTTTCATTCCCGTCAGTCTCTTTGAAATCTCTCTCCAAAGCACGTATTGCATCTGCTGGAGTGGAGGGAGGGATTTCTTTAACAGTGATTCGGTGACAGAGACTGCTCGCCGAATCTGTTTCGTTGCATGGTTTTGAGTTGCCAACTACGCTCCATCCCAAATCAGTGTGAATGGCATAGGGCTCATTTTCTTTGCCTAAGATTACTTGTTTGGGCGCGAGAGCTCTAGGACAAGTATAACCTATGAGGAGACTTACTTCACAACTGAGGAGTGGAGGGACCTCGTCTACGATCGGTAGCAAGTGACTCCACTGTTTGGCTGTTTCACATGTAGGTATGTGTTCTCTGTTAGCAGGTATGTAATCCTTTGTGTATGCAGTGGGGAGCTTTATGACTGTGGCTGAGTTATAACCTCTCACTAAGAGATCAGACACCTTTCCACTGCTTACAACTGCATTTCTACCCATCATAGTAGTTAGTTTCAGCTTTACTGGACAAACATCTGCCTGCAGCTCATGTGTGACATCCTGATCAATGAATACAGTGTCGCTCTGTGTGTCTAATAACGCATAGACCAGTTTTTCCTTGAGTGGGTTAGTGGTAGTTGACAGCCACACTGGAACTATCATTGAGGTGCTGACTGACTGTTCAGATCTGGCAACATTAAGTGACATGGCTGTTGCTGTTTCAGGTGAGTTACCTTGAGCTGCATTGTTTGTGCTCACACGTGTTTCTCTTTGCAGACCGTTCCAGTAATTTTCATCGTGAAGACATGTCGGGTGTCGCTTTGTGCAAGTCTCACAAGTGAGGCGGCGTTTGCAGTCCTTAGCACTGTGTCCTTGTTTTAGACAGCCATAACAAAGTCTATTGTCTTTCACATGCTTCTTTCTGTTTTCTAGAGACATTTTCAAGAGGTCGGGGCACTTGTGAAGTTGATGGGTGCCTTGGCACATTGTGCATGGAGAGCTGTTAAGTGTTTTTGTTATTGTCGTTTTATCACTTTGTTCAGTTGTGTTTGTGTTAAATACACTTGCCTTGTTTCTTTTGATTTCCTTTGTGTTCCTTCTGTCGCTGTTTGTTTCAGTGCAGCGAAGTGCATAAATGGAGGTGACTGGGTTGCAGGCGACTTCGGCTTCTAATGAGAGGAAGGAGGCAAAAGCAATAAAACTTGGAAACTCGCCGCCCTCCATTAAAGTCTTTGTTACCTGCCTGTTCCATCTCGCGTTTATCCAGTCTGGTAGTTTGTGCAACAGTTTTTGGTTTTCTTCGCTGTCATTGAGTATTTGTAGCCCCTTTACATGAGGCATTGCAAGCATGCATGCATTTATGAAATCTGCAAATGCCCTTAGTCCATCAGCATCTCTAGACTGCACTTTAGGCCAGTTTGATAGCCTTTCTCTAAATGCCTTCTGAATCACGAATGGCTGGCCGTACCTTTGGTTTAGTTTGTCCCAAGCGTCCTTGTACGCCTCCTCATCGTTTCTAAAGAAAGTCCCTTCAAGGCATTTTCGAGCTGGGCCCGTTACATATCTTTTCAAATAGTACAACTTGTCTGCCGCAGAGATGCCCCTTTGTTCAATCAGTGATATGAAAGTGGATTTCCATTCAATAAAGCTTATTGGTTCGCCACTAAACACTGTTGGTTCTGGCGTGGGAAGTCTGTTCAGTTTAATGCTGTCCTGCACTGCTTGAGCTAGTTGAGTGACACTAGGGGGAGCTGTTTGCACAGGAATGAAAGAGAGTGCTGGGGTGGGCTGTTTGGGTGTGAAGTATGGGCTCACCTGTTCACTTTTAATTGACCGTACATCATCCACCTGTGATAACTCTCTGTCATATGCTTCAAACCTGGCTCGAGCTGCTTTCACGTCCTTCTGTGCTTTCAAGCGTTCCAACTCTGATGTTTGAGCTGCCATTTGTTTCTTGTGCTCCTCCTCTAGAGCTTTTATCCTTTCCTGTTGTCTTTGTTCCTCTAGTACGATCTCATATTCAGCCTCTTTTGCCGCTAGCTCTGCTGCTGCGTCGGCTCGTTTTGCTGTGAGCTGTGAAGCTGAGGACCGTTGGCTGCGATTTGATGCTGCGGTTGAGCCGTATATGGACTGGGCGTAGTCGTGCTCTAAAAGTGCACGTAAACGAGTTTTTTCGCGCTCTGCATCAAAATCCTCATCAACACCACTTAATCTTTCCAGAATTATCCTTAAGATGTCATGAGTTATTGCATCGCATGCATCAATCTTTCTCCTTATGTCAGATGATGGTGCCATTTGGTTTCTTATTTCTGAATATAACTTCAATACATCATTTCTCTTTTGCTCTATTATGTCTGCGAGTTCTGACATCTCCATGTCTGTGATATCTAACTTTAACCTTTCTCTTGTTTCGCGTACCTGTGTTTTCCATTGTTCATAAAGAGTTATTAGTCTTTTTTCCCTTTTACTCATTTCTTCCTTTTGGAATGTTATCATCCTTTCCGTTTGTACTTTAACTCTTTCAGAACGTCTTGGCAACTTTGACATGCTTTGAGCTTTGTCTTGAAGCTCTGTTAAGATTTGTTCTTTGCATGTGATTGAATCTTTAATGTTTTGTCTTTCCTCACTTTCGTCTTTAAGTGAGTCTTTTAAATCTTGAATTTCTTGTTGTAAATTTGTGATCTGTTCATTTATGTCCAATTGACTTACTGAAGCAGCCTGTGATTCTTCCATTTTGAGCACTTTTCTTGAACTGTTTTATTTTCTGACCAACTTCTGCCATCTGCTGGACGTCACGGGTATTGCCGTCGGGGGTATTGCCGTCGGATCTTGTAGCCCCGTTGTGCAGCGTGTGGCGGTGGTCAAGCTCTTACTGTAGCATCCAGTCAATATTGAGAAGGCCAGAACTGATGGTTAAATGACCTTTATTGCCGTCCTTGTCTTTAACCAACATAAGAGCTGAGTAAAAACAAATAAACCATGCATTACCATTACATTTCGAACGTTACACAGCTTACATTACATTAGTTTCAATCCGATAGCATTACCAAATTATACATTTTACGATAAACATTTCAAGTGGGCTAGCTCAAACATATTTCTCATTAATTCTACAAACCTTGTTCCCCAATTGACCGAAGCTAAACCTTGTAGTTTTAACTGTTTTTCCGTGAACTCTTTCAGACTTTCCTTTCGTTCTTTCCGCCATTCGCCAGGCTCATTTACGTCACTATACTTCCGGTTCCTTTGGTTATCAAAATAAAAGCCCGATACCGTAATAATAAAACCTTACAGCGTAGCTATAATCAAAATAGTGCTTAACCACTCTGTTGGCCTTTACAGTAAGGTTTAGCCTATTCCCTATTTGGGATAATTTAATTTGTGTATGCGATATATATATTCATCATCTTATGAATATTACCCCTCATTTGAGTTATTAAATTCCCTAAACAAGTCATTGTCGCTACATAGGTTTAGGAAAAAAAAATCTACCACAGTATCCATTTTCTAATAGAGACAGTTCAAGATTCAAACTACATGTGTGTAAAGCAAGAGAATCTCCTTGATTATTATCCATTAGCGCAGTACAAGATTAATGACATACCAGTGATTATTTTTCATCACTCTATCCCAGATTTGAAGAAACATGTTCGCATTAGGGGAGGATGTACGAGATGCTGTGTTGGCAGTCCTACCTGGGCTGCAAGAGGAGAAACTACTGTCTCTCCTGAACAAGTTGTGCCAACGGTTCCTGTGTTGTGATTCGACGGCAGCTTAGCGCACGTTGCCCGGAAAGGTCACGCCTCTTACCATAACTTGGAGATGCATGCGCTCAGGGAAGGCCAAACAAAGGTGATTTGACTCAAGATGAAAATAACAGTGTCTCGACGACATGGCGACAAACACACTCTACAAACACAACTCTTCCTCTTCTCCGTGGGAGAGCAACAAGACCACGCCCCCTTTTTTGTGTATTCCTGTGGGCGGAGGTTAGTCAAAAAACGGTTCTAGTGACGTCATTAAAGAAGGAAGTAGAGGGATGTAGTCCAAACAAGCCATTCGATGTAGGCGACTTCTGTTAAATAAAATATCTCGCTTGGCATTGAACTTTGAGCTTTATAATTTTACAGATATTATTTCCGAAGAATCCAAACCACTGATCTTCATAGAATGACATTATATAGATCAGTAATCCAAACGGACTGACTGACAACAGGGCTCCTGCTCACGGCGAATACGATTGCTTTGAACCACTTTTAATCTCACAATATTATACAGATATTATTACACACTAACTAAAGTTTGAAACATGGGATCACGAAGAACGGGACCTTTAAATTACTTAATACATTTTGCCTGTTGTATTTTAGTTTACATTTTTATAAAGTGTTTCTTCTATTTATTATTTTTAGGTGAAATTCTCACTGCAACCCAGTGGATGCTGAGTATTGAGGGTCAAGTGGTTATGAATCCACACCCCAATTTTATGGCTGGATTTGCTGCTTTGTTTGCAACTTACTACAACTTTAATCTGGTGTACCAGCACGAGGTATCCTGGACACTTGAATTTGTTCAAAGGTAACAGTTTACTTAAATATAAATGTGTATATGTTAAAGGATTAGTTCACCCAAAAATTAAAATTCTGTCATCAATTAAACAGGGGTGTCAAACTCATTTTCACTGAGGGCCACTTCAGCATTATGGCTGCCCTCAGAGGGCCGGTTGTAACTGTAAGACTTTTAAAATGTTAATATATTGTCTCTTTATTTGATTATTACTTATTTAAGTTACAAATATTGTATATGCATTTGCAGGGGTGTTTCTAGGTTTTAAAAACATCAGGGGATGAGCCCGAAACATCAGGAGCTGGGTAATAATGATTTGATACAGATAATATTGTATTATTGTATATATGCAGGGGCAAACTGGCTCAAAATTCAGCCCTGGCACTGTACTAGCCACACCAGCACACATTACCACACAGTCATGCGTATTCAAATGTGAGGTAGTTAGGGGGGTTCGGGGGCATGCTCCCCTGATAAAATTTGGATTTCTCTGACCTACATATGTGCATTTTAAGGTGTTTAAAGGCCACATTTTTTTGGGATAACAATAGCTTTAAAAGCATGTCAGTGGGCAGTAGCATAAATTATTTGTCAAGATAACAGATTCTTAAAAATGAGAATGAGGATAAATGTTGCAATGAATGATCCACACTACAAAATTGAAATGCAGAATGTTTCTGCTTATTGTTGACAATACACATATTCCAAACGGGAATGGCCTTAAATGAGAAATCTTTCAAGGATTATTTTGCATAGATGTTACATTTCAATCAAAAACCAGTGCAATCTTTTTAAAACTAATCAGTTTAAAGTTCAATTGTTCACTCCTAAAGACAGTCACTTGTCGCCACCTACTGGCTTAATGATGCAAGTGGTGCAAACACAGACAAGAGGAGTAGCCTCTCGCTGCATCCTGCGGTGGACATCCAACCCGGCCACATCCAAGTGTGACGTCAGAAGCCACCACGCCCATGCCCAAATTGGACACAGTCTCATTAACGTTAACATTTAAAAACAGGAAGAAGCATCGAGAAGAGAAGACGAAGGTAACTGCGAAACAAAATGCACGAAACACACTTGCGGTTTTAGTACGTTATAAACACTGTTCAACATAATACGAATTGAGTTGTATGAGAATGAGATGTTACCTGTTGAAAGCAGCTCTTATCACTTTAATAATAGTTTGTAATGAGGTCAGTGTGGTGCGGCTGATCACTTGACTAGCATGCCTGCTCCGCAATTAGCGCGAAAAGCCCACGATATGTAATATTGTCAAAATATCGATGTAATTCGAATCAATAAGATTTGATGATGTTGTTTTAGAAATATGAATTATCTTCAACTTACATATTTGGTCATTTAACTCCCCTGTGATGTCTCTTAACTGAGTTGTGTGTTACATTTGGCTGAGTGAATTTCTTATCAGTAACTACGTTAGATTCTCAACTGAGAATTTTGTTTTGTATACTATTACTATTATACTATTCTAACTGCATTATTACATCACCAATTTCATGTTGTTATTTGGATTAAGGGTAAATATGAAAAATATATTATTTCAGTGCTTATGTGTGACGTTACATCCTGTAAATCTTATTCTGCTCGTAAAGAATATGAGATTTGATTGTCACTCTGTCAGTTGTAAATACTGCATATTGAAAAAGTCATTGCTATGCAAAGAAGTTATGTATGTTTATGTAATGTGATGATTAACTGTTGTAATATGCATAAGTTTTATTATTGATTCATAGTAAATACAGTGACGGCAAGCCAGCCATCACATCAGCAGTCTTTCCTAACTATATTATACTTCTTTTCAGGAGTACTACAATTTTGAAAGCAAGTGACTGTTTGCCATGTCGGTAAGTAAAAATAAACTTTGGTTTGTATCCTAATCAAGTTATAGCGTACTGTTAACTGTCGGGCCAAAGGTTTGTATGAAATGGAATTAACAACTTAACGATAGCTAGGTTAAAACGTTTTGGTCTGATCACTTATCACTTACAACCCTTGCAAAGTAACTTGGTTGAGCAACTGAATCATTTCACTACATCTTACTTGATAACTCTGTGTATGTGGCAAATTATCTATGTATCCTTCTATCTATTCTAGATTAATGGAAAGATCACATAATTATTGTCATTGTCATGTTTTACAGCATCCTACACATTTTCAGTTCAAGCCTGATGCAGATCAATACTGCCTGGATGGGGGGTTCGAATGTCCCTGCTGCAGTTTTATGACTAAAGAGAAATTCTCATTTTCTATTCATCTTGAGAACCATATAAGTCATGCAGTGGAGCATGGAGGTATGGTGGGAGCATTTCTCTAGGTATTGATACATTTTTGTGGTTTTAAATCACAAATATGTTTGTATAATCTAAATATACTTGCATCTCAAAACGAAGACAAACAAGATGAGCTGTAGTTTCTTGAAGTAGAAACTACACTGAAGTGGGGCAGGGCTATTGTGAAAAAAAAACAAAAAAAACTTGATTTTTCCTTTTCAGAATGATTGACCGATTCGATTTCTTTAAATGTTTAACTAGTCAACGTAAAAATCACATAGCCCTACACTGAAGTGATGACATTGTTGTTACGTTTATTTATCTATTTCTGTGTTTTGCTAAACTTACTGTGTACACTCTGCACTGTTGATAACTTATTTGCTATAATTTTGCAGGTTACTTCATCTCAAAATGCAACAAACTGTGCAGGACCACAGCTCATTTTCATTGTCTGTACTGCAGCCAGACAGTAATACGGAAGGAACAATACATAAGCCATGTCTTCAAATGCTCTAAGACAGAAGTACTTGCAGCACCTACCCTATCTCCAGCTCTCTCTGTAGCTGCATGCCCGACACCCTGTCCCCCAGCTACTTTAGTTACCAAGGCTCCAGTCTCTACCCCCCTTTCCTCTGATCCTGGCTCCTTTGTACCATTCCCACCCCCACAAATACAAAGAAAGAGAGTGATGTCTTTAGTTTCTAACTCCCTTACCTCTGATCCTGGCTCCTTTGCACCACCCCCACCAAAAATTCAAAAGAAGACAAACACAGTCATGTGTCCTCATTGTGGACTGTTACTTAACAGACGAAATGTAAGGCTACACATTCTGAGACGACATACACCAATAAAAACGGACATTAGCGCTCTGAACCACCTTAAATCACAGTGTGTGGATTATAGAAATGGTGTCTATGCAGTAGCCAAAGCATTTTCAGCACCCAACACTCCAATACACATCATCAGAAAGACGTGGGGCTCAGAACAAAGAACAACATGTGAACTTGATATCTGCAGAATTAATACAGAATTTGCAGAAAGATCAAACATCCGTTCCTATGAGTGCCATCACCTTCGATCACTTGCATACTGCCCACCTGCCGGAAGGGAGATTTCCTTACTGACAGAGCAAGGTTTACAGACCATGGTTGATGATAGGTGGTTTGGAAAGGACAAGAAGGAGAGATGTTTGGCACGGCAGAGAGAGGCAATTGACGCAGGAGTCCCTCTCTCCTGCCTAGTGACCGTTTGTGGGCCCAGCTATAAAAAATACATTTCTGTGTTCGAGCCCACCATTTCCTACTACAGCAGGCTTGGTCGAGTCATGGTTACCTATGATGCCAAAACAATTTCTTGGCATTGTCCTTGTGCTAAACCAAGGCAGTCAGGTCTTCACAAAAATGTTGCAAAGTGGCACCTATTTGAAGTGGACAGGGCACTCTTCCGGAAAACCAGAAGTGTGGAGGAGGATAGTATTGCACAACATTTTCCCACCAATGTGGAAGGTTTTGAGGAAGAGGAAGGAGCCCAGTACCCACCCGAAGGCCAGAATCTGTCTCGGATGGTTAGGTACATCTTTGATAAAAAGAAACTACCTGCAGTCATCCCCTCAGATGTGTTAAACTCTTGTAATTTTCCTCTGAGCTTCACACCATCTGAAGCCTTTTGCACAGAATGTTCTGAGGTAATTCCACTAAGTGAACCATTGATCATCACATCAAAAGCCAAAATCCTGACGATGACCAATGTCATAGAAGGTTTGTTATGTTTTCTTTAAATTTATCATTAATTCAACATTTAATTCCTGTTTACATGTACTGTGAAGTGTTGATGACCATGATTGTCAGGGTCTTCCTCTCCACTTGTAGGCTTATTAACATCTCCATGCACTCATTTTAGTGTTTAATATATTAGGGTTGTACGGTAAAGCTGTGACAAAAAAATTGGTAACCTCTTTACTGGCACTTGATTTTGGTAGGAATATCAATGTACAGCAAACAGTGCTACAGATGTGGCATGGTATATCGATATCAGGAGTGGTGTGATGGTATCTATAATTTTGACGACCACATACTTCTGTCGATACACTTGTGCCATTTTCTACGCAACAGTCTCCAGGTAAAGAACCATGTTGTATTGAATTTGTCGTATAAAACAACAACAACAAATTATTTGTCATGAATATGTATTGTAAAGTCTACATAATGTGACCTCATATATTTGGCAGACTCACCAGGCTGTAGGAAGTGCAATTGAGGTCTTGGAGAGGACCTCGGGTAAAGCCTTTCCTTCAAAAACAAGGATCCTGCATGCCTACTTGAGTTTTGAGGCACTGTCCGACCACACCTACACTTTTGCATGCGTAACGTGTGGTTACCATCCAGTGTCCGTCGTAATGGACCTTCATAAGAAGGGTGTTTTTAGTATGCCTGGTGAGTCCACACATTTCAATTTTTTTTTTTACTCGTTTGTTATGTCATGTACATTGCATGTCCAACTTGGGTAAGACTGTTTTTTAGTGAGCAGCATTGAGGAACCACCAGAGGATTTTGATGGAAAGGTGAATGCTGAAGATTTCTGGGAGCGTGTTTCTCTGGAAATGATCAGCCGTGGCTTAGTTCCAAGTGAGTATGATTCCCTGATACAGCTGGTATCACATATTAGTGTTTGGTTTCTTTACTATGGAATGATGATAAAATATTCTATTAACAATTTCTTATTCAAAGACAATAAGGCAAACCCCTTTGTGGTTCGTCCGAGCTACCATAACTGGGCTCCATGGATTGGTCCTCACACAAGAAGCGGGAATCATCTTCTCAATACAGAATATCAGAAGGTGCATTCTCCTTATAGTGTGAAGGAGGAATCCGAGTTTACCCTCACAGAGGACCGGCTAACAGATGAGCTTCTAAAACTCAAGGTATTTGACTCATTAAATCATTTACTGTGAGCTAAGTCAGTTAATATATGTGTATTACTGAATCATACTATGTGTTAATTATTCAAATATCTAATGTTCATTATAGATAGAGGCAGTGCGTTCCTTATGTAGGGAGTGTGGCATCGACCCCAAGGGCTCGCGAATGGACTTGGTTGGACGACTGCAGCTAGAAATGAAAAACAGAGCCAGTTACGACAAGGTGTTTTCACAGATCTGGGGAGCATCTGGTATGTTATGTTGTATTACAGAGAAAAAACTTTTCAAACTTTACAAGCAGTTCTTTGTTTACGGTTCTTTCAAATGGGCCTGTGATTTGTGTTTTCCTTCAACAGGTGGATGGGCTGTGGTCACCTGTCCTTGTGCTGTGGTCTATGGGGTAAAATTTAACATCAGAGCTGAGAGCCCAAGGGACTTCACAGACCTTTTGTTTTCAATGAAACATTTTCCAAATATTTCATTGTATGATTTTGCCAGAGGGTTGGCAACACACACTAACATTAGAAAACCCGAAACCTTCCATCCTCATAGGGGCAGGCTGCTAGAGCCTACAGAGGAAAACATTCAGCTTGCAAATTCTGGGCAGATAAAAGTGAATTTACCGTGGCTACTCACAGAAAAGTCAGTGCCAGATGTAAATGGCCACCCTATAACAGGATCATCTGATCATTATGCCCTATACGATCGTTTCCATGAGGCTAATTCTAAGGACGCCAGGGATACCTTGCGCAAGGTGGAACTGGTCCCGGAGTTGTGTGGTTGGCTCAATAGCCAGTGTGCCGAACAGCTCTTCTCTGGAATGAGAAAAAATAACCATTTTCTCAATATGATGACTCCCTCCTCACACATCTTTCTGATGCGAAACATCTTGCATCACAACAACATCAACAAAAACTCCAGAACCATAGAGAACATGAAGACGAGACTGGGCATGGGAGTGGACATAGTGTTAAATTCCAATGGTCAGACAGTGTTGGGTATGTATTCCACCCTCATTCTTAAGTCTTAGTGGTAATGATATGATTGTGAATATTATATATTTATATATGTGTGTGTTTTTATTAAGGATGTTTGTTTATGTGTTTTAGGTGCAGCCATGGCTGTGAATTCTCCATCCTCCTCTTTTGATACTGCAGCAACTGGTGAGTAATGAGGGACTCATTCTGCTCTTCTATTGTCAAGTTCATTTTGTTTTTCTGTATGACAGAATGCAAATTTTATGGGTTTATAGGAACACATACAGTCATTTTCTGTTTTAGTTTCAGCAGAGTCAGTGCCCAAGCCATCGTCGCTCGCTGCGCCCAGTCCAGCGTCGCTCGCTGCGCCCAGTCCAGCGTCCCTCGCTGCGCCCAGTCCAGCGTCCCTCGCAGCGGCCAGTCCAGCGTCCCTCGCTGCGCCCAGTCCAGCGTCCCTCGCTGCGCCCAGTCCAGCGTCCCTCGCTGCGCCCAGTCCAGCGTCCCTCGCTGCGCCCAGTCCAGCGTCCCTCGCTGCGGCCAGTCCAGCGTCCCTCGCTGCGCCCAGTCCAGCGTCCCTCGCTGCGCCCAGTCCAGCGTCCCTCGCTGCGGCCAGTCCAGCGTCCCTCGCTGCGCCCAGTCCAGCGTCCCTCGCTGCGCCCAGTCCAGCGTCCCTCGCTGCACCCAGTCCAGCGTCCCTCGGCTTCTCAGGACTGAGTAAACCCTGGGAAAAAGAGTTTAATCCTATCCAGGACAAATTGGTAAGCTAATTATTAAAATGTGATATGTTTGGCAAGTCTCACGCTATTATCCGACAGTTAGTTATGGGTGTAACCGATATTTGATATATGATCTGTACAGGTTACACCCCACATTGTTCATGTTACCCACTCTGTAATTGATAAAAAAAATGCTTTTGACTGAATAACTTTAGAAGCTTTTAACAAAGAATGCCATGTATTTTGCTCTTGTACTAATAATAGTAATTTTCAGCTCAGCTATGTTCTGGACACGAGACGGCCTGGAGCGGAAATTATTATAAAAGAAGGGCCCACATGTCTCACCCGTGAAGAGTTTTGGAGCCTAGGGTTACAAAGATACATGGATTCCCAGGTGAGTAGTGGGAAGTTTGTTCAAAACTGTTTGTATTAGTTTTTTAATGAATAATGATAGTTGGATGAATTTAATGATAGTCTTTTATATTTTATTTGGTTGTTTGTTTGTAGATTGGGAATGCCTGCTTTAAATTGATCCATGAAGCAGCTCAGCAACACGTATGTAACTTCTATATATGTATTATAAATACACAAGACCAAAGCCTAAATTAAACATAATTTATCAGTTACTATATTCTTTCATATTATTGTCTACTCTCAAAATAGTTATAAACTTTTTACTTTATAATATATTTACTGAATTTTTTTACTTTAGGGAAAAGACATATATATAGAGAACATGTACGTAGTTCCTACATGGAAGCATACACCAAATAACGTGGTTGTCAACTTTCCAGTAAGTATGCAAAAAGTACAATATGTATGTGGTTCCAAAAATTTAGATCTGCATAATGACAAGACATTTGATTAATGTTAGGAGGATGTTGACATGAAAGACTTGTTGGTGTTTCCGGCATGGACAGACTCAATTGGGCCAGAACACTTCGTTCTCTGTGTAAGGGATTGGTACTGTTCCAAGATACTAGATTGTACATGTAGTGGTTATTGTTAAATCATGTAAATTCAAATTGTGAATTCCATTTTTTTTTTTTAACGACTGGTACAATGTTGTGTATCTTTTACCAAATACCACATTATAGGTCATGAAGCCACTCATGAGAGAGATGTTCTTTTTAGACTCGCATTACACATTGCATGAGTCTGGATTTGGTGATGCTGATTACAGAGCCATTTTTAGGTTCACAAATGAGGCATACTGTTTGAAATGTTCATATAGCAATTTATACTTTGGCTATGTTCTTGTAGCCTGTACTGATATATTTCGGCTATGTTCTTATAGCCTGTACTGATACATTTCGGCTATGTTCTTATAGCCTGTACTGATATATTTCGGCTACGTTCTTATAGCCTGTACTGATATATTTCGGCTATGTTCTTATAGCCTGTACTGATATATTTCGGCTACGTTCTTATAGCCTGTACTGATATATTTCGGCTACGTTCTTATAGCCTGTACTGATATATTTCGGCTATGTTCTTATAGCCTGTACTGATATATTTCGGCTACGTTCTTATAGCCTGTACTGATATATTTCGGCTACGTTCTTATAGCCTGTACTGATATATTTCGGCTATGTTCTTATAGCCTGTACTGATATATTTCGGCTACGTTCTTATAGCCTGTACTGATATATTTTGGCTACGTTCTTATAGCCTGTACTGATATATTTCGGCTACGTTCTTATAGCCTGTACTGATATATTTCGGCTACATTCTTATCCTTTTTTTTTTTTTTCTGTAGAAATCTTGCACAAAAAATTGATCCTGGGAGCTGGACTGAAAAGACTGGACATGATATTGCGGTGATTAATAAATGCATATTTAGCTACTCCAAACAAATATTATTATATCCCATATTCTGCATATCATAGATGCAATAATGTAACCGAGATGGTAATGCTTTCATCTATTTGACATGTATGTTACCTTTTTTGTTGCTTTTAGGGATTGCCACACCAGATCTGTGGAAATGACTGTGGGATTTTCATGCTTATGGTAAGGTCAGTTTATTTGGCAAGTCTGTACAAGTTTCTGTCAACATTGTGAATAAAATGTTTTCTGTCTTTTATATTTCAGTATACCCTTTGCATTGTGACAGGTGTGGGGTTTGACTTCGAGGAGGTTAGTTGATTTAAAAAAAATGTTAAAGGAAATTTCTCACTTTACATGTTGTCTGAGTGCACACTCTTCATCAAGAAGAAAATGGATACATTATGAACTGAAGATTCTCCTCATCACTGTCACACATCTTTCAGATGGACATGCCTTCCATTCGAAAGTGGTGGTGTCTCCTTCTGATGGAGCGCTTCAAAATAGAAGGGTATGACACCACTAAACAATATGTGTATATTCATTTCTGTAACTTTTGCTGGTTTTAATACCTTGTGCTGTTTTTTTATTACATTTGTTATGTTTTCATTTACAGTCTATTGTTAATTTCGTGCCTTGGCTTATTTATTAAAATCGCCATGTTCACTAGATATGAATAATGACTATCATCCATTTAGCTTCATGTAAGTAAGGTAAATAGGTAATGTTTACAATAGTTTCCTCACTCTGTATGCAGCTGCAACTATATGGTACCATGGTCACAATTGTTTATAGGAATTGCATTCATTTTGGTGAACAAACAGACTGGAACTACCTTCCACTCAATCAGACATTTGTGTATGCTTTTGCCTATGCAATGCTAGATTAATCTTCTTAATGTTTGAAAGGCATGGTCAGCGGTTTGCCTTCTGGACTGATGAGGCCAGAAGCTTGGTCCAAGGAACTCTTCAGCCTGTCTACAGAGTGCCAAGACAGAAAGCCATCTCTGAGAAAGTCCCAGCCCACATTGAAGCTGTCAATGTCCGCACAGCTGAAGAAAAGAAAATAGTGGACTTTATTGTGAAGTTACAGGGATCTGAGGAACATTTGGTGGTACTTTAACAATGTTCACATTTATTCATCTTTAAAGACTAACTCATAGTAAAGATTCTCCAAGGGCCAATGTTTTAATTAGGGAAAACATTAACATATTTTTTAACTATGCTGCAAATTATTGTATCTTTATCTTAAATGTATCAATTCCTTAAATAATTGCTTTTGTACCATGGTTTTACCCTAGGGTGTACTCAACGGGAAGCCATCTAAGTGGTTACATAAGGTAACTTCTTCCCGGGTGCCTGTCTACCTCGACAGTGAGGAACAACAGGACATCTTGTTCTCATATCTGAGAGGATTGCTGGATAGGATACCAACACAATTGAGCGTCACAGATGAAGTGCAGTTCATCTGTGGTGTACTTTTTCCAGAGGTATGCCGAACCATGTAATGTGTTTGTGTGTCCTGCTCCTGTGCTTACAAAATGTACTGTATAAACTGCATGCTAGCACTACTATACTATATAATGGTTTGCTGTTCAGTAGTGATATTATTGTATATTTATATTAACGTTTTTCATAGGCCATCATAAATGCCCTGGCTGTCCTCCGGGATGTCTCCTTACAGGAGGCGGAGCAGGTCTTCCTTTCTGGTCCGGATTATCATTGCAGGTCAGAGTAGATTATTAATTATTTTTGCACAATGCCCAGTGCACCCTTTTGTTACTGATATTTCTGTTAACACAACAGTGACTGTTCTCTGATAACTATTTCAGTGAAGTGGAAGATTTTAACAGACGAATTGACAAACAATTGAGGAAAGAAGGGAGACCATTCAATTGGTGGGTATTGCTCTTACATTTACACATTTGGAGTTTGGAATTAGACGTCAGTAACATGAATATTCTATTTGACTTTCTCTCTCTACAACTCCAACATTTCGAAAGTGTTAAATCAGAAATATATATTTCAGTTGAACATGTTAAACAAATTTCTATCATTTTTTTCTCTCTCTCTCTCTCTCTCTCTCTCTCTCTCTCTCTCTCTCACTCTCAGAGTTGAAGCCATTCTTGCAGCAGCTGGTGGAAAAGGGGATCTTTTTGGTGCTTTTGTTCTAGCACAATATTTTGATGTAAACTTGATGTATTAACACAAAATATTAAATTAAAATATTAATTTGTGACCAAGATATTTTGAACTATGATGATATTTTGATGTTATATTTTGATATGTTAAACTCATAAAACCTGTACAGAAGGGGAAGCGAGAGATTAACTGGTTTTTATGTATTAAAATATTGTGCAAAAGGTCATTTATTTCAGTAATTCAACATAGCTGTAAGCCATAATCATCAAATTTATAACACATAAAGGCTTGAAATATCTCACTTTGCATGTAATGAGTCTATATTATATATTAGTATCAGCTTTTAGTTGAATTACTGAAATAAATGAACTTTTGCACGATATTCTAATTTTTCGAGTTTCACCATATTGGTTCTTTAACTTAAGGTTAACATAAATTTAATTCTGCTGTTCTTTAATTTGATTTCAAAGTCATTTGCTATAACAGGCATTAACTAATAAGTGAATTCTTAATTTGGTTGTAAAAATGCAATATTTCTATAACCACATAGAAAGAAATGTAAAAAAAAAAGTTTACATTTATTTTGTTTATTTAGAAGGGGTAACTATAAGTGCAGTTTGGAGTCCATATAATTAAGAAAGTGACAAAAACTCGTTTTAGTTTAAGTATAAATGCTCCCTTATACGTTTATTATAGCAAAACCATGATTATTGATTACCATTTGTGTAACAGAAATACAAGAGAAATACAAAAATATCGTTTTAAGGTACATTGTTTACTTGTACTACCATGTCATTAACTTACAAAACCATGAATTAGACCATTCCAAGCCTGCCAAAAGCGTCACAATTTAACTGCATCAATAATCTGTAGCGTCACACCTCTACACCAATAACCTCATCTTTATTATAAACCAATAACTATGATAACAACCGTAAACATATTTCCGACAGGAAGCAGCGCCATTTTGCGCATGCGTACAACAAATCGAGTCACGTGCCGTATTTGGACATGGGCGAGGCTTCCGACGTCACACTTGGATGGGCGTGGCTTCTGACGTCACACTTGGATGTGGGCCGGGTTGGATATCCACCGCAGGATGCAGCGAGCTGTAGTTGGACAAGAGGGGTGATACAAATGGTGAAAAGGCTAATACTGGTACCTTTTTTTTTAATAATATCAAATATCAATAAATTATTCTTTAATCAGTTCTATGCAGCAGAATCAGATTTAACAGAATTTCTTTTTTACCAATTGTCGAAATAAAGTAGGCCTATAGTACTACAAAGCTATTTTTGTCAGAGTAGGAGCAGATCAGGGAGAGGACCAGTGAACGAGAGGATCGTGATTCGTGTAATTTTACCAGTGTTGCCCAGCATGGCTATACACCATGTTACAGCAGAGTAGTAGGCCTACTATTGCAAAAAGAAACAAGTCCAGAGAAATTTCATGTCGGCACGTTTTTTAAGCGGACTTTGCCTTTCCAATGAGCGTGAGCAGAACTCGCAACACTCACACACACACACACACACACACACACACACACGGAGGTTGCTTGCGGAACATCGAGCAGAACGCGCTGTGGAGTGGGCGTGGGTTTGGGAACGGCAGGGCTCGGATGACTGGGAACCGAGATCGGAGTCCGATTGGAGGTGGATCAATGGAGAGAGTCGGAAGAGGCGGGGGAATAGAGAAGCATGCCCCAGATCCGTCGAGAGAGCCAGGAGGGCTGAGGAGTGATCCGGGATGGTTAGGAAGGGAGGTGAATGCAGGAAGAGAATACGAGAACGATGTAGAGGAAATGGAAGGTGATGAGGCTTCAATTATTTCTAATGGAATTAATTCAAATGATGGAGGTTGGCAGGAGGTGAGACAAGAAAAAAAAAGAAGGAGAGCCAATGGAAACAAAAGAGATGAGGGTAATGAAAGTGAAATAAAAGTGATAATTCGATTTCAAACACTGTGTACATTGAATCCTTTAAAGATCAGTGAAGCTGTATACAAGATAGTAGGAGAGGCATATATACAGTCAAAACTCTAAGAGATGGAAATTTGTTAATTGTTTGCAAAGACAGAGATCAACAACAAACTTTAATGAAATGTAATACACTGCTGGGGAAGGCTGTGAAGCTGCAAATATGGGAAGAAAGAGGGAGAGCGATGGGTGTTATATCTGGAGTACCAACTGATGTGACTGAAGAGGAGATTAAGGTAAATATAAGAGGAGTTCGTGTAAACAACGTCAAACGGCTGCCATACACTAAAGACGGTGTTAAAAGACCAAGTTTGTCTGTTATGTTGGCCTTAGATGAGGATAAACTACCTGAACGGATTAGAATTGGGTATGTTAGTTATGTAGTGAGATCATACATTCCCCCACCGACAAGATGTTTTAAATGCCAACGTTTTGGTCATATTGCTGTAGCATGTAGGGCTAAGGCCCGTTGTGCTAAGTGTGGGGGGGATCATGAATATGGTAAATGTGCTGAAGGGATCAAAATGAAATGCTGTAATTGTGGGGGAGAGCATAGTGCTGCGTATAAGGGGTGTGAAGCACACAAAAGAGCAGTTCAAGTCCAAAATGTGAAAGTGAAAGAAAAAATTACATATGCTGAAGCCATCAAAAAAGTTGACGTTAAAACAAGGAATAATTTAGGCACAAGGGAAGGTCTAGTACCTGTGATCCAAAATCCAGCCCAAAACATTGTTCATAAATGTTGTAAAGTAAATTAAAATACTCTGATTGTAGAAAAGAAGACATTTATTGCATTTATGGTGGAAGTCATTAATTGCACAGCACAAACAGACAGTAGAACAGCGAGAATTAAGATCATCTTAAAAGCAGCAGAGAAGTATCTAGGTGAAGAGGGACTAACAACTGAGTCAATTAATGAAATGCTTAGAACAGAGGTATTAGAGAGTCAGTCATCAAGTGGTGGTGGATCCTGATGGGTGTATCCATTTTGCAATGGAACGCCAGGAGTTTAATCTCTAATGGACAAGAGTTAAAGTCTTTTATTGAAGAGCTAACTGTTAAACCTAACGTCATTTGTGTTCAGGAAACTTGGTTAAAACCCTCTCTTGATTTTATAATTTATGGGTACACGGCTGTACGTAAGGATAGAAGTACTGGTACAGGGGGTGGAGTGGCTACATTCATCCAACAAGGTATTAATTTTAGGGCTATAAACAATGATGTACAGATCGAAGTGGTTATTGTTGAAATATGGGCTAATAGAACTAAAATTAAAATAGCTAATTTTTATAACCCCTGTCAGAAGTTAACAAAAGTCATGCTAGAAAGTATATGGGAAAGGGGAAGTGGTAAAGTAATAATATGTGGAGATTTTAATGCACACAGCTCACTATGGGGCAGTATAAGAACAGATGAAAATGGGAGGATTATTGAGGAATATATGGATGAGCACAATCTAGTATGTTTGAATGATGGAAGAGGAACAAGATTTGATGTAGGCAGAGGAACAGAGTCAGCTATAGATCTGACTATAGTGTCAGAACATATAGCAGGGAGAAGTCAATGGGAGGTTTTTAATGAGAATAGTTTGGGAAGTGATCATTACCCTATTTTGACAAAGATGGTTGACCAAAGTGTAGGCCTATATTTAGAAGATAACTGGTTCCCAAGATGGAAAATGAAAGAGGTCAACTGGGAACATTATAGTATGGTAGCAAGTGGAAAGTTGGTGGAGATTATGTCATATTCAGGAAATGATGTTGAAGAATTAAACTCAATGATTACTGGCATAATGTATGAATCAGCAGAGGAGATTATAGGCAAATCTAATGGGATGAGGAAAAAGAAAATGGTTCCATGGTGGTCAGAAAAGTGTAAAGAAGCAGTTAAGGCAAGGAATAAAGCTTTTAAGGTAATTAAATCAAATCACACATTCAATAAATTAATTGAATATAAAAAAGCACAGGCCACTGCTAAAAGGGTCATTCGTGAGGCAAAAAGAAAATACTGGAGAGACTTTTGTAGCAACATTGGGTCTGAAATCAAGGTTAGTGAGGTTTGGGGAATGATAAGGAAAATGGGAGGCATTAGAAGGGATTTAGCATTACCAGTAATAAGAGAAAATGACATTGAAGCAGTAACTAATGCAGAAAAGGCAGAGGTACTGGCTAGGGCATTTGTTAAGGTACATAGCACAAAAAACTTATCCAGTGAGGAATTAGAGTGGAGAGCAAAGGTGATTGAGGAAAATAAAGGCATATTGGGGAGGAAAGTCACAAATGAATGTGCAATTGATACAAATTTCTCATTATTTGAGTTTAAAAGAGCTTTAATAGGAGTTAAGAGTACTTCACCAGGGAAAGATGAGGTGTGTTACAAAATGATAGAGCAGCTATCAGATGTGGCTAAGAGTGTTGTTTTAACATTGTATAACAAGATATGGGAGCAAGGGAAGTTGCCTGGAATGTGGAAACACTCTGTGGTAATCCCTATAGGTAAGCCTGGCAAGGATAAAACAGAGGTTAAAAGTTATAGACCAATAGCTCTTACATCCAATTTATGCAAAATAATGGAAAAAATGATTACTATAAGACTATGTTATGTAATTGAAAAAAGAGGAATGCTCTCCCCTCACCAAAGTGGTTTTCGTAGTGAGCGTACAACAATGGATCCAATTATTTGTCTAGAAAATGAAATTAGGAAAGCACAAGTAAGTAAAGAAGCTGTTTTAGTTATTTTGTTTGACATTGAAAAAGCATATGACATGTTGTGGAAGGAGGGGCTTTTAATTAAGTTAAATAAGATGGGCATAGGTGGCAGGATGTTTAACTGGATTCAAGATTTTTTAAATAACAGAACCATAGAGGTGAGAGTAGGGACGGAATTTTCAAATATATATCCAATAGAGAACGGTACTCCACAAGGAAGCGTATGTAGCCCAATGCTTTTTAATATAATGATTAATGACATTTTTAACGGAATAGATCAGAGAATGGGTAGAGCACTATATGCTGATGATGGGGCATTATGGGTGAGAGGAAGGAATATTGACAACCTGAAGGTTAAGATGCAGTCAGCAATTGTTAAGGTTGAAAAGTGGTCATGTGAGTGGGGTTTTCATCTATCTATAGAAAAGACACAATTTATATGTTTTTCCAAAAAAAGAACGAATCCTACTATAGAACTTAAACTGTATGGGCAGCATCTTAAACAAGTTGACAGTATAAGATATTTGGGGGTATGGATTGATGTTAAGCTAAATTTTAAAATTCACATTCAGAAAATGATAGATAAGTGCAAAAAAGGCATAAATATACTGAAGTGTTTAGCAGGGTTTAGCTGGGGAGCAACAGGCATATCCCTAAAAAGGATTTATACTGCATTGATTCGTTCTGTATTTGATTATGGAAGCATAGTTTATAGCTCAACAAATAAAACCTTAATGAAAGAACTAGACAGAGTCCAGGCCAAGGCACTTCGAATATGTTGTGGTGCGTTTAGGACAACACCTATTCCATCATTACAAATAGAAGTAGGAGAAATGCCGTTAGATCTAAGGCGATTACAACTATCCATGTCTTACTGGATAAATCTGCAAGGCCATGAAGAAACACACCCTACAAAGAAGGTGTTATTAGATTGTTGGGAGTATGGGCGTCCACTATGCAGTTTTGGGTGGCAGGGAAATAGGCAGGCCAAAGATATGGAAATTGACAACATTGCTTGTTGCAAAACTGTTAACACACCAACAATCCCACCATGGATGTTTTGTTATCCCAGGGTAGATTTGGAAGCTAAAAATATAATTAAATCAGGGATATATCAAAACGTTCAGCAATACATTGACATAAATTATGAAGACACAGTTCAGATTTTTACAGACGCATCACAAGATCAGACTGGGAAAACAGGGGTAGCAGTACACATTTTAAAGTATAATGTAAATATTTAAAAAAGGACAACAGATCATCTGGCCATTTTTACAGCAGAAATGGTAGCAATAATTCTGGCTTTACAATGGGTGGAAGAAGTAAAACCAAAAAAGGTGATTATATGTTCAGACTCAATGTCCTCACTAGAATGCATTCAGAGTGGGAAATCTACATGTAGACAGGATCTACTAGATGAAATTAATCAAATAAATTTTATAATAAATCAACAAAGCATAAGCGTAGGATTTATATGGGTTCCTGCACACAGGGGAGTGAAGGGTAACGAGAAGGCAGACATGCTGGCAAAGGAAGCAGTTACATTAGAACTGGTTGAAATCGATATTAAATTAAGTAGGTCAGAAATTAAAAGTATTATTAAGAATAAAGTTAATAGAAAGTGGCAGGAGAGATGGGATAAGGAAGGAAAAGGCAGACATTTGTATAATATAAACAAAGAGGTTATAGCTAGGAAAATCAGTGGATTGGAAAGACAGGAGGCAACATGGTTTTCCAGACTGAGGATGGGACAAACAAGTTTAAATAGTGGATTGCACATAATAGGGAAACATCAGACTGGACTATGCATAAATTGTGGAGTAGTAGAAAATGTAAAACATATACTTATAGATTGTACACAATACACCAGAGAAAGGGAGAATATGAAGAGAGCACTAGACAGAGAGTTAACCATGGGAAATTTATTGAGTGTAAACAGCACACAGTCCACAGTTAGGGCGGTTATTAATTATCTTAAAGAAAGCCAACTAGCAAGAAGAATTTAGTTACTTATTTATTTATGTTGGCATTGCTTTAATTCGTTTTCAAATACATTTAAGACAATTAAGACAATACTTGTCAAGAAGCTTATTTTATTAATAATTTCATTTATATAACTTTTGGTTCATCTTTGTTTTTATAGTTATGGCAACAAGTTTGTTTTTGGACATTTGTTTTCTTTTTAAATTGCTGTTGGTCATTTGATTGACTGTTTAAAACACAATAGATATCAATGCACTTTTTGGATAAAACTGCTGTGTATTTTGGCCATGATCAATGTATTGTCACTTTAATTCAGCGTAAGCGGCGCAGCAAAAATAGACTCGCCGCCGAAACGATCGCGGCACTGCTGCTCTGCTCTGCTACGCACTGCCGCGCCACCTCTGCGTGCGGTGTGAATGCTCAAATCTGTTCATTTACATGCCTGCCGGGTATTTTAAGTTGAGGTGCTATTTGTTTATATATTAGACTTTTTTAAAGTTGGCTTGGGAAAGCCAACTTACTGAAATCCTATTTAAACTTATTATTATTATTCTTTTTTTGCTCCTAGACCGTTAAAGCTACGACCACCAAACTCGGGTCATCTATCTAATCCATCTATCTTTCTTGCTAACTAACCCATCTTTCTTTCTTACTAATCCATCTTTCTTTCTTTCTTTCTAACTAATCCACCATTCATTCTTTCTTTTATTCTGCTAATCTATCTTTTTTCTAACTAATCCACCTTTCTTTCTGTCTTTCTTTCTAACTAACCCATCTTTCTTTCTTACTAATCCATCTTTCTTTCTTTCTTTCTTTCTTTCTTTCTTTCTTTCTAACTAATCCACCATTCATTCTTTCTTTTATTCTGCTAATCTGTCTTTTTTCTAACTAATCCACCTTTCTTTCTGTCTTTCTTTCTTTCTATCTTTTTTTAACTAATCTTTCTTTCTTTCTAACTAATCAATTTTTCTTTCTCTTACTAATCTATCTTTCTTTCTAACTAATCAGTCTTTCTTTCTTTCTTTCATTCTAACTAATCTATTTTTCTTTCTTTCTTTTTAACTAATCCACCTTTCTTTTTCTTTCTTTCTTTCTTTCTTTCTTTCTTTCTTGCTTTCTTTCTTGCTTTCTTTCTTTCTTTCTTTCTTTCAACCATTCTGTCTTTCTTTCTTTTTTCTTTCTTTCTAACTAATCTCTCTCTTTCTTTCTTTCTTTCTTTCTAACCATTCTGTCTTTCTTTCTTTTTTCTTTCTTTCTAACTAATCTCTTTCTTTCTTTCTTTCTTTCTTTCTTTCTAACCATTCTGTCTTTCTTTCTTTCTTTCTTTCTCTTTCTTTCTAACCATTCTGTCTTTCTTTCTTTCTTTCTTTCTTTCTTTCTTTCTTTCTTTCTAACCATTCTGTGTTTCTTTCTTTCTTTCTTTCTTTCAATGTTTCTTTCTTTCTAACTAATCTTTTTTTCTTTCTTTCTTTCTAACTATTCTTTCTTTCTAACTAATTTATCAATCAAAATTTAAACTACTTAAAAACTGCAAACTACTTAAAACTTCTAACTACTTTTAACTTCTTCAAACTCTCTGGTCCGGCTTTCTCAAGCCAACTTAAAGTTTTTCTCAACAAACTTTTTTTTCTAGTTATATTTACTGTTGCAATAAAGTCCAAAAGTGAAGAATTTAAATTATTTATTACTTGATTGTTCAAGCTACCTCACAGAAGTGCTCTGTTTGTTAACAGAGTTGTTGAATGTTAAAATAAGGTGAATTAAATAAAAAATAAGGAACATCCTGGATCTGTTTTTTCGCTCTTCTTTATTCTTTTTTTATGTATTATAGAAGTATCGGATCGGGACTCGGTATCGGTAGATACTCAAAATCAAATGACTCGGACTCGAGGGCAAAAAAACCTGATCGGGACATCCCTAGTCAGTACAGTCACGTACTTCAAGACAGTCAAGTAGAGCTTCCACAGCTAGTTCCTCAGCGATTAAAGCTCGGGCTAAGGCAGAGGCTGCCCGTGCTGAACTTTTCTTTGCAGAAGAAGAAGAAGCCAGAATCATAAAGCAAAAGGCTGACCTTGAAGCGAATCTCCATATATTAAAAAGTCAGAAGGCTGTTGCTGCTGCAACAGCTGAAGCAGCAGCATATGAAAAAGATTACAAGTCTATCAAGAGTGAACTTAGTCCAGAGTTATTAGAGTTACCTATCAGTTCAGCTCAACGCACCTCTGAATATGTCAGGCAACACTCAGGAGCACACTCTGGGGAATTTCCATTGAAGGTTGATCCACTAGCCTGCCACAAGGTGGCGCGTGCGCAGTGTGAAATGGCCATGAAGGACGCAGATTCTCATCATCATTATGAGAAAAACAGAGTTGTTAATAGCAGAAAAGTTAATGTCAAACAACCACAACAAAAAGAGGAAGTTGACAATAAACTTTACTACCCGGAACCTGCAAGAGAGTCATTTAATCTTCAAAAGAAGCCTTTATCCGAGACTCAAGGTGTGCAAGACGTAACAAAATACCTTATTCGGAGGGAAATGTTGAGTGCAGGTCTTCTGAAATTTGACGACCACCCTGAGAATTACTGGGCATGGAAGGCATTTTTCCAAAGTGCCATCCAAGATCTCAACCTTTCATCAAGGGAAGAACTGGATCTGACAACAAGATGGCTTGGTGAGGAATCTGCAGAGCAGGCAAAGAGGATTCTCTCTGTGCATGTGTTCAACCCAACAGCAGCACTCAACTTAGTCTGGCAAAGACTAGAGGAATGCTATGGGTCATCAGAAGCAGTAGAACATGCTCTGCTAAAAAAGGTTGAAGATTTCCTTAAACTCACCAACAAAGATAATGTCAGGCCTAGGGAGTTAGGTGACATTCTTCAGGAGATAGAGTGTGCCAAAGAGGGAGGATATTTACCTGGCTTGTCATATTTGGATACAGCTCGTGGAGTAAATCCCATTGTGGAGAAGTTACCTTAATTAGAGCCTGTTTTTGAGCCTGATTAGCATATTTTAAACATCAAATTACAGAAAACTTGCAATACATTTGTTTTTCTCCTAACCATGCAAGTAATTAACTGATAAAGTTTCATGGTGATATCTGTAAGTTCAATTTTTTACCCTATTCACCTTTAGTGTCTCGCCTTAAGTGTGCATGCGTTTCTGTTTACATGCCAGTGAGATGACATGAGTGAGCATGTATAAAAAAAATATATATATATATATACATAGTCGTGCTCATAATTAATTGTACCCCTGGTAAATATGATCAAAAATGGCTGTAAAAAATAAATCTGCATAGTTTATCATTTTGATCTTTCATTAAAAAAAAAAAAAAAAAAAAAAAAAAAATCGGCAAAAATCTAACCTTTCATTGAAGTAAAAGAATTGAAGTGGAGGGGAAATCACATTATGAAATAAATGTTTTTCTCCAAAACACGTTGGACACAATTATTGGTACCCCTAGAATCTTTTATGAGTAAAATATCTCTGAAGTATATTCCCATTAATATTTACCTTTTTTTTTTTTTTGCACACCGGGGTGACTAGGAACATGAAATTGTCCAGATATGACTTCTTGTTTCACAGGGGTATGAACATGAATATACATATGAATATGAGGAAGCACAAAGGCCAAATTCCCTTAATCATCCATCACAATGAGTAAAACCAAAGAATATAGTTCTGATGTGCAGCAAAAGATTGTTGAGCTGAAGGGTTGTGGTCAGAATCCCTTGTCTCTTCAATTTAAATATATATCCTTTTAAATGATTACTTTATTCTCATTAAAAATTAAATAATCAAGTATATCCATGTATCCATATAGTCTCTGTAAGTGTTTAATCATTTTCTTTTAGGTGCATTCCAATGTGTGCCCTTGGGTTGTGCTCACACGCAAGGGGCCTTTTGATGATAACTCTCTTGGGATATCATATATCTGTTTTGGGGTGACTTGTACAAGTTTGAAGGTCAACGTATACATAATTTTACCTGATGTTTGTTAAGTGAACTTCCTCATGTGTATTTCTCTAGGGAGTAAAAGGGCTTATTGTCATTCCTGCTTTCCTAAGGAGTGAAATGTGTTATCAGTCTGTTATGGTGTGCTGCTCTTCTGATAATGAGCTCAGGCCTTCAGCCTTAAAGAGGACTGTTGTTCGTTAGTATAGTGTGTGTGCGTTTGACGTTCTTTGCAGGTTCTGAACTCTATGATGTACAACTTATGGACTCAAAGACACCATTCTCAGACCCGGAGAGGTCACCGCGGACTTAAATCTGGGAGTTGGGCGACAATTGTTCTGAATAACGGCGATATACCCACTTATCTATCTGCTATGGATTATTGTTTAGACTTTATGTTCTCTTAGCTGATCAGAAGTAAATGTTTATGTAATGCATGTCCTTGGAAAAGGTATAATTGGTGTAAGATTTTTGTGTAAGGTAGAGTTAGCTTGCGACCTCCTTGTGAGACGTTGACGCTGACTCTACCAATTTAACTGCAAACTATTCTTCAGTAAAATGTTACTTATTTGATTGAACTTCACGACTCCTGGTCTTCTTTCATCACATCTGGTCCTGGGTCTGACAATTGTACCCCCCTTACAGTTGAGCATCACAAAATAGAAAGTGGCTGTAAGAAAATGGCTAAAGAATTGAAAATCCCCATTTTGACCATCAGGGCAATAATTAGGAAGTTCCAATCAACAAAAAAATTTACAAATCTGCCAGGAAGAGGACGCGCGTCTATATTGTCTTAATGGACGGTGAGGAGGATGGTTTGAGTGGCCAAAGACTCTTCAAGGATCAACGCATTCTCATCCTAGGGCGTCATTATACTGACGCTTTTGACATTTCGTCTACACTCAACGCACATAGCACCTTTTAGCATCAATATGAGACGCACAGAGCTTTGTTCGATTATGGGTAGGTTTAGGTCTGGTATAGGATTAGGGTTAGACCGCTAGGAGGCGCCTTCTGGCCCATATCTATCTGTGTCTCATATTGACGCTGAAGGGTGCCATGTGCGTTGGATGTAGACGAAATGTCAAAAGCGTCAGTATATGACGCCTTGGGATGAGATCGGGCTTGGATCACAGATGGAGAATTGCAGAGATTAGTTGAGTCTTGGGGTCAGAAAGCCTATAAAAATTTTAAAAAAAAATAAAACAACCCCTATATCCCCACATGTTGTTTGGGAGGGTTTCAAGAAAAATGCTCATCCAAAAATAAACTCCAGCATATTTAGTGGTCAGACACGACTGAATCTTCAAACAACACAGGGTTCTATGGTCAGATGAAACTAAAAAAAATAGCTTTTTGGCAGCAAACACGCTAGATGGGTTTGGTGCACACAAGGATAAAAAGTACCCCATGTGTACAATTTAATATACCATTGGACTTTAATGTTGTGGGCATATTTTTCTGCTGGAGGTCCTGGACTTCTTATTCAGATACATGGCATCGTGGATTCTATCAAATATCAACAGATAAAAAATCAAAACCTGACGCCTTCTGCTAGAAATCTTATGATGGGCAGTGGTTGGATCTTCCATCGGGACAACGGTCCAAAACAAACATCAAAATCAACAAAAAAAAATTGTTACGGAGCACAAAATGAAGCTTCTGCCATGAGCGTCCCAGTTCCCTGACCTGATGAGTGGAGTGAACTGAAGAGAAGAAGCGCCAACATGGATCTGGGAATCTGAAGGATCTGGAGAGATTCTGTATGGAGGAATGGTTTCTGATCTCTTGTCAGTTGTTCTCCAAACTCATCAGGCATTATAGGAGAAGACTCAGAGCTGATCTTGGCAAAAGGAGATTGCAAAAAATATTTAGTAAAAGGGTGCCAATAATTGTGGCCAATGTGTTTTGGAGAAAAACATTTATTTCATAATGTGATTATTTTGGGTATGCCTTTTTGAGGCGTTTTAGGGCAAATATTTACAGGAATTTTAAAAGGTGATTTCACTTTCAAAAGTTCAAAAAGGTGATTATGATTTCACTTTTCTAACTTTAGTTAGTGCGTAATGTTGCTGTTTGAGTATAAAACAAATAAACACTCAAAGTTCAAAGCAAAGAGAGATATTTGCTTTTAAAAAATTGCTTTTTAAGGACTACAACAAACGGCTGGTAGAAACTACACGACATTCCTCATAGAAGAGTGACATCACCAACTCTAAAATTTACATAAACCCCGCCCCCTGAACACAATTTATAGATTATCATGAAAGAATATGCTAATCAAGAAGATAACACATAAGCTACCTAAATTCATCAACTAACCATTCAGAAATCTCCTGTTGCTTTAACATGTTGTCACTTCTTCTTGAGTCTCTTGTAAGGATGGACTTTTACTAAGACTGAATTCAATAATTTGAACCTGCAATAAAACAATTAAACTCACTAATCTGAAGAAGAGATCTATGGGACAGAGAGCACAACACAACTTCTCCAATCTCGTCTCTTCCCCCCATGCTGAGTTCCTGACTCCTCACACTATCTTCTCCCCTCCAGGTCTCACTCAGTCATGCAAAACACACACACACACACACACACACACACACACACACACACACACACACACACACACACACACACACACACACACACACCTACTGTCTCCAGTTGTTTTATGAGAGGTCAAAATAAATACTTTTGGTGCGAATGGTGAAGAAGTTTCATTCCTGCAGCAGCAGAACAGTCAGAACAAAGAAAACAATACCTGTTCTTCTGATGTGGGAGATGCCCCAATAAAGATTGTTGATAACATTTATCTTTATCCCCCAAACTCAGACGTGACCATTTTGGGCACGAGAAAGGGTCCAACAAAAGCTGAATAAATATTTGGGTGCTAGATGTTTATTGTTCTTTTTTTCCACTTGGTTATTTAAAGGGAATTGGCAAACCACTCAAGGAAGCATCTGTAAACAGAACTTCCCACACTGTTGCTGTGTGTCTCTATTGCCAGGTATGCTGTCTCTTTTAAACTAGTTTTGATATTGCATTTTGAATTATGTTTGTATTTTATGCTGATCAGTTATGTATCTGACTTTATGCTTTTGATTTCTGTCTATCACTGGTTTAGCAAGTTGTATGGAAATGGCTAAATTAAACTACACTCTCTTGTTCAAGTGAGCAGTAGGCAACCGACTTTAGAGGTATTAGCAAACCCTACATCCTCTGACTAAAATCAGAATTAACAAGTTTTTGTCCGTGAGAAACACGATCTGGCCGACGTGATCTCTATGCGGCATTGGGTCCATAATGTATTAATAGCTGAAAGTATGGAGTGTCAAGAATAATAAAGATCTAAATTAAATCACAATTCATCTTTTGATGAGCTGTTAAGAGAGAAAATCAGTAAAAACAAAGAGTCACTAAAATTTGGAGTCAGATTAAATTATTAATGGAGTCTAATATTGGAAATCAACTGTTTAATAAATTAAAGTGATTTTTTTCAGAAGCGCCCGAAAAGACATACACGTTGAATTTGACCAAGACACCGGACACCGCCTTTGGGCCGGTGATTGGAGCTTACACTCTCCATCATTGTCGAACTTCAGTTTGAACATAAAAGGCTAAAAGTTTTTCACATTTTCAGTGCACGTGTGTGAGTTAAAAGGACACGAGCTGTCTGATCTGTGCATTAAGACTTGCAGTGTAAACACAGCCTAAGTGGTTTTCTGCACTGCATGGATCTTCATGTGTTTCTCCAGGTAGTGTTTGAAAGCAAAACTCTTTCCACACTGATCACACGTGTGCTTCTCTCTGCTGTGGATGCTCTCGTGTCTTTTCAGACTTGCAGACTGACTGAATCTCTTGTCACAGTGTGAACACTTGTAAGGTTTTTCTCCAGTGTGAATCCTCTGGTGTTTTTTTAAACATTGCGCTGTAATAAAAGTCTTCTCACACTCAAAGCACATGTACTCTCTCACACCAGTGTGTCTTTTCTGATGTACTTTTAAACTGCACAGCTGTGAAAAACTCTTTCCACACACAGAACATGAATGTGGCTTCTCCTTCATATGAACTGTCAGGTGTGTCTTCAGGGCTGACGCCCTACAAAACGTTTTGTCGCATTGATCACATGTGAACAGCTTCTCTTTCTCCGGTGTGGATCATCATGTGACTCTTAAGGTGTGCTGATTGTGTGAAAGTCTTCCCACACTGATCACATGCATGCAGCTTCTCTCCGGTATGAACTGTCATGTGACTCTTAAGGTTTGCTGAACCTCTGAAACTCTTCCCGCACTGATCGCATGCATGCGGCTTTTCTCCAGTGTGGATCCTCATGTGAATCGTTAATTGTTTTTTTTGTGTGAAGCTCATCCCGCACTGATCACATGTGAACGGCTTCTCTCCAGTGTGGATCATCATGTGAAGTTTAAGATTATGTTTGAATGTGAAACTCGACCCGCATTGATCACACGTGAACGGCTTCTCTCCAGTGTGGATCCTCATGTGAAGCTTAAGACTTTCTCTGTATGGAAACCTCTTCTCACACTGATCACATGAGAACGGCTTCTCTCCAGTATGAACTCTAAAGTGACACTCAAGTCTATGTTTGCTTGTTAAACTCTTTCCACACTGAGTGCAGGTGAAAGATTTCTTGGCTCTTCTTTTCTTTGATAATGTCTGTTTAGTCTTTGAGCGACTCAAAGGTTTTTCTCCAGGTTTGACATGATGTTCCTCCTCCACTTCACTCAGTTCTTCACTCTCCTCGCTCTCTTCCATCAGGTCTGACATGAAAGAAATTCATTTTCATTTTCAGTACATCAAAATAATTCTAAGAGAGGAATATGAAGTGAGGATATAAGTAATGTAATAGACAACTGCTATTAAATATTATGATCATTTTGATGCATTTTTATAAATTATCCCTGAAACCTAAAACATAATAAATTAATTCCATGCTTCTGTATTTATTTTACTAAAGACTTTAATACCTGAGGGCCGGTCACACTAGACTGTTTTTGTTCCACTGACTTCCATTCAATACCAAGATCAGGTGATTTTCTGTGTGTTGTAGTTCAAGTTTAAAGTGTCCATAGAAACTCACATACTGAAAGTCTAGACTGACCGCTGCTTGTGGTTCAGTATTTTGGACATCGGACCTTATTTCCAAGTTAGCCTGGGTGTTATTTATCAGTGGAGACAGTTTTCAAAAATTGTCACACAGTCCTTCCAGTTGCATAGTTCGCCGGTGCTAGGCTAGCACGAGTCAATGGTATCTGCTAGCCTGCCATTAAAACAGTTTTACCCACTCCACTGTACACCAAAATAAAATAAATTATAACGCCAGGCTATCGATGTCTGTTGAGAGAATAATGTCAGGGTTGCCAACTCTCACGCATCTGGCGTGACACTCACGCTTTTCAACATCAATCTCACGCTCTCACGCACACGCAAGAAATGTCACGCCAAAATCCATTTTTCTCCCCTCTCAATCTGTTAATTTTCTGTTGATGACTAGACCACAGCGTATTCATGACAGGAGAGGAGTTTAAGGCCCACAGCTGTAACATCTGCCTACAACGTTATCTCACTGCAGTATTCTATGGCAAGCCGTTTTAGCTTAAATTGTACCCAGCGTTACTCGTCGTAATTGCATTTTTACTAGTAAGAATTCAATTAGAGAGCTCTACAATTCAATTCTTACTAGTAGCAATTACAATTAGAGAGCTCTACAAATGAATTTTTACAAGTCATATGTCTCCATTGACTTCCATATGGCAAGCCGTTTTAGCTTAAATTGTACCCAGTGTTACTCGTCGTAATTTATTACTAGTAAGAATGCAATTGTAGAGCTCTGTAATTACATGAAAGAGCTCTGCAATTGCATTCTTACTAGTAAGAATTCAATTAGAGAGCTCTCTAAATCAGTTTTTACTAGTAATAATTGCATTAAAGAGCTCTCTAATTGTAATTCTTACTAGTAAAAACTGATTTAGAGAGCTCTCTAATTGAATTATTACTAGTAAGAATGCAATTGCAGAGCTCTTTAATATAATTACAGAGCTCTACAATTGCATTCTTACTAGTAATAATTCAATTAGAGAGCTCTCTAAATCAGTTTTTACTAGTAATAATTGAATTGGAGAGCTCTCTAATTGTAATTGCTACTAGTAAGAATTGAATTGTAGAGCTCTCTAATTGAATTCTTACTAGTAAAAATGCAATTACGACGAGTAACGCTGGGTACAATTTAAGCTAAAACGGCTTGCCATACTTCCATTCATTTTTAATTACGGAGCTGTACAATGGAATTGTTACTAGTAAGAATTACAATTAGAGAGCTCTACAATTGAATTGTTACTAGTAAGAATGCAATTGCAGAGCTCTTTAATTCAATTCTTACTAGTAACAATTTAAATAGAAAGCTCTCTAATCCAATTATTACTAGTAACAATTCCAATTAGAGAGCTCTCTAATTCAGTTGTTACTAGTAAGAATGTAATTGCAGAGCTCTTTAATTCAATTACAGAGCTCTGCAATTATACATATCTTTAATTCATATTTTTACTAGTAAAAATTCAATTAGAGAGCTCTGTAATTGCATTCTTACTAGTAAGAATTTAATTAGAGAGCTCTCTAATTGTAATTGTTACTAGTAACAATTCAATTGTAGAGCTCCGTAATTAAAAATGAATGGAAGTCAATGGAGACATACGACTAGTAAAAATTCATTTGTAGAGCTCTCTAATTGTAATTCTTACTAGTAATAATTGAATTGGAGAGCTCTCTAATTGTAATTGCTACTAGTAATAATTGAATTGTAGAGCTCTCTAATTGAATTCTTACTAGTAAAAATGCAATTACGACGAATAACGCTGGGTACAATTTAAGCTAAAACGGCTTGCCATAGTATTCTCTGATCGTTGATTCGCTGAAAACCTTGCACCTGATACGTCAGTTGCGTGTGGAGAAGTTCAGAGAGAGTTCAGAGCATAGGTTCGGAGTCGGAGCCACTGATGCACGTTCGAATGACAATCAAGGTAAGCAGATAATAAAATGGTGTGCGTTTCACTCACGGGCGTAATTTCCTATGTGGACAGGGGGGACATGTCCCCCCCTCTTTTCGAAATCCCGTTCGTCTCCCCCCCACCACTTTCAAATTAGTTTGTTATGTTTTTTTAACCGCACGCCGTCAATCGCCAAAGAGGAGCAGGACCGAGCACACACAATGCGCGCAGCCGCATCCAGGAACGTCGCTTGCACACACTAAAAATACCTCACTGAAAGTTATAATGAGCAGGTATTGCGCTGTCTGTGAATGTCCTGACGCACACACTCACACACACAACGCACAGAAAGACTCGCGCCAGTATCAAGTGCGTCAGAAACAGTTTTGCTGGGCAGTTCTCTTTCGCGCTTGAACGAACAATAACACATGCCAAAATGTCAGTTTTGACGAGTATCCTCATAACAATAAGCAGTCTTAAATGAACAAGAGTAAATGAGAAAATGAGATGCGTGAGAGCCTGTCAGCAGCAGATTTTAAAGTGACAGCAGTCACTAATTCTGTCTGTCAGTAGGCTAATGTTAACCAAAGAACAAAGGGAACAGAGAATATCACTAACTGCTCTTGACTAAAGAACGCTTGCAGCTTTAATAAGGATTAATCTATATTGAATTTATAATTTATGCAGTGCGGACTGTTTGATAACCTAATTCAATTTCTGTATATTTCATACCTGTTAGACAGGAAGGGCACATGTAAATATTACATTTAGTTTTGGGTTTATGTGAGGAAAGTTCACTTATATTAAAAGTTGTTATAATTTTCAAAAGTAAAAAATCATTTTCATGGAGACATCAGTAGCTACAGTGATACTGGCCTTCATTCAAAAAACAATTGTTTAAAATATACTGTCTTTATGTTGTTTCTATATTACAGTGGAAATTGAGTCTCACATTATTTAAATTTTATTTGCACACAAAACATTAATGGTGAACATTTTTGACTTTATAAAATGATTCTCTCAAGTCTCGGCAATTGGCCCCTATTAAACAATAAAGAAAGTAAGACATATTTTTCTTATACATTGTATAGCCTACTATATTCTTTTGGCAGAGTTTATCATTATAATCAACTTAATTATTTCCTGGATTTTGTATTACCATACATAGTCCCTAAAGGTATGTAAATGCAGGAAATGTGATTAAAAATGTGAAAAACATTTGTGCTTTTTTTAAAGTGCAAAAACTTTTCCCCCCATTTTGTTTGATGATCAAAACAATGATCAAAGGTTGCCCAGATTGCTTTGAGCCTGCCACAGTCAAATGCGGATGCTGAGCGAACCTTTTCAGTTATTGGCCTAAACAAGACTGACACCAGGAACAGACTGTCACTTGAGGGCACCCTGTGAGTGATGGGAAGTTCGGATCATTTTACTCACTCGTTTGTTCGATCTCATTCATTAAAATTAACCAATCTTTTTCCGAGTCATTTCGTTCATTAATGTTCAGGGGCTTTAAATGTTATACTTTTAACAGCCAAATTCCCTACGCATCAGACACATCCACCTACGGAGTCTTTATCATATTCTGAATTAAGAAATCATTATAATGCAGTCAAAAATTATTTACAGGGAACATAAATAATTACTTTCCGAGTCTTTCGTTCATTTGTCACGTGACAGACGCAATGAACGTTCATGAACGGATTGAACTCTGCTTCAGATACGAGCCTCCTGCAGATGTAGGCTACAACAGGCCTAATTGGTGAAACTTGTGTTGTGGTTCAAACGGAACTACTACTAGCTAGCTTGAAGTCCCGACTGTAGTGCGCTTCTGTTCTGTGTTTACTTTTCGGCGCAGAACTACTAACAGGAGCAAAGTAAAATTCCGCCGCTGCTGAGAAACTAGTTACTGTAAATGCAATGCGATCATTGAGATGCAAGAGTAGTTTGATTTCTAACATTATTCTCTCAACAGACATTTACATCGATAGTCTGCCGTTATAATTTATTTTATTTTGGTGTACTGTCTGTGGAGTGGGTAAACTGTTTTTAATGGCAGGCTAGCAGTTACCATTGACTCGTGCTAGCCTAGCACCGGCGAACTATGCAACTGGAAGGGCTGGATGAAGAATGTTGAAAACTGTCTCCACTGATAAATAACACACAGGCTAACTTGGAAATAAGGTCCGATGTCCAAAATACTGAACCACCCCTTTAACTAGTGTTGATTTATATATATATTTATAATATATATATATAAATTATTTATACTGTAAGTATTTTAGAACTTTTTAGAATCTAAAGCGATACCGATAATTATATATATATATATATATATATATATATATATATATATATATATATATATATAATTATCGGTATCGCTTTAGATTCTAAAAAGTTCTAAAATACTTACAGTATAAATAATTAGTCAATTCTCCTGGTTGTTCCTCCTTTATTCCCAAAAATGTACACATTGTTCCCTTATACTTACACGTAAGGACTTTAAAGGTACACTATAATTACAGAAAGTTACGCTGTAAATACATCATAAATACGCTTTACTGAGAAATATCCAACATTTGGGTAATTCATTTGTTTTTTGGAATTCATAATTCATAAAACATTTGGTATATTCCAACATGGTTGCAAAAAAATGTGAACCATTAACCAGAGGTAAAATTACACTTGGTTTGACTTGACTACATTTGTTGTAAATGCAGTTCCTATTTGATAGTTTAACTGCATATCTAAAGGTGAGGAAGTGCTTGAATGTTTCTAACATGAATGTTCTTCAGCATCATGAATGAATGAAGAATAAACACCAACCTCTTTGTTCTTCAGGATCTTCAGTGTGTTTCATTCTGCAGGGTTCTAGATCACTCATGTTCTCACTGTCCTCTTTAATAAACTCAGTCTTTGCAGATTTCAGCTCTTCCTGATGCTTTCATGCTTGTCTTCACTTCACTGCAGTGGGAGGAGCTTTACTGACCATGTGACTGCTGTGGGCGGAGCTTCACTGACTGAACTGCAGATTGGTTGGAGGAGATGATCTGCCAAAATCAAAAATATATCAGTAACTAAGTTTGGTTTTATAGGGTCAAAGACCAAATGTCTGACTGTCCATTTTAATGTTTAAAATATCTTTTGCTAAAAATGTCAAAACATAGGTTAAATAATGTTATCTTAACAGATATATTAGTGTCAAAATTAAGAAACCTAGTTATTCTGACCTGTATTAAATATATACCTGCATAAAATGTATAAAAGATTAAGTGTTAAAGTTAATTTAAATGATTAAAAACGTATTGGTGACAAAGTATAAATATTTAAAATCACAATTAAATAGTATTTTTGGGCTGCACTATGATCCTTAAATACAGTGTTTGAACATTTAACCTTTTTGTCTTTTATCCATATGCTAATTGACACATTTAATAATTTATCTTTCTATCGTAAAACAATTGATGCAAATTAACACATTATTATTTCTAATTCTAACATTATTGTGTTTATTTATTAAAAGGAGGGTGAATATCCAAAAAGTAGTAAACAACTGTAAGAAACATAAAAGTAATATTTGTAACCAACAAATACCTACAGCAGCATATGTCCAAATGAATCTCTGATTTTATACTAACTGTTCATTGCAATAAATTAGATCATCATTAACATGTTTTGTGTGTGCAGACAATGATACTAAAACCTTTAAAAAATAAAGAGCACCCCGAAATAGTATTTAATGTTTCCAGTATCAAATTGTATTCACATTTATATCTTGTTGTGAAATATGCAATTATTCTATTCAAATTAAGCCTTTTGGTATATACTTATGTGTCATAGTAAACCACAATTGTAATTGTAACTGTATTAAAAAGTGGTTTTATAAAGAAAGGTACCACAAGTTGTTGTTAAACAATTTATTAAGAAAGTGTTATATACTGTAAAACACTTGTAAAATCATTTATTGAGAAAATGGTTTATAAAGAAAACATACCACACTGAACGTTGTAAGCATTTATTAAGCATATGGCAGAGTAGAGAGAAATTGAAAATGTATTAGAAAGAGCTTTGCCAAAGAAAGAAGAAAAATGCAATCATTACCGTCTATGTGTTGCGGACGAGACACAGAAGATACAGCAATGAAGAAAAGGTCCAGAAGAAGGAGGACGAAGAGGCAAAGGCTTTAAATAACCAGGTCCTAGGGGGTTTCCAGGAGGGGATTTCTGAAGATGTCAAAAAAGTTGATAGACTTTAAAAAGAGCTGGAATGACATGTCCAGTCAGACGCTGTTTCACCAAGGACGGCCTCTTTGGTGTTAGATGCCTTGCCATTGCGCCTCATGAAGATAAAAGCTTGTAAATTATTTGGTTTTGATTTACTTTTATTTTTATTTTATATATTAGTACCTTTTATGTAAACTAGTTCATCTGTATTTAATAAAAAATAAAAAATAAATATTAAATTTATATTTAATATAAATTAAGAAGCTCGCCTGCCATAAGTCTCTATTTTACAATAGATTGAGCTGAACTGACCACGGAGAAGTCTTCTGTGATCTAAATATTTTAAGTAAGGAAATTCAAATGCTTATTATTTAGGACAGATTTGAATACTTACTTTACCAAACCTGAGAATAATTAAAATAAGGTTAAAGGTGTTTAAAATTATGCATCGTAAAACATGGCGCCCAACGTGAAAGGGGCAGATTGATCATTGTGGCCATCACCTGGCCAGGATCAATGACCAATTGCTCAAAAAACATAATTTTTTTATTATTATACATTATTTTTTTTTAGTATTATACATGACATGAGAGTGTAGAGTTAAATAGGAAAGAAAAAGAAATCCTATAAGATTCGTTTAAAAGTATAATTCTAGGAAGAATTATGGAAACAACCCAGGGGTGCGTTTCCCGTACAACTATATAGCTCGCTGCTTAACTATAGTACGATGCATCATTGGAGAAATCAACTAGCGAGTCACGACTGTTTCCCGAAACCGTATGTCGCAAAGTATCATTCAACCACGTTATGACGTCTCGCACGTGGTGGACTAATAACTTATTTTAATGAATCTGTTTGAGATCGAATTAACACTAGATTTTGTCATATAAGTCACAGACATGGCATCTGAAGACCATTTCTAATTTTTCTCAGTTATTTTTCTTTATTACCAGACTCAATATTTGGGTCGTTCAGACTCAAGAAGGGCTTACAGAGAATAAAAGTCTAAGTAAGAAAAAGACTTAGAGAAGGCTGTGAATATGAGAAAGGACTCGATAAAGCTCAATTTAATTAGACTAAGAATAATTCTAAGACAAATCATTTACAGTTTTTTACAATCGCTATGACAGTTTTTTCAATACATTTAACAAGTTTCCTAAACTCTTAACGCACCAACACACCTAAAACACACAATTGGCAAAACGGTTAATTTCATGCTCAAAATCACACATTGTAAACTAAACTCCAAAACTAATTTTCAAAATACAATAATACACTAACACAATACACTATGTCTAACAAAACACTGCAAACATGTTTCAAAATCAAATAATTATTCAAAACACTAACACATGTTCTCTTCCAACAGGAACATTTAGTCAATCATAACACAATGACAAAAAAAACACTATCATCAGCTGAAATTACAGAAACTGCATTATTTTATGTGTCAGGTCTGCCCTTATACAACAGACAGTATATTGTATTGATCATAGATTGTGTTTTGCACTGCAGTTTATTTATTTTTTTGAAGTCGCTCTACATTTTTGTTTTATTTGTAATGTAAATGCATGCATTTTGTTGTTGTTGTTTTTTGCAGCAGAAATTCAATACTACAAAATAAATGACCCTTCTTAGAGTAGCTTTATAGAATGTATGGTTTATGAAAAAAAAGAAGACAGACACAGAATTGCTGCAGTAACGGCTTTATTTGCGACAGGACATTTCTGCAAGATAACAAAAATATGCAATATAGCTGCCATTTACAGTATTACTGTATGTGAAAATACAAAATATACAAACAGAAAAGGCCATCTTCTAATCTGCCCGGTCTTCTGCATTTGTCCACATGTTCTCATCCACATCACACCTGATATCTTCCCTGGCAAGGCATCTTGGGAAGAATCGTTTACAGTAACATGCCTTATCCACACCTGGCAGTGTTCAACTGTGATGTCTTGGTATGCAACATCTTTTGCATACAGGAGGGACATTTGGTCCTGTGGACTATGGTCAAAAACCTTTCATCTCCAGGCTGAGAAAACTCCTCAATGGGGTTGAGGAAAGGGAAGTAAGGGGCAAGGAAAATGGACATCATCCTCTGATGGGCGTCAAACCAGGCTGTGACTAGACGGGAATGGTGGAATGCCACATTGTCCCATATTTGCATAACTTCAATCAGCTGTTTCTCACTAGCAATGGAATAATGTGAAAATACAAAATATACGAACAGAAAAAGCACAAGAAGAAAAAAAAAAGAAAAAAAAAAGAGTCATCTTCTAATTATTTGCATAATTCAATCAGCTGTTTCTCAGTAAGAATAGAATAAAATACAGGGGATATATTTGTGTTTCAATTCACAATATAAGCAGCTGTTTACCTTGACTTTAGCCTGTAAGGTTAGGTTTAGAACATGGTGTTATCTGTTCTGGCATACAGTGTTAAAGCATTGGTAAATTTGGCAGTAAAAATCCATTGTTTTTTTCTTGTTTGAGCTTGTGTGTAAAAGAAGTTTAAGCATTTTAAATTTGTGTTAATTGCATGCATTTTGTGTTAAAGCAACAAGAAATGTGTTAATAGTATAGCTTACACAGACGGATGTAGTGCTAACTGTGTTAAGAGTTTTGGAAAATTGTTAAAAGTATAGAAAAATCTGTCATAGCAATCGTAAAAAACTGTAAACGACCCAGAAAGGGTTGAGTGCGCGAATGAAAATAATAAACCTTAAAAGCAAAAAAAGGTCTGTGAAGGTTTATTTAGCCGCTAAAGATGTGAGATAAATCTCATACGGCAGGTCTCAGAGAGGCTAGGAAAGCCGAAGAGACAGAGCTTCTGTGAAGGGGAGGGACACCTCCTTAACACAGAGCCAGACTCTAATTCATTCAAGTTAATACGAGTGATCCTCATGTACTTAGTGGAGAATAGTGATATATGAGTTAATACATAAGCTCGAGAGAGAGAGAGAGAGAGAGAGAGAGAGAGAGAGAGAGAGAGAGAGAGAGAGAGAGAGACCTTTAACACACCTTTATTTCTACTTACACAATATAGACATTCCTCATAAACATCTATTTTTCACAGATGTACATTGATAAATACACATATATACCCACTCAAAAACTCAACCATTCTTATAAACATTACAAAATATTGGATACATTTTTTTTTTTTTTTTTACAAAAAACTCATAAATTTAACACCAGCTCATTTTCAAAATCCACAGAGCACAAAACATCATTCAAAGCCCAAATTTCAACAAATCTGTCCATATTATTCATTAGTTTAAAATAAGCAAACTCTGCCTTGATTCTAGTTGCTATAAGTGCCTTTAAAACCACCTCAGGACCTACTTCCCCCTCTCCTTTCAGTTTCCTTTTCCGTGTTAACCATATTGCCATCTTGGCTCCTCCAACCACAAAGTTAATTAATGAGATTTTTTTCCTGTCTGATGCAACATATTTTGGTCCAAAAATAAAAAATTCATTATTGAACCCTACCCCAAAATCTCTGACCCACCCATCTAAGATCTGAAACAATCCTCTTAACCTTAAACAATTTAAAAACAAATGATCTACTGACTCCTCAGTGCCACAAAAAGGACATTCTTTCCCTACAGTGGGGTCAATGTGTGCCACGTGCCTGTTTGTAGCTACCGCCCAGTGAACAACCCTCCATTGGAGATCCGCCGTGCGTTTCTCTATAGGAGGTTTGTATAGGGACCTCCAGCATCCTCTAGGGGACGAGTCCGGCCCGAACAAATCTGACCACTTTGTCTCCTTACAATCCTTGAGCACGTTATAATGGGCCACTTTCACGCAAATATTGTACATGGCCTTTTTTGAGACAGTCTCGAAACCTTCCAGCACAGGAGTCCTGAAATGTAGAAGAGAACCTTCCTCTGGCTCCTCATCTACTGCTGCTGAGACTTCCACTTGGGGAAAGAGACTCCCTCCGTTCTGTTCAGGAACCTCATCTTCCTCTGGGTTTTGTCTGAAGACAGAAGGCAATGCAGAGACAGTTCCATCCATTATTCTCTTCATTACCCTTATGGACTTGATACCTGTCTTGTTGCACATCTCCTCTGGACTTTTCCAGTTTTCACCAGTCTTTAGGTCAGCAATTCTTGTACACCCCGCTCTTGCCATTACATTCTGGATGCTTCTGGGCTCCAGTGCCGGTGCTGGTATCAGCGGGTTATTAAAAAGTGGTTCGTTCTCTGTCCAGGGTCCGATATTTGAGAGCACCCTCTTGACCATGAACGTTGAGGTCCATGCTCTTAAAACTGTCTTGTAGAAAGGGGAAACATTCCTCAAGTCCATGTTGGCCAAGTTGATTAAAAACAATTGCACATCATACTTGAAAATGTTCATTTTCCTCAACACAGCACACGCCGTATCAGCCCAGCACGGCTCCGCATACAGCAATCTTTGTGCTGCTTGAAGTCGGAATGTCTTTATTCTGCTGTTAATGTCCATTAGGCCTTGTCCTCCCTCTTGGATAGGTAGGAAAAGTACAGCAGATTTTTTCCAATGCTGTCCATCCCAGAAAAAGTCAATTAGCTTTCTTTGTAACTCTTCCACCACACTTTCTGGGGGATCCAGAACATTCATTTTGTGCTATAATGCAGATGCAGCCAGATTGTTCGTGACCAATACCCTGCCCCTATACGATAGCTGGGGCAGCACCCACGACCATCGAGACAACCGGTCACACATTTTCTCCACCATACCCTCCCAGTTTTTCTGCCTATATTGATCTGTTCCTAAAAATACTCCCAACATTTTCAAACCCTGTCTTCCCCATTTAACTCCCCCTGGAAGCACAGGAGGGGTACTTCCCTGCCAATCTCCTAATAAATATCCTTCACTCTTCTCCCAATTTACTTTAGCTGATGAAGCCTTTTCGTAAACATTTAAAACATTTTTCAAATTCCCTACATCCGTTTCACTTCTAATAAAAACAGTGATGTCATCAGCATAGGCCGAAAGAGTGATTGGCCTGTTTTCACAACCTTTAACTAGAAACCCTTGCAGTTTCTCCCTGAGTTTACATAGCAGTGGTTCAATTGCTAGAGAGTACAGCTGTCCTGACAAAGGACAACCTTGTCTTATACCTCTCTGAACCAAGACTGGACAACTTAGCCCACCTCCAACCTTTAACATTGCAGAAGCTCCACTGTATAACAGTTTAATCCAAGAGATAAAGTTCTCACCAAAACCAAAAGCTTTAAGAGTTTCAAATAAATAAAAATGATCCACCTTATCAAAAGCCTTCTCTTGATCAATTGACAGAAAACCCACATCCTCATTACCAGCATTTGCTAAACTCATTATATCACGCACAAGAAACAGATTGTCCATTATTGTTCTTTTTGGCACACAATATGTCTGAAAATCATTAATAACATACTCTAAAAAATGTTTTAACCTATTTGCAAGACACTTAGCTAGAATCTTGTAGTCAGTACACAGTAGAGCTACTGGTCTCCAGTTCTTTAACAGTCCAAGGTCACCTTTCTTTGGTAATAAAGATAAAACCGCTCTTCTACAACTAGTTGGCAGTTCATTTTTCCTGTGAGAAAATCTAAAAACATCAAGTATATCATCTTTTAAAAGAGCCCAGAATTGTTTGTAAAATTCAGAGGGTAGTCCATCAATGCCAGGGGACCGGCCATTAGAAAGTTTCTTTACCGCCTCTGATATTTCGTCCAATTGGATATCAGCATCAAGCCATTGTCTCTGATCGCCGGTGAGCTTTGGCAAATTCCTTAATAGATCATCCATGCAGTTAATGTCACAGTCTCTTGCTTTGAATAAATCAGTGTAAAAGTTACTTGCATGATTTCTCATTTCTTTTGGATTGGTTGTTAAAGTTCCATCTGGTAGTTTCAAATGTAACATGAGTTTTCTTTCTCCTTCTTTCCGCTCCAAGTTGAAAAAGAAAGAGCTCGGAGCATCTATTTCTCGTATTGAGGAAAAACGGGCTCTTATCAAAGCACCTTTTGCTCTTTCATTAAACAGGGACGCCAAAACAGTCTTTTTTTCTCTTAATAAATCCACTTCTTCTGAATTTTCTTCAATAATTCCTTCTTCGATTTCAGTTATCTCTCTCTCAAGTATTTTGATAGTGTCCTTTACAAGTCTGTTTGAGTGGGCTGTATAGTTCTGGCAAAAGATTCTTATTTGTGCTTTTCCAATCTCCCACCATTGCACTAAATCTTCGTAGTCACTTTTTTGCTCTTGCCACTTAGACCAAAATAACCTAAACTTTTCACAAAATAAAGAGTCATGTAATAATTTCAAATTAAAATGCCAATAATAACTAGAACGCTGTGACTTTTTTAAACTCATTTCAATCATGCACAAATGATGATCAGTAAAACCATTTGGAAAAATATTAGCTTTTAAAACCCTATTAGAATTATTTTTACTTACATAAAACCTATCCAGCCTCGCAGCACTAATATAATCATGAGAGGCTTTAACCCATGTGTATTGTTTTACTGTTGGGTGTTTTTCCCTCCAAACATCAGATAAGTCATATTTCCTTATAATACTGTTTAATGAATCAGCAGACTGAGGATACGGTTCTTCACTATTTCGGTCAAGTGTAAAATCTAAGGTGCAATTCCAATCCCCACCAAGAACCATATATGCATTATCAAAATTTTTCAACTCACGAGATAGTTTTTAAAAAAATTCTACCCTTTCTGCTCCATTATTTGGGGAGTAAACATTTATGAAAAGAAAAGGAAAACCCATTAGCTCTACCTGAACAATCAAAATTCTGCCCTCATCTATTTCATAAGAAGAAAAATTTGTCATATTAAGCTTCTTTGAAAACAAAATTGCAACACCACCACTTAGATTAGAGCCATGACTTAGAAAGATCTTACCCTCCCACCACATTTTCCATTCTACTTCATTACCTAAATCGCTATGGGTTTCTTGCAAAAAAATTATATCCATATGTTTGTTTTGAATCAATTCATACAAAGCAGCTCTCTTACTATTATTCCTTCCTCCATTAATATTAATTGTCCCTATTTTTATGCTCTCCATGAAAAGAGAAAAAAAGAAAGACAAACAATCAGAAGGAAGCAAAAAGAAAAAAACACCCTTTGTGACCTAACCATTACGTACATTTCTTTTTTACTGCATTCTTTACTTTTTCCGTAATTTTGTCACAATTTTTCTCAGTCTAAATCTTTTCCTTCGGCTTAATTCTTCAAATCCTACACTCTTCTGTATTTTAACTGCCGATCTCACAAATCTTTCAACATCAGGAAAAAAACTCTTGACATCAAAAGTCTTTCCAAAAGTTTCATCCAAGAAATCATTAATTTCTTTCACTGTATATAACTGATCATCACCACACTGAGAAGTGAAGTCAGACATTTCTGAAAGACTATCGTCATCTCCCATCTCCTCCATTTCATCATCCCTATCACCAACCTCGCCAGCGCCTTCATGATCATTCATGTGTCCAGTTTCATCTTCACATTGAGAAACATTCACCTCAGTTTCCTCCACTCTATCACCACAAATACCAAGATTAATTGTTTCTTCACATCTTACATCCTGATTATTCTGTGTTTTGTTCCTTTCTAATACATCTCCCTTTTCAGTTTCATCTAAACTCCTTACTGCACTATCCCTCTCACCATCATTCTCATTTGACCCACTCGGTCCAGCTTTATCATCTGACCCACTCGGCCCTGCTTTATCATCTGACCCACTCGGCCCTGCTTTTTCTTTTGACCCACTCGGCCCTGCTTTTTCTTTTGACCCACTCGGCCCTGCTTTTTCTTTTGACCCACTCGGTCCAGCTTTATCATTTGACCCACTCGGTCCTGATTTTTCTTTTGACCCACTCGGTCCAGCTTTATCATTTGACCCACTCGGTCCAACTTTATCATCTGACCCACTCGGCCCTGCTTTATCATCTGACCCACTCGGCCCTGCTTTATCATCTGACCCACTCGGCCCTGCTTTTTCTTTTGACCCACTCGGCCCTGCTTTTTCTTTTGACCCACTCGGCCCTGCTTTTTCTTTTGACCCACTCGGCCCTGCTTTATCATCTGACCCACTCGGCCCTGCTTTTTCTTTTGACCCACTCGGCCCTGCTTTTTCTTTTGACCCACTCGGCCCTGCTTTTTCTTTTGACCCACTCGGTCCAGCTTTATCATTTGACCCACTCGGTCCAACTTTTTCTTTTGACCCACTCGGTCCAGCTTTATCATTTGACCCACTCGGTCCAGCTTTATCATTTGACCCACTCGGTCCAGCTTCTCCATTGTCTGACTCATTATTTTCAGTGTTCGTTTTACGAGGGCACGCATTTTTTTTGTGTCCTATTTCACCACATTCAAAACATTTTAAACTCCCGGTACTTGCATAAAGCATGTAGGACTTGCCTTCATACATGACTCGAAAGGAAATGTCGAGAGCCGTTGAATCTAAAAACATAAACACTTGTCGTCTAAAAGACGTGACATGTTTCAGTGACTCGTTTTTACATCCTAGTGGAACCGTTTTAATTCCACTAGCTATTTTCCCAAATCTCAACAGTTCCTTTTCAATGTCATGATTTGGTATAAAAGGGGGACAATTCGAGATTGTTATACGGCTCGATTGAGACACCAGCGGAGAAATGACAACATAAACGCCACTCACCCAAATGCCGCTCTCAACCAACCGACTGGTTAAATTCCGTTCCTTCAAAAAGACCACAACGGCCTTATTCATCCGTGAAGCCGAAACAACGTTATCATATCCCACCTGTTCGCCTATCGCCACGAGCACTTCTTCCACTGAAACGCCGGCCTCAGGTACACATCTAACTCCATGGCGGAGTGAGAGAGAGGAGTCACACCCTCTCGGGTGAGCCTCCATCTCAAACACCCGCCAAGAGGTCAAAGTCAAACAAAGAAAAAAACGCTCACCTAAAACTATCGTAGGAAATAAAAGAAAAGGAAACAAACAAAAAAGAACTAAAACAGGAAGAAGAAGAAGAAAGAAAAAAAACTAGAAAAAAAAGAACTTAGAAAAGACGCATTTTAATCGCTCAATCCTCTCACCCGTGAGACACTCACACACCCTGCAAACTCCTGAGAGAGAGAGAGAGAGAGAGAGAGAGAGAGAGAGAGAGAGAGAGAGAGAGAGAGAGAGAGAGAGAGAGAGAGAGAGAGAGTAGAGAGAGAGAGAGAGAGAGAGAGAGAGAGAGAGAGAGAACTTTATCTATTAGCACTTTTGTTTCCATCCAGAGACCATTGAGAATAGACGAATTTAATGAAACAATAGCCTTAGCAGAAATACTGTGGGCACAGAAAGTTAAAGATAAAATATTTAAAAATAGCACTGTATATAATCAGTGTAAAAACAGAGAAGTTGAGGGTATATTGTCAAAAATACCAAAAGTAGGAACAATAACAATATACTACACTAAATTAGACAAAATACAGAGAAAAAACAAACAAACAAGAAATAATAGATTACAAATTGGTAAAAGTAGAAATACAGATATGGTCTAAAGTAAAGGTTATACAGGGAATGGTTGTCTTTAATAGAAACAAACAAATGATAATTAAAGTGACTGCAGTGCAGTTTTAACCTGTTAGGAGCACAGGCGTTAAAAGGGATAGAAAATGAAAAAGGGAGATTAAAAGTGAAACCCCCGGGGAGAGTGAGAATAATTCTGGTGCATCCCACTGGAATTGTGTAGCATAAGCTGTGATGGCAGATTGTAGAACAAAAGTATGCACTACTAAATGCTAGGAGTAAAAAACTGAATTAATAATGTCGTTCTCAATTCAAAATGAAATTAGTAGAAAGGTTATAATAATGAATTTAACCTTAATGGGTCAGGACAATTTAAACATTCAGTAACAGCTGTGATTAATGGAATATAATAGATCATTTAGAAGAGGAATCTTAAAATAAACTTGTTGAATAATAGAAATAGAAAGGAGTTTAAGCAAACGTTACATAAAATAAAAGTAACAACAATGACTGCCGTAACAGCAGTCTCTAAGTTATAGAGAGACAGACACAGGAGAGCAGGAAAATGATGAGTTATATTCATTAATAATAAATACAGAAAGTGAAAATAGTGAAATAAAGTTAGGGATATGAAAAAGACTACGAGATAAAAAGGAGAAAATTGCAGTTGAAAAGAATAACAAAAAAATTCAAAAGTTAAAGGAACTACATAGGAATCCCAGCAGTGAAAAGAGTGCTGATAAGAACCTGGGATAGGGAGATAGTTCCTGACAGAGACTTATGGGCAAGTGAAAACAGACGATCACTCCTGCTTCAAAAATAGCTAAAGAAAAGAGGGATGCAAAAGTCAGGAAAACAGAATAATATGAAAAGTATGTTATGAATTTCAGAGAAGAATAGTGAGAGAAATAAAACATAATAGTAAAACATAATAAACCCATTAAACACTAGAAGGAAAGAGACTAAAGAGAATGCTGGAAACAATAAAACAGTCAGCGAGCAATAAAGCTCTTAAACTCAGAGATATCTGAGAACTAGGAGAGCGTAGAAGCAAAGCAGAGAAAGGATGATAGAAGAGGACCTTTGACTTCTGTTAGGAGAGGAATCCAGTCGGACAGCCGGAGTTCAGGAACCCAAAGAAAATTTATTGGAGCAGTAGTTAACAGATGGGGCCAGAAAACAGATAGAAGAGAAGACCACAGCGCTTATACAGATTGTATAATTAAAACATCTAAAAATGCGAATTTAAGTTGAGAAGCTATAACATTGATTAAGTTGGTATAGCTATAACAAAAGCTAAAAGCTATTGACAATGTGAGAAGTTTAACAGGAACAGAGGAGAAATATTGGCAGTGAAAGGAGATTGTAGTTAATGCACCTAAATACCAAATTCCACTAAGTGTATGGTTATTAACCCTCTGATGGTCTTCCTTTAGCAGTCACAGTGGGGGCCTTCCCGGTCATAAATGACCGGACACTTAAAAATGAAACTTCCTCCATCCCAGTAAAAACCAATGCAATTTATTTTTGTTCTATAATATTTATTCTTTTTAATTTAGAATTTTGAGACAATTTGATTGAACTTATTAATATTTATGCAATATTTATAGTCCATTTTTTGCCATTGGAAATAATGATTTTTTTTATTTATTTATTTATTTATTTATTTATTTATTTATTTTTTAATTCTATGCAGTATTTTCGGGTAAAATAGAGACTAGGCTTTCAGAAAAAAAATAAAATTAAATAAAATTAATCAATTTATTAAACATAAAATTAAATAAAACATGTTATTGCATGGGTTTACCACTAGATGCCTGTATAGCTCTAAATGGAGATGTTTGTGAATTCTAGTTGTTTTTGGACCAAATTACTTACTTTTAAGATATGGATTGAATGTATTTTTTTAGAAATTCTCAAATAATACTTTTTGCCAAGGTTTATAACATTTTATTAATTATTATTTTAATAATTTTAATAATTATTATATTAATTATATATACATATATTAATTATAATGATTAATTATGTTATGTTTTTCACTCTTGATGTTTTAGAGCTTCACCCCTTCATAGCTGAGTACTTTTTTTTCTGCATCGTGGCTGATTTGTAGAGTCTTTTTGTGTTTTTGTCAATTTCCCATTCATTTCCTATGGGGGTAATTTTGACCGAAGACCAAAATCATGACTAATTTTTTTACGACCACTTAGCATGCTCGGATCATGAACTCAATTTTTTTGTGTGTTCACATACCTAATGCCAGAAAAGTCACCAAGTTTCGTAACATTCTGATGAAGCTGTGATTTTTAAAAATTCAAAACAGATTTTTGTAATCTGAATTTATTGGTGTGTATGTGTATAAACGTGTGTTTGTATGTGTGTGTGTGTGGGTGGGTGTGAATTTTTTGCACTCTTGATGTTGTAGAGTGTCACCCCTTTACTACGGTGTACTTTTTTTTAGAATCGTGTCCGATTTGTAGATTGTACAGACAAAAATTCAGAGAATTTATGTGTTTTTGTAAATTTCCCATTCATTTCCTATGGGTCGGTCATTTTTGACCGAAGACCACGAGTGTGACTATTTTTTTTACGACCACTTAGCATGCTCGGATCATGACCTCAATTTTTTTTTGTATTCACATACCTAATCCCAGAAAAGTCACCAAGTATCATAACCTTCCGATGAAGCTGTGATTTTTAGAAATTCAAAACAGAAAATTATTCGGTCAGAAATGACCGAGGACCATCAGAATAAGGTAACTAAGAGAAGTAGATCGGAAAATCACAAAGTTGACAAATTAGTAACGATCCTGAATACTGTAACTAAAAAACAAACAGAGGAAACAATAGCTGAGTATGATTTAATCTCTCAGCATGTGAGAATAGTGGAAAACAGAATAAATTAAGATAGAAACAACAATCTTTTGATAGCACAGTGTCAAGATGAATTCAAGCGAAACAGAGAGATGGAAATAAGTTTAGTTCCCTGTTGTCACTGTAAAGACGCTTTGGAACAATCTAGATTGTTAAAAGCGCTATATAAATGAAGATGACTTGACTGAAAACAGAAGAATAACCTGGCAGAACATAATGCAGGAATTTGTGAGGATGAAAATTAAAATAGTATAGAAAAGACAAGTTATATTTCATATGATAAATGGGGAAAGATAATCCCAGAGCAAAGAAGTCAGGTGATGAGTAAAATAAAAAACTAAAATATACAAAGATGTAAATAATAAAAAACATCATTAGAAAAAAAATACAGCTCGATTAATAAAAAGAGCAATAGATAAAAAGAAGAAAAGGATTCATTTGGCCTGTTGAAGAGAAACATTTGTGACCAAAGGGTAAATTGAATTTTAAAGATATGGTATTAAATGGTATTAAATTATATTAAATATATTAATTAATAAATTAAATTAAATTAATTCTAAATTAGATGGAAACTCATTTGTTAATGAAAAAATAGAATTTATTTTAGATAAAGGTGCTCAGGTGTCCTCAACAACAGAGCCAATGAAATTTACAGATAATATTTTTATTAAGACAAGAAAAGTGAATGAGTAGGAGAGAAATTCAGCATTAAAATGATAAAGTGTGCAGACAGTTTACATCCAGGAAGAGACTTAAAGAAAGTCTTAAGATTAAACGTAAATGTTGAACAATAATAATGAAATTAATGAATTTATGAATTCAATAAAAATGAATATGGAGTAAAATTATAGAATAAAAAAAGAATTACTATGAGCTTTACGAGAAATTCCTTAAAATATAAAAATGATTGTGGAGTAAAGACTATTAGTAATTAGTGAAGAATATGCTCATAAAAACTCAGTGAGATACATAAACTACCACGATAATATCCAATTACTATCATGGGTACAGAAGAATTAAATATGGCAATACAGGAGTTATTTGAGCAAGGAGTTAAGGAAGATTACTTCTGCAATAACAAACAGTCCTGTACAATAAATACCAAAACTAGATGAAACTTTTAGAACAAATAAAGCATTAAACAGAGTAACAAAGTCAGATATGGTATTAATGTGGTTGAACAATTGAGGGAAAGTAAATTTCTCTTAAAAGTGGATTTGGCTAATGGCTTTTGGTCAATTCCATGAGCAGAGGTTAGTCACGAAAATATTTATTTTACTGTAAATAACAAACATTGCGTATATCAGAGATTATCAAGGGACATGTAAATTCCTCAGCAGTATTTCTAGTAAAGAATTACCTGTGGACGTTTGTATTGATGATATATTAGTTATAAATGGAAAAAAGAGCATACTGAAACCGTAAAAAAAGGTTTTAAATGAATTGGCTTGCTGAGGCTGGATTAATATATATTTAATATATATGCGAGTGAATATACAATATATAAAAGTGAAGTAATGGCAGATATGGTTAATTTAGGATCTTAGGTATCTGTAGGGAACGAAAGAATTAAGCAATCCACGAGAGAGTGAAAAGCAGATCTAAAAACCCCAGAGAGAGTTAGAAAGATACAAAAAGTAAAGAGGCTTATGAATTATATGAGAGATATAATTCCTGAATTTAGTCAGAAAGATAGACTAATGCATGCTACCATAAAAGGCAATAAATTGTGTTGTAATGAATAGGCAGAAAAAAACACTTCAAGAGTGAAAAAAGTCATTTTAAGCTCTTAGAAGGAAGAGATGAGGAGAAGGCTCTTGAGGTTATAGATCTACAGATATAGATTTAACTTGTTATCAATTACAGTTTTTCTCGATTGTTTACACACATTTTCTGGTACTTGAGACACAATGACCACAACATGTAACTCATTCACCAACCCCCTGAACCAATTCTGCTAAACTACAAGCACAATTCCTGCTTTACACTCAAATTGCAGTTCTAAAACACACTTTTTTCAAAACACTACACACAATTCTCTGCTTTTGGCACAATTTTCATGCAGAAAATCCCTTGTTTTCACAAGGAACACACTGCCATTCAAATATGCACACTGACTCATCACATGGGCAAACACCCGTCACACAGTTTTACAATTAGCAATCAGAGCTTTAGCATAAAAGGGCAACAGGTCAGCTCTTCAATGGAGCAATGAAGGCCAACACTGGATTTTTTTATTTATTACTGTAACTGTATACAGTAAATTCTGCAGTTGTTTTGTATGTAGACCACTGTATGTACAACTTTGTGTTGGTTGGGATGTACATTGTTTTTTGTGGGAAAAATAAAATATATTTGTTACCGTGTATTTGTGTGTTCTGAGTATAAAAACAATATTTTATAGATATTTTACAACACACTTATGTATGTACTGTCTGTAGTAAGTGAACACTGAACAAAAAAAGGCCTAAGTCATTATGATGAATGGAGAAGAAGTGTTTTCCATTCATCATAGTGTTTTACATTGAGCACATCCGTGTTTAACTGGTTCTTATAAATGTCTATTCATATGATGGTTTGTGTGTGTCATTTGAAAACAAAATACCATTTTAAGAAATAACATTGTTTTGAATGTAAAGTTTCATTTTGCAGGAGAATTGAGGGGTTTTGCCCATTGTGTGTGTGTTTTTGGATTTGTGTGAAGAGTTCTGAGAATATGAGGCATGCTTTCAGAAAATGTGTGTAAACAATTGAGAAAAACTGTAATAGCAAGGAATAAGAAGAGCAATATACTAATATGAATAATGTGTTTAAGCTGGGAAAATCCAGAAAATAAATTTCTTTCTGTAGAGAAGAAACTAGCAGATATGAGTAAAAGATATGCAGAATTACCAGGTCTTGCAAATGAAAATAAATTAAATAAATAAATAAATAAAGGAATAGACTAATTACTGTAATACCGATAAAGCAGTGAAGGGGCATTAAACCAAAGATAAGTATAAAATGCAAAAACCCAAAATTATTTGAGCAACAATAGGATAATAAACTCTTAGATCCAATAAACTCTTAATAAACTCTTAGTTTATTAAACATAAAAAGTGTGAAGAAATAAGAGACGGGCTTAGTCCTGGGTATACTCAATATGTAGAAGTTATAGCTGTATTAAAAGCACTAGAAAGGTTAAAATAAATAAATGCTACACAAGTTATTATTATAACGGATAGCAGCAAGGCTGAGACAAGTTTAAATCAAACTTAGACAAGATAGAACAGGTTCGTTAAGTTTAACAGGAAACCTGTTGGACAAGGTGACTTATGGAAGAAGATTAATGATCTAGATAGGAATTTGGACCTAGCAGTGATTTATCAGCATGGACATTCAATGTAAAGCACAGAGATAGCTTTAAGAAACAAAGAAGTAGATAAATTAGCAAGAATAAGAAGAAGAATTATAATTAAAGAAAATGAGACAGTTGTATTAGGAAAATGCACAATTATATGAAATATTCTGTAAACCTAAAAATAGATAATTATATTAATAGGGGAAGACAAAAAAGTGATTATGTTAGAATCACACCAAAAGAGTTAACCAAGGGTGTTGATTGGAAATTGCTGGACCTTTAAATCCTAAAAAAGTTTCTTTAGAGTAAGGACATAAGATGGGATGAAGAGATTGAGGAGTCATATATTATTATAATTTAACTAATGTAATTCAAAAAGATAAATAGAAAAAAAACAAAACAATATAATGACAAACTTCAGGCTGTGTAGATACAATTGAATAATAAGAAGTTAACTACTAAATAGTGCTACTAATAGTATAACTGTAAATAGTGTTGTTTTTGTTTCTGTTATTATTTTGTAATTATTTCTGTTTGCATTTTAATTGTAATATGATATGTAACTGCAATCGCTCATTTCTTAGACTGGGCAAATGTAGGCTATATTGTCTATCTAAGTACAGTATGAACTGATTGTTTGTTCTTTACTGTTATTGTGAAGCGTCCTTGAGTTTGGGAAAGGCGCAATGTAAATTAAACATAATTATCCACTAAACCATTTAAGGATTTAATTACTAAGAGAGATAAAGTTTTTTTTTTTATTTTTTTTATTGATAAACATACAGTATGGTTTGAGAAAATGAGCTTGGAGTAAGAAGAATTTGATATTGGATAATAAGAAAGGAAGGAAGGTAGAAGAACCTTAAAGAAAAAGACATATCTTATCAACAATATAAAATAACTAATTAAAGACCAAGAAAAGAAAAAAAGAAAGAGTATAAAATACTTCTAACATGCTCTTTTAATTAAAAAGAGTGAAACGATATATACTATATATATATATATATATATATATATATAGGTCTCTTACTGTACCTATATTTGTGATAACTGCGTGAAAGATCCTAGAATGGAACAGAACAAACTCTAGAATGAGTTTGTTCTGTTCCATTCTGATTTTTCACGCGCGCGCATGTGTGTGTGTGTGTGTGTGTGTGTGTGTGTGTGTGTGTGTGTGTGTGTGTGTGTGTGTGTGTGTGTGTGTGTGTGTGTGTGTGTGTGTGAAACAGCAAGAATGCAGATTTATGGGGTAATAAAACTACTGATAGCGTGTCTCTGGATGGAGCAAAGTTAAAGAGAATAAAATAAGCAAAGTTGAACGTGCGAGTAAAAGTGTTCAATAACGTGTCATATTATATCCTATGATACAAACCTAAATATGAAATGACACTGGACATGGAAGAGCAAGTAAATGAGGCTGTAAACAAATGGGACATTCTACCAGAAACGTACATTTCCACTTTAAAAAATCTTGGGGAAAAAAATATATTTTTCTTAAATCTGAACGTTGAGACATATGGAGGACATGTTAAACTATGAGAAACACATATCATCCCATCTCAGCATGTTTTTATGATTAAATAAAATACATTTTTATACGCATTTCACCCCTAAAATGTCAGGCCCTGTCACAGACAAATTTGTATATGTTAGAATGGTTTCCTAATGAATTTCTTTGATACAGATAGCATTTTCTTATTGATCACATGTCCCTGATTGTATCTAACATGGTTTTATAATTCCTTTAAGAAATATAAGTAACTTTTCGGTCAACTGTAGTACACAAAATCACAGAATACCCGCAGGCACTCATATAGTTGTAAAATAACTACCTTTACATAGGAGATTTTTATAAAAACATAGTAGTGGATATATACCCCCACCTTCATCTACACAGTTAAAGAGATTAATTAATTAATATTTCCTCAAATAGTACACTTTTATCATAATTTCCTGTGTGACAGGACTGACCATGGCGTGACAGGACTGACGGTACTGTGACAGGACTGACTTTATGGATTTTGATGATGCAGAAAAAGTTATGTTTTGTGTTCTTTATTTAAGTTTTGATTGGCATTTCTTTTTTAAATTATTATTATAATTTTAATGTTAAAGTAATATTAGACTATGGTAAAATTCAGCCAAGGACATACATAATATTGCCAAAAGTATTGGGACAGCCCTCCAAATAATTGAATTTAGGTGTTTAAATCACTTCCATGGCCACAGTTGTATAAAAATCAAGCACCTTGGCCTTCATTTTACTATTGCATGCGTTAAATACATAACATATGCAATAAATGTAATAAAAAAGAACAATAACATTCATTTGTAAGGCCGTGTCACACAGGAATGTGACAGGGCTTGATGTGACAGGGCCTGACGGTTGGCCATTGTAAACTGCCATTACTCAGCCTGCTAGCATGCTAGCATAAAAACTGTTAACATGCAAGCAAGGAATTTCAATAACCTTTTTAGACATGTTTTGGATTTAAAACATTTTCATTATTTTCTGGAATGTTTAACCGTGACAGGGCCTGACCCTTTAGCTCGTCTTCCTAAAAAAAACATACAAAAACAAGCTTAAAATCATACAATTCAATGAAACAATTCAGCCTTAATCAATGTAAGCTTCACCTGGGTCAAATGATGTCACTTCCTCTGAGTGATACCCTTAAAGGTGTATTTCACACATTTTATGTAGAGTTTTATGTAAACGTGACAGGACTGACCAAAACATGGGGACAGTTGTAAAATAGAATTTATTTGTAGAATTTATATATAATTTTATGTTTTTGATCAGTTGATGTGAATGATAACAGCTTAAACTTGTTATTGATGAGTTTTTTTTTTTTAAATAACAGTTTGTAGCATAACAAAACTATGAAAGCTGTAGCTCCAATTTGGCTGAGGACAAGGGCATGGACAGGATTTGTAATTTTCAAAAGTGTTTTTAATAAAGAAAAAAATATCTGAGAACCTAATGAATGACATATTCCTTTACAGAACAACTCACAGAAATCAACTATGAGCCAGTTTTTGAAATTTTTGGATGAAATACTTTTTTATTCACTGTAACAATTCAAGGACAGATAATGTACGTTTCTGGTAGAATGTCCCAAATAATGTAAATTTAGAAACACATTATTTGAGTTGGGATGTACAGTATAAGCAAAATGCGTGAGGCTCCAGCGTTAAATATACAACCCAGTCACGTGACGCTTGATCGCTAAATGTCCCTGTGACATTTGTACTTTTAAATTAAGATAAAATAACGAAATAAATTGCTGGTAATAACAATAATATTACATTTAATATTGGCTAAATGTTCAATGTTCCAGGTATTTGACTACTGTTAAATATTACAGTAACAGCCGACAAAACGTTTGAAACTACATTTAATAATTCACTGAAGTATTTCAACAGGTCAGGCATTCACATTGAAATATTTATTCCTGTACAACACAGAGCTCTGCACATGCAGACAAATAATGAATTGAGAAATTGTTGATCCCTTTTTATTAATTTGTTTCTTTGTAAATAAATTAAGAAATTACTGATCACTTGTTATTAAACTGTTTCTTTGTAAATGAATTAAAAACAGTTGATCACTTTATTTTAAAAAAAAACTAAAAGTTTTAGTAACTAAAAGTTTTTACTTGTCTACTAAAAATGTGAGAAAATTGTAGGCTAATATGTTCTTATGATTTGAAAAACGAAGTAATTAATATACATAAGCTAAAAGGTAGACATAATTTAACTACGTCCTCTAAAGCGAATGATTATTAAAACATGCTTGTGAGTTTATTTTTTCTCCGTAATTTTGTCTAAACATTTTCAACACGTGCTTACATAAATTCCTGGGAAAGTTAAACGTATTAATTATTGCAGGTTTGGATAGAGAGATCAGTGTTTGTATTACCTGTGTCATGGCATGAAAAATAAGACAATGTTATGAACGTGCTTTGGCATAGTTCATAACTCAAAAAGACACATTAGTTATTACAGCGAAAGTTTCAGTTAATAAGCTTTAATATAAATAATTATTATTTTATGTTGTGTTAGGTTTTCCCCATAAACTGTGTGTTATTATCCTATCATAAATCTGCTGCACTACTGATGACTGCTAGTGCTACTACATTATTATATGTTTGGAGTTTTCCTGCAACTGTTCCAGCAAACTTTTATTTGTTCAATAATTAAATTGGTTAAATAGAATTCAAAACAATTACTTACATCATCAATATAATCTTTATTTTGTTCAGCAAGACAAGGAAAATATGTATTTTTATGATTAATATTTTGAGTTTGCTCTGTGAGTGACGTAATCGGTAATGGACCGGTCACCGGCCGCGCCTGCTCTCTCTCTCTCAGAACAGCCTGTGACTGGAGAGAGTCAGGTAAGTCTGTGCAGTGCTCTGCATTTAAGAGCGAAAATATACTGTATTAAGTGAAGTTTAAAGTTGATATTTATTATAGAAATGTCATAAAACGGGAGCAAGTTTATACATGCATTTTTCTGCCTAGAGTTCGATGTATTTTCGGAGTTTTATAAACGCACGTGTTTGTTTTATGTTGCCGCCTGCGCGTCAAATTAGAGTGCAGGCTTTTCCCTGTTAATAATTTTCTCCACATATAGTTTTGGTGGATTGAGTCTGTGGAAATGTTGTTTAGTAGCCTATATTAAATGTGTGTAGCTTTCATTTGGATGTTAAAATGTATGTTTATAGCCATGCGACCTGTACATTAGATGAATTACAGTTGCTGGAGGAGGACGGTCTTTTCTCATACTTCCTTCAGCTGAAAGAGTTAAAAAAAAAATTTGGAAAAAAAACACACACTATTCGATCTAACAAATTTTGACTATAATATTAATGTAAACATATATGTACTTTTGATGGGATTGTATTTCTTTAATTGAATTTGAGAATGTGAATTTTCATATGACACAAAAAGAAATTGATTGTTGTAATACAAGACTTTATTGTATAAAATGCTCTCTCAGAACAGCCTGTGACTGGAGAGAGTCAGCAGAAAGAGAGTGAACCTGAAGTAGGGCTGGGCGATATATCGATTGTTAAGCATCTTGTCAGTAAAGCCGGTACAATATTCGGTTCCTGAAATATTTGGTTCCAATGGGTGGAGCTACCATGAATATTCACGAGATCATAGCGTGCATGGGCGGGGCATATACAAGCGAGTGGAACAAAAATGATTAGCGTATTAGCTCAGATCCAGGGGGGTAATTGAGCGCTCGAAAATCTCAAATTGTAAGCCACCGTTATGGCGATCATTGTTTGCTTTAGTTGGGCTCTTGACCCTTATATTATTAACTTTAGATTTTGTCTGGCTGCTGTATCTGAGTTATAACTGCCAGTTGAACAAAGAAAAAAGTGATCTGATGGTGTTGGTTATATTATGACAATCATCATTTGAACTTGATCACTGAACTCATTAAAATCCTTCTTTCTGGCTTTGATTTATGTTGTTGTTTACAGCATAACTGTGAATCTGCATAAATGCCCAGAATTTTTGATATAATATAAAGGATTTCTTAAAAGTTGTTTAAAAAAATATTTTTTTTTTAGGCACACACAGACGTCAAGATTCAGTCTATGCATCTCAACAATGGTGACGAGCAGAATATTCAATTAGGAAAAGTAAATTACATAGACAATTCAGATCATAATTTATTCATACCGCAATGCATGATGGGAGCCATTAATGAGTTGTGATTGGTGGCAGCCACTGCAACATGCTTTATTATTGTCACCATTGTTGAGATTCACAGGCTGATTATTGATGTCTGTGTTTCTAAATAAATTCATTTGAAAGTATTTTGATCAGAACAATGTTTATTAAATATTTTGAATTAGAAGTAAATTACTGATAATCATAGGCTGAAGAATCACAAAACTGCTGCTAACAAGTTAAACCAAACTATCTCAATAAGTTTCATTTTTCAGATCACAGCATGATTATGCCAAAACATAACCAACACTATCAGATCACATTTTACTTTGTTCATTTAACTGTTATAAATCAATAACAGCAGACAAACAACAGTAAAAATTAAAGTAAACATATAATGGTCTAGAGCCCAACTAAAGCAAACACTGATCGCCATAATGGTAACTTACAATTTGTGATTTTCTCCTTCAGTGATTCTGCTTGTTAACATCAGGTGTCTTCAATAATGCTCAATCATCACTAAATTAATCACTTAATTATCTCATTAACTTTAACACTCATATTTTAACACTTTACACTCTTGAGTGTGGACTCATATACACTCCCAGCCCCAGGAGTGTTAATTTAACACCGGTCCATCTGAAAGCAGGTGATGGCGATTTACTTCTAATCAAGGGAACCGGCTTTACTGACGAGATGCGCATAACAATATTGTGCGATATATTGCCCAGCCCTAACCTGAAGGCTTGTGTGTTGATTGTCTATCCTCTGTTAATAAACTGCAGACGTGGTCCACCGAAGCCAGTGGTGTCGGGGGAGTTTCTTTGTGGTGCGAGACGAGGTCCACTACATGTTGAACAATTAAACATTTCTTTAAAAAAATGAAATTTAAGTGATCAATGACACTGAGTCCTTAAAGTAATTTATTTATTTTAAACATTGTGTTTAATAACTTTCTGGGCCGGTAAGTTTTAATTATAATAAATGCCTATGGAGGAGTGAGACAGCTCTCAGATATAATAAAAAAATATTTTAATTTGTGTTCTGAAGATGAACGAAAGTCTTACTGGGTTGGAACAACACGAGGGTGAGTAATTACTGACAGAATTTAAATTTTTGGGTGAACTAACCCTTTAAATCTATACATAAATAATATTGCAGAGAAAGTCTAATGAGGGGAGAAGTGCCACTCAATAAACTTCCGGTTGCAGTTCCACTCTTGTTCCATATGAGGGCGCTCACATGACGAGTGCAGATTGAATGGAGGTCTATGGAGCTATACCACTCAAAATCCACTTTTCTTAGGATATAATTATAATTATAATAATATAATTTTTTGTCTAGTAATTTGAATGTTGTTTTCGAAAGGGGATGCAAAGAAATTACACATTTCTTGGTGTTATATTTTTTAGAGTCACTTATTTGCTTTAAAAAGTCTTCCAAAATGTCAATGATGTCAGAATGCTGTCGTCATTAGCAGAATGCTAGCGTGTTATGGGCAACGACAACTCAACCTGTAAGAAATCGAAAATAAATAAGTACTCGTTCATTCAACTTTCGATCTATAACCCATGTTGAACTTGCAAAACCTACAATCAAATCTGAGATTTCTCAACGACAATCGGGTGAGGGAGACAAATTTAGCCGTCTAGCCCCATTGACTCCCATTCATTTTGCACTCATGGCGAGCGCCCCCAGTGGAACTCTGATTGGAACTACAGCCAATAGGACTTAATAGGGCGTTGGAGTGAACAGGCTTTCCGTAGACGGGCTTTGGTATAAGGGACTGTTCGGTATTTATGGAATGGACCCCCGGAGGAAAATAGGGGAGGGTCATGTCTTTTTATTCTTTGTTGAGGGGAGGGTCATCCTAGGCGTGGGCGATATGGCAAAAATATATCACGATTTTTTTCAGGAAAATCACGATTAACAATTTTATCACGATTCTTTTTTATGTTGGTTTTACTATTTTGTGACTGAGCATTACAGCCAAACTAATGTCCATATTTTAAAAACATATACTATATATATATATATATATATATATATATATATAATATACATATACATACATACATACATACATACATACATACATACATATATATGTATGTGTGTGTTTTTTTTAGTTTTTTTTTTTATGGCAGACAGGAGCGAAGATAAAAATATTTGTCATTATTTTCTTTGTTATTAAATATTAAGATCAAAGATACACATTACACATACACATTTTAATATACAAATTAAATAAACAGTGCTTTATGTTTTCAGCTACAGTAGGTGTATTTAACAGTAGCATTGAAGAAAGTAATTAAATTAACAAATATGAAAATAAAACTAAACTTCACTGTATAAATTATACATTGATACTTATTAAAGTTATCAGTCAAGAGCAGTGAGTGATTTTCTCTTTGCATTTTGTTTTAACATTAAAGGGATAGTTGTAAGGGTTGTAGGGATAAATTGTCATAATTTACTCTTTTGATGGCTTGCCTATAGGGCGGATCGTTCGGAAAGATTAGATGAATGTGATCATTTATATTTGGGCCTGAAATCGCTGATACAACCTTTAAAGCTGCAGTAGGGAACTTTTAGAAAACGTTGACTTAGCCTGGAAATTTGAACAAGCACAGCTTACATGTCACTCCCCCTCGCTCTCTGCTGCGCTACAGCCGTCCCTCCACAGCTCCTCCCCCACAACAGAGCCTGCCGTGAACGCGCATGCTAGTAAACTTGCAGGGTCACTGATGACGGCGGATTTAACAGTTATCGCACATTCACTGGTAGGGACGAAACATCAACAATATGCTTTACATTGACTATGGCCTGGCCATACTTTGACTACAAACTTGGTCCTCAAATTATTACGTATTTTGCAATACATGTAATGTAACTTCATAACGTTGCACTCTTTCTATAAGCTATAAATAGCTAGCAAGATAATATAATCATAACGTTACAGTATCTAAGTAATTATTCTAGCGATGTGTAATGCTAAATAAGGTTTGCTAGTACATTATTTCAGCAACATGACAAGCCAGTGAATTAGCAGGTTTCAATTGTTGCTTTGCACAGTGCGTGACATTTTATCTGTATGTTATGCGGCTAGAGTTTTAACACTGAGTCAATGGGCTCCGACGGGCTTGTTTATCGTCATCGTTTTTTTTCCGTTTACCTGTCTTTGTTGTATGAGCAGGTTCCACTCGAGAAATTGGCAGTTTTAGTTGTTTGTCCGTGTAATTTAATTGTTTAGTTGGTCTCACGTCCCGTTGAATAACATGGGGAGGCGGGGCTTATGACCTATACTAGGACCAGTCACCGGGGGGCGATCGAGACATTTTGGCTTCACTTTTCAGGGCTTGTGCGGCACGCTTGGTCAGGACATAATGACAGTTTTAACAAATATGTAAAAAATACATTTTTACAAAAGTTACCAACTGCAGCTTTAACATGTGTGATGTGAATGTACTTCGAGTTTTACAGTATTGGGACTGAGGCGCCAGAACTGCAGCTGATAGAATGTGCGCTGTAGCACGATACTACCATATTTTAGTTTCCATTCTTATTGTGTTTCCATAACAATATTAGTGTAGCCTGGGTGCCAGCCCGAACCCCGCCCACAACATTTTTTGGTCGGGAAGTTCGGTCTGGACTCGATCCATTGAGGAGTAATTATGCTCGGCTCCTAGAAGGCCGAGCCAATCAAATTGCCAGGGCGGGCTTTAATCGATGATGGACAGATGGTCTGCGGTTACGTAATCACCCACGTCACCAAAGAGCGCTTGATTTGAATTAGTTTACAACAAAGACGACTGCAGCTGGAGAATTGAGATTTCACAAGTTCACAATTACAAATAAGTCAGATAGAATAAATGCGTAGGCTATATGAGATGTCACGAGTTCACACAAATAAGTAAGATAGAATAAATGCGTATATGACGTGCTGTCCGAGGAGAGGGCTGTGGGCTCGGTAGCCATACTCCTCCCGTGTTCCTGGTTGTGAGAGAACAAGACAAGAGTGAGGATTCGGGGTGGTGGAGGGACCAAGGGATGCTGAAAAACTGTCAAGGAGTGTTGTTAGGTAAGTTGACAGTGAATATGCTTCCTCGGTAACGTTAGACATGGTATTGTTTGATGACAAGTTGATATTGGATTGATTTGTACGTGCTCCTCCCGAACTTTGTTTATGAAACATCATGTGTAGATTCCGCCATCGTGTCTGTTATAGAAGATATCGACAGCGCATTCATTTTAAAAGAGGAACAGAGAGCCGCGCCCGCGACATTTTGTTGGTTGAAAATATGAATGAAGGACATGCGTCATTTACTCCGTTGCTCTGATTGGTTGTAGGTCTATCCAATTGAGTGCAGAGTTTTTTTTTTTTTTTTCTAGTTCGGTTGAGACACGCCCCATAATCAAATCTCTATGGAGCGGTATCAGACTCACATTCTGACTAGAATATGAGTATGACGAAGTCAGGCTAATATTAGTGAGTAAATCTACTGAAATTGCCACCATAACAGTGGAGTGTGATGTGTAAGATGTAGGGCTACCACATCTTTAAATTACTGTTAGTATAATTTGAAGTTAACATAATAAAATATGTAGACCTACACCAAAAAACTAGTTGAGGATAAATTCTTTAAAATTGGGCAATTCCAGCGTTATGGACGTGACATTTGCAGTCAAAACTTGAAATATAAATTCTCAGAAAATACATTTAATACCAATATATTGATATGTCTGTTTATATATTTATACTCCCTTAATAAAGGAGTCCAGACATTAGAAAAATATCAGTAAAAACAAAAGTAATACTACCCACCGGATGAAGAAGGGTCGGCCTCCACAGAATATTCTTTTTATTCTATTTTTCGTGTTCGCATTTATGAGAAAAAACAAACAATGTTACGGACGTGACAGTTCTCCGTTATGGACATGACCGCTCTGAAAGCGACTTTCACAGAGACCTCAAACAGAAAGCACAAAACCTTTCTTTAAAGTGAATTTTGTTTTTTATTAATTGTATCTTAATTGTATTCAATGTTTCATCGACCAATTGCCTGGATTTAATAAATAAGAAGTAAATATAGTCGAAAATAGATCATCATGACACGGAGGCACCGGCGCGTGAACTGGACTCTTGTCTCATAAATGAACCGAAACTCAGCGTAGCCTAAGGTACAGTACTTGCCTCACAGACCTGAGAAATATATAGAAAGCTTGAAATGTCTACTTTTAAACAGAACAATTCAAAAGAAAGAAAACAGACTGCTCTCTGCTTATGTAATCCGTATGAAATGTGCATTTCTTTCTGCCGTGTTCACTACTGCGAAGTTCGTGAGTCAGCATTGTCAACTTCATCTTTGCAGCTGGCACTGACACAGAAAACACTTGTTTATTAATAAATAATTAAAATGTCTCCTTGATATATTTGACATTCATAATCATTAATTTTGCTGGTTCTTTGTGGCAGCTTTTAGATGCTTTATTGGCAGCGCCACCCTTACATGTTACATGAACGTGTCACCACCGTTTTTTTATAGATTTGTATCATGTATTCTGACTCAAATAATGTGTTTCTAACAGCAAACACTCAGAATAAAGTGAGATGATCTGCTGATGATCCTGAATGGCTTGTTGAATGAGTGTTGATAGTCTGAGGCTCATCAATATTAACAGATCTGATGAAAACTCTTTATTTCATGACAATAGTTCCTGTTTTCACCTCATTTATTATGCTGATGTCTTCAGATCTCCTGTAAATTGACACTTAAAGCATTTCATTGGCGTCAACAGACTGAGAGTAATTGTTGGCTACTATGTACGTTTATTTCTGTCTTTATGCTTTTAACTGTTTTTCTTACCATTCTATTTGGAAGAATTTAAATTATTTATATTATTTTCTTTATTTCTAGATACCTGTATTTTAATGAAGAAGCAGAATAATGTTAGGATTAGCATTAAAAATAACTAATGAATTGGCATTCAGTTTCAGTGATATGATGAATGGATAGACAGGCATAAATGCTTTGAAGTGTAATTTATTATAAAAACAAACTCAGTAATTTATATATTTTTTATTTTGAGCAGATCAGCTCCTCCCACACTGCAATCACATCATCAGTGAAGCTCCTCCCACAGTAGTCACATGGTCAGTGAAGCTCCTCCTACAGTAGTCACATGGTCAGTGAAGCTCCTCCCACTGTAATTATCCAGTAAATGCTGGAATATTCCCAGCTACAAGTGAAGACGAGCATCAGAGCATCAGGAAGAGCTGAAATCTGCAAAGACTGAGTTTATTAAAGAGGACAGTGAGAACATGAGTGATCCAGAACCCTGCAGAATGAAACACACTGAAGATCCTGAAGAACAAAGAGGTTGGTGTTTATTCTTCATTCATTCATGATGCTGAAGAACATTCATGTTAGAAACATTCAGGCTCTTTATCACTTTTAGATAAACAGTTAAACTATGAAATGGTACAGAATGTTTTTTTTTATTTTTTTTTTTTACAAATGGTCAGTAAAGGGAGGTTTCTACGGAGCCCCCCTAGTCCCACTTTGGCAAAAAAAAAATATTATAACAATCTTGTGGCCTCAAGATAGTAACTCGTGGCCTCAAGATAATAACTCGTGGCCTCAAGATAGTATCTCGTGGCCTCAAGATACTAACTCGTGGCCTCAAGATAGTAACTCGTGGCCTCAAGATAGTAACTCGTGGCCTCAAGATAGTATATCTCGTGGCCTCAAGATAGTAACTCGTGGCCTCAAGATAGTAACTCGTGGCCACGAGAAAGTGAGTTTTTTCAAGGCGAACGTTTCCATGTTAATGTTTCCATGGCGACGCGTCACGCGATACACGCAGCCACAATAATACTGTATGACAGATGTGTCGCTTTTATTTCGCTTTTCCTTTTTTATTCAAAATATTCACAAACTTGCTTACCATGTCATCAACTAGCCTATCTGATATTCCGATTCTCACATACGTGTAAGTGAGTGTGTTTAGTCGTTTAAAAACCTTTATAAATAATCTTGATCTATAATAACATGATGGGCGCTGCATGTGTCCGTCGGATTTACAGCACGTGAATTCATCAGTTTCTCCCGAAATAAATGCAAGAAAGTGGCCGGTGAACTGAGAAGAATAGAGTAAACTTTATAGTTCCTTGTCTTGCACTATGTTTGTCTAATATGAATAACACATGTCGGCAAATTATCTTTGAATAGATTGTTATTGCTGCTTCCACAGACATCAGTGTGTTTAACAAACTCCAAATGTATTGTTTTACTCGTGCTTATGTGTATTTAAATATCTGAAACCAAAAATAAACATTATGAAGTTGAAAAACTGCTTAGTTGTGATGACAGCGCTGAACGCGTCCGACTCTGGCTCGTTTAAAAACCTTTATAAATAATCTTGATCTATAATAACATGAGATGGGCGCTGCAATGTTGTCCTGTCAGTCGGATTTACAGCACGTAAATTCATCAGTTTCTCCCGAAATAAATGCAAGAAAGTGGCCGGTGAACTGAGAAGAATAGAGTAAACTTTATAGTTCCTTGTCTTGCACTATGTTTGTCTAATATGAATAACACATGTCGGCAAATTATATTTGAATAGATTGTTATTGCTGCTTCCACAGACATCAGTGTGTTTTACAAACTCCAAATGTATTGTTTTACTCGTGCTTATGTGTATTTAAATATCTGAAACCAAAAATAAACATTATGAAGTTGAAAAAACTGCTTAGTTGTGATGACAGCGCTGAACGCGTCCGACTCTGGCTCAGCGCCAGCCAACGCGCGAAAGCACAGTTTGGATCTGGCAGCACTGAACATTCTAAATGTGGCGCCGTACTCTCAGGGGCTAGTTGATGACATGGTAAGCAAGTTTGTGAATATTTTGAATAAAAAAGGAAAAGCGAAATAAAAGCGACACATCTGTCATACAGTATTATTGTGGCTGCGGTGTATCGCGTGACGCGTCGCCATGGAAACATTAAAAGGAACGTTCGCCTTGAAAAAACTCACTTTCTCGTGGCCACGAGTTAGTATCTTGAGGCCACGAGTTACTATCTTGAGGCCACGAGTTAGTATCTTGAGGCCACGAGATACTATCTTGAGGCCACAAGTTACTATCTTGAGGCCACGAGTTACTATCTTGAGGCCACAAGATAGTTATAATAATTTTTTTTTGCCAAAGTGGGAGTAGGGGGGCTCCGTAGGTTTGAGACATTTTATATTGATTGTCAATACTATTTTAACTGTTTTATTTGACATTTATTTTATATCTGGTTCCCAGTTTGCAACAACGTTACGAGAATTTTAGTCATTTTCAACATAGTGTACAAAATTAATTAAGAATAATCAGTAAACACCAAGTTACTGATAACATTGTATTTGTCAAATATCATACAAGTTATTCATAGTTATAGAGATTTTTCCTACAGTAACTCTGGTAACAGGGTTGATGAATACAGTCAATGCTACAGTTTGTGTAAAAACTTATTTATTATTTTCTTATAGATTATTTTCTTGTCTTCCCATCATGCAGTAGAGAGAGCCCAGATGATGTCACAATTTTTAGAAATGCTCTGATTTAAAAGGAGGAAAATCATGTCAGGAGTAACAGGGTTGAGTGAAACATGTAGGACACAGATAATGCTAATAAAAAATATTAATTTAAAACCAGTTAAAGCTGCAGGGCAGTATTGTATATTTTAATGTTAATATCATTTTAGATAATTATGTCATTGATATATTTAATAATTCTTGCTAAAGAAATTTGTGCCTATAATTGTTTTAAAAATAATAATTGGAAGATAAATGACCTCATTCATGGAAAGTTTCAAGGACATGTAATCAATTTATAAAAAGGCATCAAATTATCATAATATTTTGTAACAGTTGTCTACTTTCTACTATTACATCAGGGCTCACTTTGAATTATTTCAATTTACTGAATTTAATTTAATGATTTTTTCTTTCATGTCAGACCTGATGGAAGAGAGCGAGGAGAGTGAAGAACTGAGTGAAGTGGAGGAGGAACATCATGTCAAACCTGGAGAAAAACCTTTGAGTCGCTCAAAGACTAAACAGACATTTTTAAAGAAAAGAAGAGTCAAGAAATCTTTCACCTGCACTCAGTGTGGAAAGAGTTTCACACGCAAATGTAGTCTTGAGATTCACATGAGAATTCATACAGGCGAGAAGCCGTTCTCATGTGATCAGTGTGAGAAGAGTTTCACCCGATCATCACACCTTGAAAGTCACATGATGATCCACACCGGAGAGAAGCCGTTCACATGTGATCAATGCGGGAAAACATTTCTTCAGGCATCAAACCTGAAGAGACACCTGACAGTTCATACGAAGGAGAAGCCACATTCATGTTCTGTGTGTGGAAAGAGATTTTCACTGCTTCTAACTTTACATAGACATGAGAAAACTCATACTGGTGTGAGAGAGTACATGTGCTTTGAGTGTGAGAAGACTTTTATTACAGTGGGCTGTTTAAAAAAACACCAGAGGATTCACACTGGAGAAAAACCTTACAAGTGTTCACACTGTGACAAGAGATTCAGTTTATCAGCAAATCTGAAAACACATGAGAGGATCCACACTGGAGAAAAACCTTACATGTGTTCACACTGTGACAAGACATTCAGTTTATCAGCAAATCTGAAAACACATGAGAGGATTCACACTGGAGAGAAGCCGCACACGTGTGATCAGTGTGGAAAGAGTTTTGCTTCTAAAGGTCACCTGAAATTACACATGATGATCCACACCGGAGAGAAGCCGCATGTATGCCATCAATGTGGAAACAGTTTCACAAACAAACGTTGTCTTAAGAGACACATGATGATCCACACCGGAGAGAAGCCGTTCACATGTGACCAGTGCGGCAAAACATTTCGTAGGGCATCACACCTGAAGACACACCTGGCAGTTCATATGAAGGAGAAGCCACATTCATGTTCTGTGTGTGGAAAGAGTTTTTCACTGCTGCTATATTTACATAAACATGAGAAAACACATACTGGTGTGAGAGAGTACATGTGCTTTGAGTGTGAGAAGACTTTTACTACAGCGCAATGTTTAAAGCTGCACCAGAGAATTCACACTGGAGAAAAACCTTACAAGTGTTCACACTGTGACAAGAGATTCAGTGTGTCATCAGATCTGAAAAGACATGAGAAGATCCACAGCAGAGAGAAGCTGCACACGTGAGATCAGTGTGGAACAAGTTTCTCTTTTAAAACTCACCTGAAGATACACATGAAGATCCATGCAGTGGAGAAACCACATCACCACAGTCTGAGATCACAGTAAGTTGCTGAGCAACAAAGTCTCTTCTGTGTAAGTTAGCCACACATCTCCCTATAGCCAAATCTCTCCTCTCCACCTATTTGAGACATTTTATATTGATTGTCAATACTATTTTAACTGTTTTATTTGACATTTACATTAGGTGTGTGGTGAGCACAGGACACTTTGTTCATTGATTGATATTTAATTTGTCAGTTTCGATCAATGCGAAAAAAAAAAACACACATTCGCCAGGGCTTGAATTTCGGCGCGGGATTGCGCATATTTTTTATCATTCCCGCAGGTCTCCCATTTATAATGCGGGAAATTCCCGCAAACATTGATTCACTTTAGCATGTAGGTTGTATTAGTAAATTAATCCACACAGACTATAAAATCAAATCAGTCATTTTAAAACTGTCTGCGAGACGCAATTTCACAAACAGCGTGAGTGATTCAGCGGTGCTGCGTCTTCTATCTCTCGTCTCTCAAAATGGGTTGCACAAGGTAATCGTTAAGCGCGCAGCAGGCGGCGATACTACACTCTCGCATTTCGGGAGTCGGGATAGACGGAATTGTCACTTGCATAATCGTGCCAGCATTGCATCACGAGTAACTAAAGTTTACCATTTGCACGTCTTTTTAAGTCTCACCAGTTTAAACATTCACGCGATTTTAAACTATTCGGTACTTGCGCGCTGTCTGAGAAGTGTTTTTTTTTCTCTGCACACATACATAGAGTAAAGCCGCCTCACAAACAGCTCGCGGGTAACGAAAGTTATTTTTCGTGGATTATATCGCTTTAACAGTCAAAAACATAAGAAAATTATGTCAATTTCGGTCTTGGTGATATCCTCCCCAGCCAACACACCCATGTGGGGCCCAAATGGGCTGATATCCGGGGCCCACCTGGGCTACCCAACTGGGAACCCAGATAATTTTGGCCGCGGTTTCCGTGGTGGCCCCACATGTGTTAGCCCAGATGGGTTGATGATGGGCTCTTGATGAGCTCCATATCGGGCCCATATGGGTAGCCTAGGTAGCTCCCATTTAGGGCCTACAGGAGTCTGCCCACATGGGTTGATGATGGGACCCAGATAGGTCATATCTAGGGCTCTTATGGGCCACAACATATATATGGGCTACCATATTTGTCTGTTTAGGTTACCTTGTTTTACAGTAAACCCCTAAATACAATCATTACATGTAATCCACTAAACTATACTAAAATGTTAAAGGTATTCAATGAACAGAAAGCAGTAGTTCACTTTTAAAGTTACTTTATTAAGCAAGTACAAGTATCACAAAACAAAAAAAACAAAAAAGTAATATATATATATATATATATATATATATATATATATATATATATATATATATGCATATCTGAAAAATTAACCATTTCACAAACAAAACAATAACCGTGCAGCTTCTCACTCCTCTGTTGTCGCTCTCCCAACGGTCCTTTGAAAAGAAAAAATAAATCAGTCAACCATTATGCCACTTTTTTAATTGCTTTACACAGTTCAATCAGATGTGTCAGGTTAGCCTTTTGGTGCCCCACATTAAGTGTATCTAGTATCCAGGTTTGCAAACCTGTCCTGGAACACCCCCTGCACTACACATATTGGAAGCACAAAATGTACATTTTGACCAACTTTTACCACTTTTGAAGTAATTTCTAGAAATTAGTGTTGTAGATCATTAAACCGTTATGCTGCCTCATAAGTCTGTCTGAAATCAGAATGGTTACTGCTCAAATACATAAAAACTAAACTAAATCGGTTTTGTGAGGCACCTTAGTGTGTAAACGCTGCCTGCTAAGTCGTTGCCTGCTAGGGCAGCGAGGCAATGAGTCAGCTGCCTAAGTTTTCAGATGCAGACTTTGTACGTTTCCCTCATCTAATATACCTGATTCATCACATTAGCTCATTTATAGAAACTGCAAGATCTGAAGTGGGTGTGCAGTACTGAGGGTTCCCAGCCAGGACAAGTTAGAAAACCAAACATTTGCCCATCATTCATCCAACTCAAATATTGCTTATCACTTGACATGCAAGTAGTAGCAACTTTACAAAGTCTGCTCGCTCTAATGTTATGTTACAGAACATATTTCTCCTGTTTTACAACATTTGCACTGGCTCTTAGTTCAATTTTAAAAACTAAACAAGTTGGCTCCTTTATATCTTCTTCATATACACTCCCTCCACTACATCCTAAGATCGGCTTCTGCACTTACACTTGTTCTTCCACGCACTCGGACAACTTCCATGGGGTCACAAGCTTTTGGTTGTGCTGCTCCTGATGCCATCACTTCCTCTTCACTTCTTGCCTGCTGTCTGTACTATCCTGTATAAATAAAAGCAAGAAAACTCAATACAAAATAAGTAATGTACAATATTTTCACTTTACAGTTCAATTAGTCGGTAGAAAACAAAGTATACAACACTATCCATTCTAAAACACATTTTATGTATTCACACAAGCAATTCTTCAGAGCCCCAACATGGAATTGTAAAAACTTTAATATTACTCCCATGTGTCAGTTACGATTACTATAATGATAAGGTCATGATTTCATCTTTAAAACAGATGAAGAAATCAACAAATTGTGGTGTTGAGCTGAGAGGGTTGTGGTCTGTTGCTCTTTGACTTATATCTTTCAATGCAGGTTTATATTGTTTCAACAATTTTTGCCTGACCCCTGGGGGCTCCGTATATTTCTGATAACATTTGTGGAGAAACATTACACTGTTTTAATTCTGAATCCTAACCATACATTGTAGGCTACTAATTAAAAGTAATTTATTAAATCAAGTAAAATAAAAAATAACACCAAAGGCCAATGAATCTGTACCAGAAGTGATAGTGCAATGCAGCAGCTAAAGAATAATCCTCAACCAAATTGCCAGTAATCAGCTGGATCCTTGGCGAATCTGAAGAGGGGGAAAGAAGAAATTATTCAATGAAAAGTCCTTAAAAAGCAGTATTTTTTTTAATATCATTCCTTTAAACAATCTTACATTGTAAAAACGTTTGCCATTATAACATTCACACAACATGAACTGAGTAATGTCAAGGGCTGGGTAAAAAATATTGATTTCTCGATTTTAATTGATTCTCATTTTTACGAAACGATATCAATTCTTAAATCCCAAGAATCGATTAGTCATCCTCATCCTGTTTTCAGTTGATGAATGAATGGAACATTGTAGCGCGCATCCCATCCAATAAATCTAGCCCTAGTAATGTCATCTTTGAGACTGTTAGTTGTTACATGATTAAAAATGTAAACATAAACTTTAAGCATGGCAATCCCATCAGAAATGTGTATCATAGCAAGGGAAGCACACAAAAAAAAAAAAAAAAAAAAAAAAAAAACAATTGGTACCAATATCAAACCATCAAATAATTTTACCTGCAGCCATTTATGACACGTCTGAGGGTCTTTCCCTTTATGGTGTCCAGTGATTAAAGAAAGGACTGATGAAGGTGACATGAATCCACTTTCAGTGCGCCACTTCAGCAGAAGAAAGATAAAAGGACAAAAAAGTTACTCAGACTTTCTATCAGTAACATTAAATGTCTTACTTTAAAGGTGAAAATCATATTCGCTCTCTGGCAGCAGGTGGCGCTCATGACTGAGAGTAAATGGTCACATTTTGTGACTTTTCTTCCTGCCGGTGCGAGAGCTGCCATTTCTGCCGCATACGAGAAACATCACACGGCAAACGAAACCACGTTAAAAAACAGTTTATCAGCTCGGAGCAATACAGCGGTTTACTCGTGGGCCGATCTCGATCACGCAACAACATTACTACACAGCGCTGGGAGATCCATTGAGAAAGCATTTTAAAGGGGATAGTTCACCCAAAAGTTTTAATTAGCCCATGATTTACTCACCCTCAAGTCATCCTAGGAGTATATGACATTCTTCTTTCAGACGAATACAATCAGTTATTTAAAAAAAAAATTCCTTGCTTGAAGACTAAAACTTTACTGTTTAATGTTATTTTTTGTATTATTTTTCTTTATTCATTTTCTTTATAATTTCATAATGTTTTTTGTGAAGCCAGACTATGTTTGTGCATGTGTGCTGAGCAGGGAGCTGGTAGAGTTATATTTTGCTTAGAGGTATGCAATGTTCACTTAGCAGAGATGTTAAAATGATGATACTTCAAATTCGTACAGTTGGATTGCTCTTTGCAAGGAGAATGAATGTTTCAACTGATGCAAATGTACCATTTGTATATTACAACTGTATACACCACTGATGTATACACTGTAAAAATAAAAGGTGCCTGGAGGAACCTTTTGGGGTTCTTCACTTTGCCACACCGGCGGAACCATCTGTAGATCCTCTAGGCACCCTTTAAAAAGGGGCGGTTCTCTGAGGAACCACAAAAGTTTCCTGAGGAACTCGTATATAAGGCACTGTGTGGAACCACTGTGAGTGCCTCCAGGAACCAAATTTCTTTTTTCTTTTTAAATATTTAATTTCATGTTGTTACTATGGTTACCTTTGACTTCTATTATAATAAACAAATTGAACCAAATACAAAATAAGAATTGTTTATTACATATTTTACATTAATTTTTATACATACACTTCCATGCACATGGGGGAAAAAAGTTAACTATAGATTAATATCAATGAATACACACAAAAAAATAGTATAATACATAAGCAACATGAATAATCAACCCTATACAATAGATAAACAAGAAAAGACATCTCAACAAAATGCATGGAAACACATAATTATGTTCCACGAAATAAATCAATGTAAAAAAATTACATTTTGATTAATTAAAAATGTCCATCTTCACTTAACTTTAAAACATTTGTGTTTCAGTCCGATGGTAAGTCTGATATCACTGTTTCCAAGTCCAAAAGCTCTATCAGATGCCAAAAACAAGCAAACAGTGCTAATATACACTCATTGTGCTGTAATATTCCTGAAAATTATTATCCTAACCTTTATCTCTATACCGAAATCTCTAATGGTTAGTTATTCAGCTATTTTGAATCATAAAATGTTGAAGTCTGGGATGCCATTAGACAGGAGACTGTAATGTACACTATAGCTTTTGAAAAGCTTAAATGTGTGACTTGAATCAACAGTGTTCATAAATGGTTGTTGAGTATTCTCATGAAACAAGACAGAGGAAGTAGAGGCTTCGTCCTGGAAACAGTATTAAGGTGCAGTAAAATGATCTGTTTTTCTGTGAATGTTCACTGGTGAATTCCAGTCATTTCAACAAGAATCCACACGATCAGCAATTTCGTTTGTGGTCAAAAATGTCACTATGGGACCAAGTTGGTGTGAGGTACTTAAAGAGTTAGAAAAGTGAAAAGGTACAGCAGATTCATTTTCCGTTTGTTTTTCCTCTTTTCTGGTGGATGGTCCAGGCACTTCAGTGATTTTCAGGTCTACAGGAGGATTTTAATTCTTGTTCAGACTTGTATTTCAGCTTACCGAGATCCCTGCAAAGTACAAAATGTACTGTTAGTAAGGTTATTAAAGTGATAGTTGTGAAATTTAAATAATTTCCTCAGCCTTGTGACGTTTCAAACCTGTTTGACTTTCTGTCTGTGGAACCCAAAAGCAGATCTCAGGCATAATGCAACCCCAGCCATTCAATTTCACTGCATGAAACACAAGCAGAAAAAAATTGTGTAAATCATTCATGAAACCATTCTTATGCACACTTGTCTAGCTCAATTCAATGCAACAATTTATGTAAAAATGGTTAAGCTCCAAAAATGTCCCAGAAAAGATACTAAAAATAATCAATGAGTTCACAACTCATGTGTTATGGGTTGTGTTGTAAGTCTTCTGAAGCCATTTAATAGTGTAGCAACAATGGCATCTGCTTTTCACATTAAGTGAATCATGTGATGGCGAACACATCGTCTTTGTCCTTAAGAAGACAGCGCTAGTTAATAATTTTCCCCACGGGGCCATTTACCAACGCCCATGTGTTTGATATCCCCCCGACTTTACAGCCTCACATTCCTCACTCATACACACACACACACACACACACACACACACACACACACACACACACACACACACACACACACACACACACACACACACACACACACACACACACACACACACACACACGCACGCACACAAACATCCCTTTGTGTTTAAATTAGGATAGAATATACTTTAATTTATGTACAATTACATTAGGCATGTGTGATTTAGTTTGGCTTTATAATAGAGGTGTGGTTTTGAAATGTATTCTTTAATCAATAGTGTTTTAGTTAGAGAATGTTCAACAATATTCTCTGGCAATTGCCTTCCCCCCACTTTGCTGTTTTATTGCCTAATGGAATGTCAACTGGGTTTTTAGGAGTGGAGCAGAATTAAAGTGGTAATCTTTACTCCTACTTAAATCCTACATTTTCTACTTAAATCCTAAATTTTCTATATGCATAACCACTAAAGAAATGTAAACATGGATGTAATTTCCCATCTCATAATTTTTCTTTTACGTGGTGTAGTTTGTGTATTCTGGTAAACTTTGGTAATAAGGTTAGACAAATCAGGTGTGTACCGTGTTTAGTTCCTCAAGCTTCATATCCATTTGTACCCTATAGGGTACAACACATTTTGGGTAAATCTTATTTCTAGACATGTAACGAACTTTAAAATGCTTGTAAATATGCATATCTTATGTAACTTGATTTTCTTAATCTTCATATGACGTGTGTGATATCGTTGAAATTATCTCAATCTAACAGAGTCGAATTTCGATAGCAGAATGAAGTAATATGCATTATTTTACACTTTTTCATATTTCGGGAGCCGAACAGCTCAAAGCTCATCTCCTCATGACTCATCCGAGTGGGCGTGGCCCCAGAGACAAAGACATTTTTCCCGCTTCAGACCTTTGGACGTTCATTGGTTGTTCGCGCGAACAGAGGCGTCAACCCATATTGTCCATAAAAGACCGACTCAGAAAATCCTCTCTCTCTCTCTCTCTCCTGCTTTTACGAACCCTCTTCTTCAGAAGACCCATGGCTTCCTTTTAGGGAGCATTCTTTCGTATTCGGACTCAGCGAAGCAAACGCAGCAAGCAACTTCAACTCAAAGAAAAGACTCTTTTGAAAATCCCGCGGCCGCGCTCACCTGAAGACGCATGAGAGAACAAAAGGCCCATGCGCGCGCGCCTGCCTCAGCACCACAACAGACCACATGCAAGTCTCGAAATCTAAATGCTGTTTAAGGTTGTATCTTCCCTTTTTCAAGGTGATCTGATTCCTTGTTGTCTGTCAAAAGGTTGCTGTCTGTGAGTCTGCCTAAAACTGTGCTTTCTCTGATCGCACAGGTTGCTTTCACTTTCGCTCGCTCACCCTCTCCATCTCTCGCATCTTCCGATCTCTCTCTGTCTCTCTGTCTCTCCGATAATCTATCTATCTCTGTCTCTCTCATTTTCGTTATTCGTTTAGTCTTGTGTTACGTGTTCTGTATATACATATATTCTGTGTGAATCGATGTAGTAATTAGTCCAATTATTAAAACCATTAGCCTATATTCTGGATTGTCTCTAAGTGTTCATGTTACAAGTCAATGAAACTCCGATCAAGTTACGCTTTACAATGCGTTACTGTTAAGTAACCTACATTTTATAAGAACAAGAAAGTAATTTTCATGGCCAGAAAATATAGCTTTCTTCGAATTATAAGAAAGATAATTTGTCGAGAAGTTAATGGCATTAATTTTACGACCAGTTTGCGGGACAAACAACTGTTTAATTAATACATTAATTTCCCTTAAAAAATTATTTTGATTAATTGATCTGAAAGAGGGACCTTTTGGGTATATTAATGATTCAATTATAACTCATTGTAATTGATTATTGATGTATACAAATGGGTCCAAATTTCAGCTTCAATAATTGATTAATATTGTAAGAATATAGATGAATCAACCCGATTCATAATTTTGATTCCCTATAATCATTTGAGCTAAGTCATATTCGTTATAGTTGGTGGAGACAAATGCGGGGAGTTTCAAACTTTGTTTTATGAACAATACTCAGTTTCAATCTGTGGACATGGTTATTACTAATTTTTGCGCTATGAAATGATGAAATCGTGAGATAAGTCGCAAAACGCGAACTCACACCTAACTGACTGAGGCAAAAAGCCGATGTCAGTCAGTAACGTTACATTTTAACAGCTGCTAAAATATGCCTAGACATTTTTTTGCACTGTCGATTACTAAAACTGCAGTTAATAATATAAACCTGTGCCTGTAAAAGACGAAACAAACTCTTTGCAGTGTACATGTTAATATTATCTAAAACCGCCTATAAGACGAAGAAATCTCTTTTTAGTGCGAGACGTAAGTCTGATTTTGGGCGAGTTTCCCCTTCTCAGCAGTAGATGAAGGCCTGAAAAATTATATCGTTATTGAATTCGTGGTTAATCCAGTAATATTCAGCAAAACGATAACTCCTGGTTTACATTGACTTAGCTAATCAATTGTAAAAACCTAACACATTTTGAACCATAGTGCTATTGGGAAGAATGTTTATGGGAGCCAACGACAGACGAAAAATTCCTGTTTCGCATTGATGCGTAAGTTAGTGCAGCGAGGAAATCCTGCCACACACGCGCTTGTGCCATTATAGCACCAAAGGTCCACCGAGACCTGTTTGTATGTTTGTATTGTGATTTTGCAGAAAATCTACGCGTAAATGCTCTCAGATTTTGAATCACTGAAAGTCGTAATTCCGCTGACTAACACCAGAGGGTGTCCTTTAAGTGTTCAGCAGCTCTCAAAGATTGCGCCTCGCCCCCTGACGTCACTCTGCGCAACAGCGCCATCGTGTGTACATTAACAGATAGATTTATTGTTCCGGCATGCTCTCTGTTCCTGCTATTTTCACTCTCCCTGCGATTAGTGAACTTATGGTCTAAACCACAATAATAATTTGCATTTACAGCTTTTGCTCGCGCAAATATTATTTCGTGTTAGACAATTTTCCTGCTTTCGACTGGTACATTTACTTTGAGTTTGGTTCAAACAAGATTTGAATTAAAACTTAAATTAAATCCCAGCCCCCTAAATTAAATCTAAGCTTTCACTTAGAGGAAACAACGGCACCTAGTGGCCCCCTCCCGCGAGGCCGGTTCACTCAGCTCGCGTTTCTCTCTTTTCAAATCCTGTCGTGAATTGTTTTATTTCTACTTTTCTCTTTTGATTATTTTTATAGTTATTAATGATACTTCACTGTTATCGTTAATTTATTATAGGATATGATTCTGAGCTCCCTTTTTAGACTTTCTTTACATGCTCATTTAAATTTTATTTAAACTAGTTTTGAATTTCAAATTTAAATTGAGTTTCTATTTCAGCCACTGATATTCACTTGGAGGAAACAGCACCATCGTGTGTGTGGCCTTGTGGATACTAAGTCGGCATCACTATTTTCCTCCCTTCACTCTTTTATATTGTCTTTCTCTCCTGATTATTTTTATAAATAGGACTGATACATTAGTGTATCTGGATTATTATAGGATATCATTTCGATTTTTTTTTTTTTTTTCAGTTTTGAATTTTTAATTTGAATTAAGTTTTCGGTTTGCCAGGTTGAGCACAGAGAGGGAGCACGCCCCCTTGTGGTGAAAACCCACTACTGCGGCCTGCCTCTTCTCCTGGGTTCATCCTGCCATTTCATTTTGAATTTGATTTTCAATGTTTATTTTTATTCTTTTTCCTCTCTCTTTCGGGTTAGGTCATTTTGATAATTAACATTATCATAACTTCCTATTGTTTTATCATTATTTAGTAAAACCTTTGACTCTCCTTTCTACATACATAACTACTCAATTGGTTTTAAACAAGCAAGCCTTAATTCACTTTAAGTTTCCCTTGTTCATCCTTCTGTGTATTTATTGTAGTACTCCCTTTGTGATCTGACAGCCATCTCTGCTTGGTCTCCGGCAAGCGAGCTCACCTGTCCGACGCTACCTGACGCTGGCCGTGCGTGAGTCTCGGACACCTCCGAATCTCGTACCACCGAATGTGGCACGCCACACCAACATCAGCAATTTGGCCCGCCAAAAGGTTAAGTCAACGCCAGCGGCACACAAGGCAATTTTGAGACAATCACTCGAACTGGGGTCTGCTGAAAGGACCACTCCGAGAGGAGAGTTCCGAGGAAAACTCAATTTTTCCGTACCGTCTGATGATTGACACCTTGGCGTTGCCACTGTGTTTAAAGTCGTGAGTGGTTTGAGTGGGCACACCGTGGTACCGAGAGACGAGGCTGCCCGAGGGCACTGCGGTCAAGTGTTGGAGAACCGTCGGAGAGGTTGACCGAGCCACTGGTTTCCACCTGAGTGGCCTCAATTCACATCAGGTAAACTAAATGTGATAAAACCCATTCACTTAGTATAAGCCCCAGAATATTAGATATTCCCCCGGATATATTTTAAGTGTTTTGACCCACCTTTCCTCTCCAAGCCACACCCTCTTCCTAGGCTTCCTGCCCCGATAGCCCCACTCACCTGTTGGCCCTATCTTAAACCCTAGCAGTGGTAATAGCTTAGGTCTCGTTATCCTCTCTAACACGTACCGTGTTACTATTCTGTTTCATTTAATTCCAGACCTAGTCATCACTAGTGTTTTGTTTCACTTTGATCTTTTCTATCCTTTGTTTTGTTGTGATTTGTTTCTTTCAGTTCACCTAAAGACAGTAACCTGTGAGAGCCACCAAGGAAAACTGAATAAGTAGAGCGACAACCAGAGCCGGCGTCACAACACGTGACCCGCCAGGCTACTGCCTGCCAAAATCTCCATTTCAGGTCCTTTGTCGACCCGAGTTAATTGGCACAGTCTAACTGTCTGCATCAGTTAGCCCAAATTCTAATAGACGGCATAGCCGTATTAGCATAGCTCGTTAGCCTTAGAACGAACTTGCATTGGTCTCTGTGTGTGTGCTGTGTTTCTCTCGCCTACAGTAAGCCAGTATGCCCCGCTCATCCAGCCCTGTAGTTCGCTGGAACAACCTCTCGACATGGCTGAGAGCAATGACAACCCCCTTCCTGCCCGAGGGTACCGAGGACCTGCAGCACCGGAGCCAAGAGCAACTGGACGCCGAGCTAGACAAGCTGATAACCCAGGATCCGACACAGAGCTACAACTACAAAGACTGGGCCAGGATCGTCGGAAGCGTCGCCCACAATCTCGTCGCCCAAGCACAGCTCAGCGAAAGGAGCAACATCGACCTGGAGCAGGAAGCCGCAGCGCTAAAGCTTCAAGCGGACGAGGCCCGGAAGGACCAGGCCAGAACCCAGAGCCGTCTAGATCAGCTCCTCCTCGAGACCCAGTACCAGCGCGAGAAAGAGGACGCCACAGATCCAGAGCTACAGAAAGAAGTAGAAAGACTTCAATATACCCTGCAAGATCTTCGCCTTGACACAGACCAAAGAGAACAGTCGGCGAAAGAAACCAGAAGAGAACTCGACGAAAAACTCCAACAAGGTGAAGCTCTCCTTGCAAGAGCAGAGACTGAAATAAAAGACAGAGACGCTAAAGCCAGGGCCTGCGAGAAACACTTTCAAGCGGCCCGAGCTGAGATCCATGAGCTTACTCTGCAGAAACACGATCTCAAAGACGAACTTGACATTGTTCACAGAGAGCTGAAACATTCTTACAGACTGCAGAGTAGCTGGAACGGAGAAACACACATCACAGAGTTTCTCCCGGCCCGCCACTCCAATTCTTTCAGCCAAGAACCCAGAGCTGAAAAGGTAGATGTAAGCCCACGGCTCAAGACATCACCAGCCAGCTTTCCAGAACACCTGTCAGCAGCAAAAGGGGGAGGACCCCTTCAGACAACCCATGCCACTAACCACGGCACGACCCCCCGAGAACTTGACAAGCTAGCTCGAAACATTCCTATGTTCGATCCAGATTCTGCAGAAGGTCGTGACATTCATGCTTATTTAAAAGACATCGACTTTCACTTGCAAACTGTCGCCAACATGACAGCTTGGGACAATTTGTATCTGTTAAGAATAACGGCTAGCAGTGATGTTCGTAGCTTCCTAGACCGTCAACCTCAGACTGTCAAAACGGACGTCCAACAATTACGGCAAGCTTTGATCCGTGAATTCTCTGATCCAGACTCCGATCAAGGTTTCTTCGCTGCTGTAGACCTCAAGCAAGGTCGGCGTGAACACCCCCAGACCTACTACAACCGACTCCGACAAGTCTTCTTCGGAGCACGGAATGAGCCCGGGATGGAACAGGACATCAACTTTAAGACTCTGTTCTTCAGAAACCTACATCCCACTTTAAGTTACCATTTGGGCGTGGCCGCGTGCCCACGTAGCATGTCTACACAACAGCTGCGAGAACTAGCCCATAAAGCCTACAACAAGCAAAAGACTATTTCTGAAAAGGCTGTGAAAAACCCCACGAGCTATTCTGTCTCTGAGCACTGCCCAGAGCTGACTTTAGAGGGCGCCCCACAACACCACAGTCACAGACTTTTTGACGGACAGTCAAAACCGTTCCACGCCAGCAGAGGGCAACACAATCGTGGTGGTGCTCGACCAAAGCACCAGAGCAACCGCTCTAAAAGATTCTGGGACCAGCATCACCCGCCGGCCAAAACACCAAGCCCCGACAGAGACTGGAACCACTCTCGACACGACACTGGTAAGCTCAATCCTGAGCCCACATCAGAAAAACACAGCGCAGCCACGTCTGAAACAGCAGAGATCCTGAGGGTGCTGAAAGAGCTTCTTTACAGAAAAACTCACAAGCAAGACAAGAAAGACCCAGACATCTTATGTCTAAGCATAAGAACTGAAATCAACACCCTGTCTGACCGCCATCTGACTGAGCCAAGCACCCCGAACACTGCTCGTCATCTACAGACCACAGAGCCAGCTGTCACATCACAAAGTGACAGCATCACCCAAGCTCCACAGCTGACAGCTACACAGCCTGAACGAGACAGCACAGTTCCTCACATCAGGTACCACAATCCCAAGGTACCAGGAAATGCTGTTTTGGCTACCTGCCTCCGCGGCGAGCTACACGAGACCGGTCCTAACCACCCATCATTCATCACACCTGCCATGCCAACATTCCTGGGCAACCTGATCGAAAAGGGGGTGGGCCGGAAACTCCATCTGAACATCACGTTGGAAAAGGCAGTGAGCATGGAAGCCCTGATCGACACAGGATCAGACATTACGGTGATTTCATCTGAACTTTTCAAAAGACTCCAAATTGAAGCTAAGAGACAAGATCGAACTATCACACCTCAAACTTGTGAACTGAACGTGCAGTCATACAGTCAAAATGACATCCGACTCGAACAGGTAGCTCACATACACCTGAAAATTGGTCCTTTAAGTCTACTCCATCCCGTGTTCATCTCAAAAATGGACACTTTTCCGTTCCTCATCGGCAGAGACCTTCTAGATCGCTTTGAATCGTTACTGGACTTGAAACAGCTCAAAGTCTGGGCTCAAGTACGAGAACTTTACCCCGTCCAGCCACAGCCAGACGGTCAGGTCACAAAGGTCACGGGAACTTCCTCAAAGCCAGACTTTCAGGTCACAGAGCTCATGGGAACTCCCACAGCCAGCCAGGAAGACAGACTCAGCACCAACTGAAGGTTCGAATCCGCTAACCTGCACCTTACAGCCCACCAAAGACTTTGACACCTACTGCCTCAAGGTCATGACTGACCTGCAGCAACATGACCTCACTCATGCCATCGCCAAGCCTGGCGCACTAAACAACAAGCTGTGGTCACTTTCAACCCACCCACCCACCCACCCTCAAGGTTGAAAAGATTACACACAGCATAAGACTTTTACTAGATAAACTGCCTACCTCAGAGCCGCTTACGCTGGCTCCGCTGTTTGAAAAAACCAACATAGCAGACATGCGGGCTTCTGAAATCTACATAAAGACTTTAAATTACCACCTCTCAAACCCCTCCAACCACCCTTGCATGCCATCTGACCTCACTGACAACCAGTGCCTCAGACCAATGCATGACACCACGCACATGCTGCGTGAACAGCAAAACATTATGGGTTGTGAACCGATTCACATCACAATGCCAAGGCTTGTAATGCCACGGCGCACAAAGGGGGGTAAACTGCTAATGTTCGTCTATAACGCATCATGTGCTACACACCGCAGCACCAGAGACACTGACGAGACACTGAAGCAAGCGACAAGCCGGCAGCAAGATGTGGCAAAACATGGGCCAAGGCAAACTAAACCTAGTCGCCGCCCACAAAGTAAAAAGACTGCCCTGTCCAATCAAAGACAACCCTCACTGGCTTCTTCCTCCCCTCTCTCTCTCTCTCTCTCTCTCTCTCCCTGTTGTCTGTACCAGGTTGCTGCTGTGGTTCGCCATGCTGTACTGTCAGCCAACCAGAGGACAGCTGCCACCGAGAGAACAACCGAGACTCCAGATCACCGACGGCAGGACCTACACCCAGCAAGTGCAGGTTCGACTCATCCAGCCCCGCCCGGCCTACAGAGCACACTACCACAGCTCCGTAGCCCAATACATCTGGACAAGTGCCCAATGGACAGAGGACTCCCTCTCTCATGCCGAGGCCAAGGTCGAACACATGCTCAACCAACTTGAGAAAGTGACTGTCGCACCATCGGGACTCCTAAGCACCAACCACCACTCCAGACGGCTCCTGGGAGTGTTGCTCCGAGTCGTAGCTGCCGCCAGAACTCTGTTTAGCATTGGTATGTCCAGTGTAAATGCAGCGAACCAGACCGCAAACTCCATGAAGCCGCTGTTTACTGTCTTACAGAGTGACTTTGCCCAGACTCAGCTGGTTACAGCGCTAACGACAGACATGCTGTGGGAGGTTAGCTCCTCCAATGACAGCCTAGCCACAGGTGTAATCCCACCGTACCTGATACTAAGCCTGATGCTAACTATGCTGGCTTCCGCCATCAACATGCCAGCTGACCTTCTACAAAAACACCTGGCCTACTCTCTGGGTAGCGCCACACCACTCTACATCAATCCCGAGCAGAGAGAAATGGGCCTTCTCCTGAATCTGCCTATCATTGAGCCAAGCCGAGTCTGCAGACTTAAAGACATTGTCAAGGTCGGGTTTTTGAAAAACAACACCCACAGCAAGACACACATTCCAGATGTGGTAGCCTACCGCGACAGCAACCCACAGCTGTACCTGGCTCCAAATCTGCACATGTGTACTGTGACCAAAGACATTCTCTGCCCTCGGAAACTCTTCCTCAGAGACAATATTGAAGAAACCTGCGGGTTGCCAACCCTGGCCAGCAACACACGCTGCCCCGCTGAAACCAAGCCCCGCACCCAAGTCACAGAGACGCAAACAGAGATTGCAGTTGAAAGGTGGCGTGCTAACACACCCGTGCACACAGCCACTGTCACTCACGACCAGCATAATACCACCAGCCGTGTCAACATGCTCAACCAGAATATGGGACTTCAAGTACCAAGGTGTCATCCTACACCTTGATGGCCTTGCATTGTACCAGCTTCCCAGCAAAGAGTACCAGACAGCACTGAAACTCCCATCCTCCAAGAACTTCAACTTCACCTTAAATCCAGGACTGGAACTCTGGATTGAGAAAAGGGGGGTCCCCAACTCACTGACCCTGCTCCTGTCAACACAGCCCTCCGAGCACTGTCTCGACGACCTGTTCTGAACACTTCATCTGCGGTCCAAGCCAGAACCGCCGCCGACATTGCGCTGTACATCCCTGCAGGTAATCATCCACACCCTAACACTAGGTTGGCCTCCATCCTGCACAGAAGACTCAACCAGATGCGATACAGACCAGCTCACGAAAGCTGTGTCAGAAGGTCTCAGACGGAATCCCCGGAAAGGGGGTGCCAAGTCAGAGACCACGCCGAACCTCATCGAGCTGAATCCTCAGCTCCAAGATCCACCTGCCATCAATTGTGCCTATTTTTGTTCGATGAAGTCCATCCCGGATTTCATCTAACAAAAAGGGGGAATGTAGCAACAATGGCATCTGCTTTTCACATTAAGTGAATCATGTGATGGCGAACACATCATCTTTGTCCTTAAGAAGACAGCGCTGGTTAATAATTTTCCCCACGGGGCCATTTACCAACGCCCATGTGTTTGATATCCCCCCGACTTTACAGCCTCGTGACATTCCTCACACACACACACACACACACACGCACACAAACATCCCTTTGTGTTTAAATTAGGATAGAATATACTTTAATTTATGTACAATTACATTAGGCATGTGTGATTTAGTTTGGCTTTATAATAGAGGTGTGGTTTTGAAATGTATTCTTTAATCAATAGTGTTTTAGTTAGAGAATGTTCAACAATATTCTCTGGCAATTGCCTTCCCCCCACTTTGCTGTTTTATTGCCTAATGGAATGTCAACTGGGTTTTTAGGAGTGGAGCAGAATTAAAGTGGTAATCTTTACTCCTACTTAAATCCTACATTTTCTACTTAAATCCAAAATTTTCTATATGCATAACCACTAAAGAAATGTAAACATGGATGTAATTTCCCATCTCATAATTTTTCTTTTACGTGGTGTAGTTTGTGTATTCTGGTAAACTTTGGTAATAAGGTTAGACAAATCAGGTGTGTACCGTGTTTAGTTCCTCAAGCTTCATATCCATTTGTACCCTATAGGGTACAACACATTTTGGGTAAATCTTATTTCTAGACATGTAACGAACTTTAAAATGCTTGTAAATATGCATATCTTATGTAACTTGATTTTCTTAATCTTCATATGACGTGTGTGATATCGTTGAAATTATCTCAATCTAACAGAGTCGAATTTCGATAGCAGAATGAAGTAATATGCATTATTTTACACTTTTTCAAGTTCAAAATTTATTTTACATTTCGGCTACATATATGACCCACTTTAAATAAAAAAACAATGTTCAAATGGGTGGAATGCCCCTTTAAGTAGCCTGTAATAATAATAATAATAATAGGATAATAATAATCTTATTCTGGCCTCACTGAACCATTGGGTTCCTCCAGATGCTGGCTTTAACATAAGAGATCTTCCAGGTGCCACTTAAATGTTAAAAGATCTTCCAATAACCCTTTTATTATTAAACATTTTATGGTCCAGGCAATATGTGCATTTGTACTAAACAACAGATTTTGCAGTAAACAACATTACAGATCATCTTCGTTGTATTAAAATTTAAAATGACAAAACTCAACCCAGTCTCTTTTTGTTAAATTTCAGTTTTATCAATATTAGCCATTATAAAAGTATAAGTAAAAGGTATAAGAAGCTATACAAATAAAGCAAACAATTCAGTCAAACATACAAAGTCAGCACTCTAGTCTAACCATACATCGGTAAAGTTAGCTTATAAAGTTATGAAACTTCCCCTCAGCCAAAACGATTGCACAGGGAAAAAAATATATAGATTCAAGAGACCAAAAATCGCCCATTAGATATACACAAGACGAATTATATCTCATGTTTAACCACTACAGAGACGCCAGAGTCTGCGGCATTGGTGGCAAACCTAGCCGAGGAAAGGCTGCTCCAGGCGGGGTACATGAACGCCGAGCGCCCGGTCATCGCTGGATCAACTGGATAAAATTTTCATAAATCTTTAAATAAACCACAGATTTGAGCTTTAAACAACTACATTCTCGCCTGAAAAACTCTTAAAACTACATTTCATGATACAGAAACAGTAGAATTATATGTCAACTGTATTAAAAAATGGCGTATTCAATTATTGTATTGAAAAATACAATAAAAGTCCATGGGACCAACCTGTAAAAACATGAATTTATGCTGTGAAAACGGACATTTTAACATGGGGTCTATGGACATTTGCTCCCTTTTGGGACCTCCCTCTAGCGGATTTTCGATGTATTGCAGTTTTTCGCACTTCCGGGTAGGCTTCATTTTTCAGATCAGAATGTTTCCGCTTGGTTCGAACGCTGCAAGTGTGTCCAAAAGAAACAGTTCTTCTCGGTTCTGTACTGGTGATCCGAGGACCACTTTTCGGTCGTGCGCGCATGCTCACTGCTCACGCATGCTCGGCTGCTCGTGCTCATCACTTTTCTCAGCACAACATGTCTCAGTTCTGTGAACTGTTGGAGTTACTGGAGTAGCAAACACTCCGAGATATTGTTTATTTCGAGTCGGAGGGACTGTGTCAGGCATGTCCAAAAGTGAGTAACTTTACTAACTTGTGGATTATGGCGGGTAGATCATGCCTTTTCTAAGTCTACCCTGAAGAAGGCGAAGGAGCAGTCTACCCTTCCGTCGCCGTCAGTCCGTGTCTATTTTTGAATGGGATTGATAGAGACGTCAGACGACAGACCGGCGGCGACGTCACGGCGGCGTCACAGTAGTAACGTATACCTTACGGCGACGTGGCGACGGCGTACGTGAGAAATGTATAAAAAAATCATAACGTCTGAACCAGGGAGATGGGTCTGTCTGCGGACTGCAAGAGAGGGGAGTAACAGGAAGTGGGCGTAACTTGAAGTGGGCGTAACTTGAAGTTGTCCAAATCACACAGAACCACACGATATGTCAAACTCAAAATGAGGAGATGTCGGCAAGATGCCAGCTCGTATAGAGACATTTAGTAATGTCGTAAGTTTAACATTTAAACCACATTATTAGATTACCCTTTGACTTTATGAATACACATAAATGACAGCTTGGCAATATATTAAAGGTTTTTATTCAATATTATTTCAAAAAAAAAAAATCAGCACATGTAGTCAGAGGTACAGAAAAATAATAATAATTCAGCAAATAAGGAAATTGTTTTATTTATTTTAATCATGTTTGTTAAAAGTATGTTGAATGATGTTAGTTCATTTGTGCAACCATGTATTTGCTATAATGATGAAAATATTTGAAAACCAGTTAAAATCAAGTAGCCTAATGATGCAATCCTTAGTTTAAATCTTAACTTTTGAGTGTATGCAGAATTAAATGGATGAAAAATTGTCATGTCACATGTGATATTTTATTTAATGTGACAGAAAAAAAAGACAGTAACACCAGTGACACACAATGAATTACCAATGACATACATAAGACCAAAGATCATTATTCTTCAATAATAATAATAATAATATAATCCTTAAGGTTTTTTTTTATAGCACAATTCACACCCAGCGGTAATTCAGGAAAAAAAATATCCGAATGCTCCACGTGAAACTTCGGTCTTCCGATCTTTTACCATCGTGTCAATTCTCATTTGATTTTGATTAATATGCGCGAGGGAGCGAGAGAGAGCCAGACAGTTTGAAGACGCGCGCGCGCGCGACCGGGGCTCTCTCTCTCTCTCTCTGCTCGTTCCTATCGCAAGCGCAGCAGTCATCTACATCATTTACCGATCAAATAAGGCTTTGGCGAGACAAAAAATCGCTTGTGAGAGAGACGCGTGAGTGACAGAGAGACGGAGGGAGAGCAGGGAAAGGAAATGCAGCTGAATGAATATGCTACGTGTTTTAAATAGCGAGCGTACTTTTTTTTTTTTTTTTTTATAACGAAACGCAATATGTTGCGGCCGGTGTTGATTCTGTGGCGCACCGCCACGAATTAGTCTATGTGTGGGAAACACTGTTTGTTCTGTTTATGTTAAACTCGTGCGAGAGCGATTCAAAAGCATTCAGAACTGTCTGTTTGCTCTTATCGCTCTCGCGGTACTTTGATATCATACACCGACCGGTCTGTGCCGCGCAGCTTTAAGTCGAAAAAAACAGTGAGCAACTTGAAGTGGACGTAACTTGAAATGACGTAACTTGAAGGGGCGTAACTTGAAGTGGGCGTAACTTGAAATGACGTAATTTGAAGGGGCGTAACTTGAAGTCTTGCAGGATGCAGACAGATTCTATTGGAACCAGGCACGTCGCCTAATAAGACGCCTGATACACACGTCGTCCCTCAGTACGTCGCCTAATAAGACGCCTGATACACACGTCGTCCCAATATAATGTTATTTTTCCCATGTTGATAACGAAAAGTGAATAGCATGAGTAAGATTGGATTTGCAATAGGCCTATCGGGAGACATGATTTTTGTTTTGTTTTGTAGGAAGCTTTTCTTTAAAGTGAATTTTTGTTTAATATTAAAGCCTATCTTAATTTTAAATTTGTCATCAAAAAAGAAGCGAATATTCCATAAACAGGCTCTAACTTGTTGGTCTTTCTACAGCAGTGTTTCAATAAATGGTCTATCTTTTCTAGACAGAAAAGTTAACAACAAAGTAATAAAAAATATTTTATTTGCAAAATCTATCCCTGCCTCCAGATACAAATGGTCCCCCTTGTATGAAAATATTTGGAATAGAGCATGGAGTAACCCACATACATTTTTAATTACAAACAAAGTAAAAGAAATATCATTTAAAATTATTTACCATTATTACCCCTGTAACAAGATTATCTCTAAATTTATACCGTAGACGAAAAATGCAGCTTTTGCTTTATGGAAACGGAAACGTTAGACCATTTATTCTATAATTGCTCACATAGCTCTTCTCTGTGGAATGATATAGCCAATGTTTCATTAATGGACAACATGGCTCAAACATAGCCTACATTTATCTAATTTTGATATCTTCTTTTAATTTTCTGACTCAAATTTCTCAGTACAATATATAGTCAACTTAATAATTTTGCTTGGAAAATTCTTTATTCATAAATCGAAGTTTATGAAAAACTACGGTGACGCATTGCTGCCACATACATATAATTTTTTCCACTCAAGTGTGTAGTCATGTAGGCTACAAAATATGCCTTTATCCACATAAAATTGATAGCCAATCGTGTCTTTATCATACGTTCAAAAAGCTGAAGAAATAACAGCCCCCAACGGACATTCATGTTAAATGATCAAATTCTGTACACACCTTATTAATAGCAGATGAGCCCAGAATACGAACATTGTGTTTAATTGCATATTAGGCTAAGCATTTTCCTCCCATAGAAAACCCTTATAATAAAGAAAAAGCTTAATGTGGCTTAATAGGCTACTTCAGTGATAAAGAACAAATGCTGTAGCCTACACACCTTATTAATAAACCATACTATCCTACAGAAAAGCAGATGAGCCCAGAATATGAACGCAATGCATTTAATTATGCGTTAAGCGTTTTCCGATAGAAACCCTTTATTATAAAGAAAATAAAGGTGGCTCTTAACGTGGCTTTCTATGGGAGGATGGCATTGCGGTGCACAGCAAATCCTTTAAATGGTATTCAATGCAAAACAAAAATGAAAAATAAAAGTAGCCAATAAAATAAACAAATTATTGTGGCATTAATTAGCCCACAAACAATATTTATTTTAAAGACTAAACGAATTTGTTTAAAGAAAAACACCAGCGTTGGCCGTTTATCTGTATAGGCTAAGTGTTTCAGTCGTCCTTTTCAAACAGGCGCAATAAAATAAAACAGAATTTGATTTGTTAAACATGAAGAAGACTTATCAGTCTGGCATGGCCGCTCGCTCTAACGTTAACCTAGATAAATGTTCGCTATTATTAAGCGCATATCGTGTTTGTGCGGAGTGTGGAGCGCGCACTGCATGACATGGACGCGCCGGTGCCATCACTCGCATTTTCCTATCAACAGTGGAAACAACTTAAATACTCCATCATTTCTGGTCATACAGAAAAGAATAATACATCAGTCTCAACTACTTTTATTTGTGTAAACTCTCAACAACAAGAAAACGTTGTGCTTTTGTAAAATAAAATAAAACGAACAGGGCGCGCTTTCATGATCTCTGTGAATTCGAGCGCGTCTCAAAAATGAACCGAAAAACAGTGTATAGACAAGCCTCACAGACATGAGAAATATAACTATCTATATAAAGTTTATAAAAAAAAAAAAAAAATGTTATCCACCAACGAAAAAAAATCCAATCGAAAGCAAATAGCCTACGGTATACCATCTGATTATGTGATCCTGTCCGTATGAAAGGCGCATCTCTAGAGGCTAAATTACAGTGGAGATGTAGATAAGTTTGCAGGCAGCCTACACTGATTTAGAAAAGACTAGTTCATTAATAAACAATTTAAATGCTTCATTATTTTTTTCAGACACATTTATTATATCATTAGCCTACTTTTGCCGGTGCTTTGCGGCAAGTTTTATGCGCTTGAGCGCTGAATAGCCATATATACACCCACACTGTAAAAAATGTTACTGCTATTTACTTAAAAAAATTATGGTAACAATATTACACATACTATTTTTGAGTAGTTAAGCTTGATTTCATTCATGGAAATCTACCTGAATAAATCATGTAAAATGCCCTAATTTATTTAGACATAATGAATTAATTTTTTTTAGTGAAACGTGCTTTTTTATTTTAAGTATTTTTTATTCTCAAAATTGTGTGAAGTCAAGTGAATGGATATGACCTGTTTATATTTAACTATGAGATATATTGTTTTATAATTAGACTGTATGCTGCTAGGACAGCACAGAATCATACATGTTACTGCACTATCATTAGCAGAGTTATTGCTACATGTATAAAACAATATGCTTCAGTTAATTAAAAAATTGCAGTTATTCACAACCTAACCATAAGCCCTACTCTTCTGCACAATGGTAACAATCAAAACTTTAACATAATAGAAACTCTTTCAAATGTCAAACATACCTGAACATTAAACATTAACAGATGTTTCCCTTTACTCGAAAACACATGAAATAACACTTTATTTCAAGATTTACTCTCCATTTCCAGCCATGTGCAAAGCATGCTGGGAACAAACAATGGTGTCTCTAAATAAAACCGCATAAATGAGCTAATTCTCTTAAAATAACTAGGTAGCCCCTTTTCCTTAATTTTATGAGGTTTATCAGTTCCTCAATTCAAGCCTTAAAATTGTGTATGTTTCCTTGAAAAAATTAGGAAAATGCATCTCTTGGTGTTATTAGTGAAATGTTCTCAATATTTTCAACAAAAACTGAGCCACAATTTTATTAATAAAATATACATAATATTTTTAATGATCACCTACATTTTTTTAATGAAAATTACAAGACTCATGATTCATTTTTTACAGTGCAGGATTGAATTTAAACGTGAGATTAGTCCTAATTGCTTAAATAAATTACTACTAGTTTAGAAAAATCCTTCAGTCTATGGCAACTCTAATCAATAGCCTACATTTAATATTTGACATTATTTAATTAGTAATTAGTATCCAGCTCTTTACATTAAATTAGTTGAGTTAGCATAATTAGTTAATGAACAAATAAAATAATAAAATAAAGTTTAAATTATACTACCGGTAACCATATATTTCTATATAGCATTGCTTATTCCACCACACAAAGGACTGTTTATAAGGTGACAATCCGTTATACATGTGAAGATTGTAGCCTATATGGCTGTATCTTGAAGATTTTTGTATTGTATCTTCTGTTATAAAGATGAAGATTGACATTTCGTTAATTAAACAAAATAAGAACACAATGTTGTAAAAAATAAACAACTTAGGCTATGTTCTGTTAGATGTGTTTTGACTACTTTTTGTTTAATTATATCTCTACACTGTTAGACTTTTCAAGGGTTTTTTACAGTAACTTACTGGCAACACTGTTGCCAGTAAGTTACTGTAATTAAGAGTTACAGTACCAAACCGTATTTCAGTTTTGTGTAATACAGTGCATTACTGTAAAAACTAAGCTAATCAGTACACTACTGTAATTATTTTTATTTGTACTAAATATAAATTAGATTTGATAATTTTGATATATTAATTTTATTTTTATCCTACATAAGTACTACTTTCATACAAACCAATTAGACAAAGTTATCACAAAATACCATTTTTTATTTAAAACATTTCATATATATCACAAAATAAACATGCCAATGCTGGAAATGATGTGGGAAATTTTTACACATGAATGGGTGAGTTTAGAGACAACATTTTTTGTGTTAATTTTAACTCATTCATTGTGTTAATGATTTTAACAAAGTAAATATGTCAGAGAGGTTAGCACAAAGATGTGTAAACGTGTTAAATTAACACATTATGTGCTGTCCTTCACTGCAAACATTTTTGAACACATACATAAAATCATAAACAAAACATTAGCATTTGACTAAATGAATGTAGAGTCATTGGTTGTTTAGCTTATACAAGTATTATAATGAAATATCAACCATTACATTCATAAAACTGCAGAATATAAATACATTTTTATGCATTCAAAAAGGAAATGTCCAAAACAGGACAAAACACAGTTCTTTTCACAATACAAGACACATAACCCCACCTTAAAAATAATTTCACTTATTTCCAAAAATGTGTTGGATTCATGTACACTGGTGGCCAAAAGAAGTATTTAAGTGGCGTAATGTTTTTGAAAGAAGTCTCTTTGATGCTCAAGAAACATTTATTATTATTATCAATGTCTGACTGTCTACTCCATCTTTTCTACAGCATAGGAGTAAAAGTCATCATCAAAATAATCTTTAAAAAGCCAACACAATGTTTTTGTCCACCTTTGTGAATAAATGAACTTCTCCAAAGATTGGTTCCTGTTCAGAACTTGATTGACAACATCAGAATGTTCCCTGGTCTGCATGCGTGCCCACAAACACAAATGTACTCAGTCCTTCAGAGGAGATCCCGGTTCCAAAACTATATGAGAGAGAGAGAGAGAGAGAGAGAGAGAGAGAGAGAGAGAGAGAGAGAGAGAATATTAGTGTCACATTATTTTTAACCTCCTTTTTTGTTAATTTTTATTATTATTTTCACAAAAACTTAAGAATATATATTTGTAAACAGCTTTTGTCAATAAATAGCATACAAAAGAACTAAATTAAATTATGCCAGATTAAATTTTAATACTTACAAATCCTAAATTCTGTCCAAAAATGCTGAGATGCATAGAAAGAAGTTGAACGACTGAAATCGATGATTTTAGCCCATTTCAGCTTGTCTGCAGTGAAGGAGTACCTGTTTGAGACAAATACACAGTCAGACACATGCAAGAAATCACTGTGTGATGATCGTTCTCCTTCCTACAGTAGTTAACCCACCTGTGCGCTGATATTAGGACCTTCCTAGTCAGGTGGAACTGCAATGGTAGAGTCGCTGGCTAATAAAATATAAAAATAATGCAAAAATATAAACTTAAGTTGTTTAGAATGCTAGATTTGGTCTTAGTGAGAGTTTTACTATGATTCTTTAAACTTACTTAATTTAATTATGGACAGTGGTTCCACACAAGCAAATTGCTTTTTATTAACATTAATGGAATTTTTTGAATCTATGTAAACTCCTTTTGTTGGGACAACACAACTGAATGGGGAAGAATCTATGTGAAATAGTAATGTCGAACTAAATCAATAGAATTGCTTCCCTGTAACTTAAATCAGTTAAGTTAAGTGAACATGCAGTAGTTTATTTAAAACTGTCCAAATAGGTTACATTCAACAAACACAAGGAGATTTGTTTCAAATAACTCATTTAAATTATGGACAGTGGTTCCATCCAATTAGTTCTTGTTACTTTAACTCAGTAGTATCTATTTAAAGTTACTCCTTTCAAAGCAGCATTTGTTTGTGTGTGATTGTCTTGTAGAGTCACAAAAAGACAAGATGTGTAACAAATTATCAGACTGTATTTGTTCAACAGTTGCAATAAACAGTTTTTAACAGCTTGCTCACCCATACATTCAACTCTTTAAACTTGTGCAAATGTATTAACATCAGCAAAAATTACTTTTACACATTGTTCAAAAAAAGTCAAAAGACTTCTGCAAATTTAGTGTAAATTAAAACTCTATAAAAATTAATATAACATGTACAAGACATCTTTCACAGAAAATAACAGATGCACCGAGCACCAAATAGGCAGCTTGCAACTAAGTTCAACAATTTTGAACATTGAAAAATACAAGAAGTGTAACCTGCAATAGAAAATCTACATATTGCCCTTTTTTTAACAGTAACATTCTGGCATTCCAGGAACAGTCCTTAGAGTCCTTTCTCAAACACATCAGAGAAGAGCTTGGTCTTCAGTGTTTGGATTTTATTGGACAACTTGTTGCCATCTAGCTCCAGAATTATTTTTTGAAGGACTTCGAATGTGTACCTTAGTTCAGGAGGGTAGCTCAGGTTCAGTCCATAAATCAGTCCCAGCAACATGGCTGCTGCATATGGGACACTGGTAATGTCCTGAAGAACCTTTTGACCCTCTAATACCACTCCAAGATCTGCTGGGCTGTCTTCCATGTCTCCACCTTCATGTCTTATGACATAAATTCCCATCACAGTCTTCTGGATCGCCTCCTCAGTGCTGGCAACGTCTGTATCCTAGAGGGGATATTAAAAAAAATAAAGTACTCTTAAATTCCTGTGTATTAACTTTAACAAAACTTTAAGCATTCTTGAAAATACAGCAACATTTTAAAAAGCACATACTCACCATATACTCCCAAAGCAGACTGCTAGGGTCTTCGTTCAGGTATGCACAGAGAGATTGGATTATGCATGCTCTCCTCACTTCAATGCCATCAGTCTAAAGATGCAAATAACAACATTCATCTATTACTTTGCCTGATTATTTCCTTAAAGGGATAGTTCACTTTAAAATGAAAATTCTGTCATCATATACTCACCCACATGTTTTTTCAACAGGGCCTGAATTTCATTTTGGAAAATGGGGGGAAATCCCCCCTTAGGTGATTCTTATAGGGGGGAATTTTTTATTTGAGGGGGGAGTTTAGGCTTTTTCTTTTTAAATTACATTTATCTTGCCTAAATATGCTTACTCATTGCATTTTTACAATGGGGTAATTTTGTTCTTAAGAATTTACACAACACAAGGAAGCTTGATTTCAATCTTTGAATTAAATTGAAAAAAGTAGCACAAATAAATACAATAGAATAACGATACCAATAAAGAGAAATAAAGAGAAAAGTTTTTGCTTAGGTCTAACACAGAAATACTACAGAGACTGAATAAATTAATCAAAAGTAAAATAACACTGGGTAGTATTTTAGTCCTGACTAAATTAAATACATAGGCTATTAATCCTGATTCCTTAAAATGAAAGCAATGTTTTGTTGTTTTGAAAACCAAATGAATGACAGACACATATGGCTGCTGTCCCTTTAAGAGCTAGTGCACGGATCCTGTTTTCATTATACAGTCACGTGCGATTTATGCTTATTTAAGACATAACCGACTGTGTTTAGAGGATACTCACCAAGACCAAAATTTACATGATTTTCGCATGTTTTTGACTGTTAAAGCGATATAATCCACGAAAAATAACTTTTGTTACCCGCGAGCTGTTTGTGAGGCGGCTTTACTCTATGTATGTGTGCAGAGAAAAAACATCTCTCAGAGTCAGACAGCGAGCAAGTACCGAATAGTTTAAAATCACGTGAATGTTTAAACTGATAAGACTTAAAAAGACGTGCAAATGGTCAACTTTAGTTACTCATGATGCAATGCTGGCCCAAATATGCAAGTGACAATTCCGTCTATCCCGACTCCCGAAACGCGAGAGTGTATTATCGCCCCCTGCAGCGCGCTTAACGATTCCCTTGTGCAACCCATTTAGAGAGACGAGAAGACGACGCAATTTATAGCTAGATGTTTACAATCATAGGCTGCACAATGCGGTGCCATTATCAATTAAAATTCAATTATTTTAGTTTGAGTGATGAACAGCATCATGGGCTGCGTTTAAGTAAATTTTTTATGCCCTTCCCTCACTAACTTCCCTCCATCTTGTTCACGAGGATGCATGAAGGCCCTAAACCAGTGGTTCTTAATCCTCATCTTGAGGACCCCCCACTCTGCACATTTTGTATGTTTCCTTTACCTGACACATCCAGTTCAGTTCTTGGAGCTGATGATCTAAATCAGGTGTGTTAAATGAAGGAGACACAAAATGTGCAGAGCAGGGGGTCCCCAGGACCAGGATTAAGAACCACTGTCCTAAAGGGTCAGTCACTACACTTTACGTCCCATTGACTTCTATTTATATACGTCGTGGCGTGACCTTTTGGCTGAATAAAAAAAATACTATATTTTTGCAGTCGAGTAGATTGTATATTTTCTACGTTTTACATTACTACTTGTTATATGTTGAATTCATGTTTATAAAAAAAAGGGTGTGACTTCATATCACGATCGTTGCAGTGCCCGAAGAAATTTTGCATGCTCAAAGTCTAGTGTGGCCACGGCATAAGCCATTGATCATCTGGAATCTGATATGGAACTGATTTTATATTTGTTTTCCTTAATTTAATTTAATAATTGATTTAATTTAAATAACATTCCAACTTTGTTTTTTCTCATTTATGATCACTGTTTTCTACAGTGCATTGATTTACACTGTCTGCTCACAGCTACTCAATCAGTGCAATAATAAGTGCTTTAGCGTAATTCGTAAAACTTTAAATACTATCATTGTGTGTGGGTTGTAACAAAGTTTGCAAAAATATTACTACTTTTTATAAATCCTAAAAAGGAGCTTCACTTACCTTAGCCAAAACCTTGTTTTCACAATCAATAAAGTTGTGGCATTCCTTCATTTCACCAAATTTAGGCAGTGATGAACTGGAAAAACCATAATGAAAAACATACTGTCATAAAAAAAGAACATCAGAAAACATGCCAAAATATATCTGTCTACGGCAGGCGAATGTGGCCTTATTTGTGCTTGCTTCAGAGCTTCAGCCAGTTTTACTGGGATTAAAACACTGGATGGTTTGTTATTAGACATTCTAAAACGCTTAATGTCTTTAATGTACTAATACTAACCATACTACACCATACTAATAAAGCATACTATGTACAGGAAAGCAAATTTACTCACAGGTTATAAATGCTTAAGCTGGCTAAATACTTAACACTGAGAAATTAATATTAAAATATCAAATTCTGTAACGTTACATACCTTATTAATAAACCACAGGCTGACGTTATAAACAGATTAACCCAGAATATGAACTAAACGCGTTGCATTCATATGCTGGGTTCATCTGTTTATCTGCACATTGTAAGGTTTATCATACATGCATACATATATATATATATATAGCCTATTATTAGATTTGTATTATATCACTGTTAGCCACATTTAACGTTTTAGAATGTCCCTCGTTAGTCATTTCATTACTTCGACTGAGGAAAACCATTTTGAATTATTGTCAAATAATTTGTTCCACGAGCACACATCAAGTATTACACGACAGAGAATCATGCGTTTACCACAACCAGAATTAAACTCGCATCTTTTTAATCGAATGCAATCATCAATTAATACCGTAATCAACACATTCAACACAATATTTGATAGTTAAACAATATTAAAAGCATCCCAGAACAGACTTAACGAAACACTAAAAGAAATTAAACACTTTGCATTCGGAATAACTTTATAATTAACTTTTCTTACCTGGCTGGTACTTCTAGCTCTGACACCATGCATTAGTGATGTTACGTATGACACTGAAGCTTCGATGCGCGTATCACACAAGCGACACAATTTCTAGTGAAGCCCCGTATCGGGGCGTGTATCAGTTTACTAGAGTCACGTGATCGATGACAAACGAAGCCTCACTTTCTGTCAAATCACGTGCGCGTTTCGCTTTGGGTGTCAGAAGGCTCGAACTCCAGATCTTATTTAACGAGTCATTGCTGGCTCAGTCTGGTTGATGTGTTTGTGAGGAGAGTGCTGTACTTTGAAAGTGAATCAATATTACATTTAAATAACCAACATTTATTTTTCACTACTTAGGCTATAATTTGTTCGTTGTTTTTGTGTCTTTTTGTTTTTGTAAAATCTTTGCACTTTTTGGTGATTTTAGGTAATTTGGTGTTGGTATTTGGGTTTAGGGTGGGTTATAGGGTGTTGGTGTTTGGTGAAGGGTTTGTATTTAGAGCAATGGCAACGGCCAAAAATAATAAATATAATTAAAAACTTTATCACCTTTCTGTCATTCCTACAGTTAAGCACTATCAGTAACAAGTGTCATAAGCACATTTAATAACAGATTAACCTATCAGACAACGTCCTTATTCATTTTGTGTGTGTGTGTGTGGAGAGAGAGAGAGAGAGAGAGAGAGAGAGAGAGAGAGAGAGAGAGAGAGAGAGAGAGAGAGAGAGAGAGAGAGAGAGAGAGACAGAGTAGGCCTACATTAAATCTTGTTGAATCATATAAGTTTATATTATATTTTATTGTCACACTTTAATGGGAAAATGAATTTATTTAATGAACAAATCAAACACAAACATGTAATGCTTTTATTTGTACACATAACATTGAAACTATGGAGTGTGTTGTGGTTGCTTCATCTGCCAGAGCTTCTAACACAGGCTTCTGGCTGCTTTCTTTTAAATAACCACCAGATGGCGCTGCTCTCGGCGCTGTTCTCGACACTCTCGAAGCTTTGAATCTTTTCCCGGAACAGTCAGGAGAAAGCCTCAGTGATTCATGAGGCTTCATTTCCCCATCCCTACCATGCATGCACCTCGTTGTCACCTCGTTCGCGCGCGCGCCGTCTTCATCCAATACGTTGGAAATCGTCACATCCGGTTTTTTGAATCGCGCAATCAAACCACTTGCGTTAGTTTAACGCTTGATAATTAAGTATAGTGGACCATTACACAACTTAAGTTACTTAAACGCAATACAATAGTGTTTTGATGGGAAAATAAATATATGTGGGTTATTTTAACAAAAAACATTTGGGTAGAACGAACAGTGCCCCAAAACCATTTTTTTGAGTGTATACCTGGATACATTTAATCTGGTGAGACTGAACAAAGACAATGGTCCATCTTCTGATTGGTTCATTTGCTGTGTAATAAAGTTAGACATAATGCAAAGGTCACTTATTTGATATAAAGTTAGCCAATTTTATAGAGATTTTATAAGATATTGTTAGCTACCTAGTCTGCACCAGTGGCTCAAAAGCAATTTTCACATAGTGTATGCTAATCATTTCAGCAAACTTCTCAAAATATATCACAAATGGGCTGGCATACCTCTGGAATCTTGCTAAGTCACTGGCGCGAATTGGCGCTTTGTTGCAGTTGCCTTTAAACACAAAAATGGAAGTAAATATTAAATTCCATAAAAAAAAAAAAACTATAATATGGTATAGTTTGCAAACTAATGCTAAAACTATAAAGGTTCTCATCAGTAGGCCAACATTAAGATATAAACAGAATTTCACATTAGTTTATTCACATTTATTGTTAATGTAAACGCGTTGCTCGTTGGCATATTTTAACTCGACAATTCAATAATCTAACAAAGTGTGTAAAATGAAACGTTAGCTCAGTTTACCATGGTAAAGTTCGTTACCGCCATGTTGACGACGAGTAACGTTAGGCTAACGTTAACGTTATAACATACGTTAAACTGGGCACAATCCTGTCAACATACACAGAATGTTTTTTTTTTGTTGTTTTTTTTTACCTTGCTTGCTGATCTCTCTCTCTCGGTGAAGTGAATTCCGTCTCTTCCCCGGGCCAGACACGAACGTCGCGATCCAACAAAAGACAGACCCCATTACCTACACTGGATGTCTGTCTGACGCGACACGACAAATCCCAGACAGTGTAGTGATGCGCCGCGGCCGTTATATTTCAGACGTAGTCCGATACGAGTCCAAGCGCTCGCACTAGTTCTTACAAGGGATAAACAGGTTTGCATTTAAAGGTCCGGTCGCTTCAATGTGTCCAATATAGACAGCCTCTGGCTATTATAGCGTTGTAGACACGTGGTGTAAGGCAAAAATTAGGAAATAAAAAGCACGGTGGAATGGTGCCTGCCAGAGAGGCAGTTACGTCAAATACAGTAGTATACAGCAAATTTAAAAAATACAGTAAGTCTCTGTATGTGGTGTTAGACAAATACAGTAGTATACAGCAAATTTAAAAAATACAGTAAGTCTCTGTATGTGGTGTTAGACGTCACAGAAAATTCCCATGATGCAATTGGAATCACAGTTATTTACTGTAAAGAGAAATAGCAGTATAATACTGGGGGATTTAAAGTAAATAACTGTAGAAATTACAGAAAAGTCTAACAGTGTAGGTAATGAAGATATAGCCTATTAACAAAAATAAATCTTAGGCTATATATAATATATTATATATATAAAAAAAACTTATAGGCCTATATAAAATATATTTTAAAAAAGGGCCTCATTGATTCATTTTGCCTGATTGGGGGCTGTTACTATTTGCTTAAGCTTTTTGAACGTAGAAGTGTGATAAAGGCGCTATAGGCTGTCAATTTTATGTGGATAAAGGCATATTTTGTACATGACTACACATGTCCTTATAAAGGCTAAAAAGATGTCGTTTTTAACGACATCTCGTTATTACGAGAAAAATATGTCGTTTTAACGACATAAGATCACGTTATTACGAGAAAAGATGACGTTAAAACGACACAAGATCTCGTTATTACAACATAATTGAGGGGAAAAAATAATATGTATGTGGCAGCAGCTATGCGTCACCGTAGTACTGCTCTTGATGTAAAGTGTAACAATTATCGTCAGCCCTCTTGCGCCCTCTGTTGGCATTTGTACATAATATACATATGTTCATTGTTTATATATTTCTTCATGTATTTTAATAGTGTTGTTAAATAAAATAAAATAATTAATTACTTTTAATACCCTACTTTATTTGAACCAATTATATTGCCTGATTTGTAATATGTATTTAAGTCATAAAGGCTATTGTTCACTTCAGATCTATCTTTATGACCAAAAAATATATAAATAAAATAGTCGACACTGACAGCCTTGAACATTTGAACATGAACCTACATTGTTTTGCATTTTGTGACTAAAAGACTATTTCCCTGTCTTATATTTTTTCATTGTTGATTTCTTGAAAATAATAGGCTATTAAAATACTTTCTTGTCACCTTCTCCTGTAAACAATATCGTGAATAGTTTTATATTGTGTATTCGCCCATTATGGTCAACTGTGTAAATTAAAATTATTACCACCTTCAAAAGTAAAAACTCAGAATGACACATTCCAGAATATTATGTTTATAGATTACAATTAATGAATTTATCTGTTCAACTTTAAAGTTGTTGTTAATAATTGTGCAAAAAGTTGTGACTTTGATGGTGTATAATTTGCATAGTCCTCATATCCAGTAAAAAGTGAGTGAATTATTTTTTTAAAAAATACTATGTTTGTAAACCATTCAGAGATGACATTAATGACATACACAACTTTGTATACAATACAAAATTTGTATCAGTGATATTTTCAATGTCATCAGAATACAAGAAAAGAATGATTGATTAGAAAGATAACAAAGGAAAGATAAGAAAAGCTAGGGGGAAAATTTGATATTATTTTATTGTGATGCGACGTTGGAGTCACACGTTGGTGTCACGCGTCTGTGGTGCGGCGTGCTGTGGTGCGACGTTGGAGTCACGCGTTGGTGTCACGCGTCTGTGGTGCGGCGTACCCCTTCTGTCACGTAAAAGTACACGACTGTCGACTTCGGTAAGTTATCCGTGGCACTATCCACTCGTCATAGTGGATCAGCGCTGACGCAGCGAACTGTTTTGAACGATTCAGTCGGATTTAGTGTACTGGTTCGACCGCGGTTCACTATAAACCGGTTCAAAAGAACGATTCGTTCACGAACCGGCCATTCGCGCCGTCTCTTCGGTCATTGAGTTTCAGTGTCGACTCTTCTGAGGTGAGGAGAGCAGTTCACGGTATTTCTCATATTTACACGACCATCATCATCATCACACACACACACACACACTTTATACAGTTTGACTAAGCGACAGACTCATTTCTGTATTGTTTTCATCGATCACAGCGATACTTGTGCGTCTTTTCTGGCGTCTTCAGACTGAAATAAACATTTAGTGCAGCGAGCATGAGGAGAATATGTTCATTCAGACCTGAGCGATTTTGTGTTCGTCTGTGTGATTGTCTCGATGTTTGGAGTGAGAACTGATAGCCTACTGCATGTCAAGTAAGTCAAAGTTTGAGATCTGTGATTAGAATCGATCTTAAGTGTCATACTGGAACAGATACTGCTAAATAATGATGAGCTTACAATGAGCCACATGAGACAATACTCAATACTTAAATGACAGTATTATACTCTTGAAACAATGTTGCTTTGTGGTAGCTGCTACTCTTTATTTATTTTTAAAAGTTGTATGATCATTTTCAGGTCTGCTTATACAAAATTGTAATATTTAATGATCTCTAGGTCCTTCTTTAATATTATGTTATCATGAACTAAAACTATATTTAGATTAATTTGGATTTTGGACATATTATGCAACTGTAAGTAACTATTTATCTGTAGTGATTGAAGAAGACGAGTGTGACAGTATTGTTTTGTGCTATTGATGTTGTATGTCATATTGTGAGAAATAACAGTACTGTCTTTCAGTAGAGCAGTTTTATAGGCTTTTATCATCCTGACTCAAATAATGTGTTTCTAACAGCAAACACTCAGAATAAAGTGAGATGATCTGCTGATGATCCTGAATGGCTTGTTGAATGAGTGTTGATAGTCTGAGGCTCATCAATATTAACAGATCTGCTGAAAACACTCTTTATTGCATGACAATAGTTCCTGTTTTCACCTCATTTATTATGCTGATGTCTTCAGATCGCCTGTAAATTGACACTTAAAGCTTATTTCATTGGCGTGAACAGACTGAGGGTAGGCTATTTGTTGTTTACTATGTAGGCTATATTCTTTAGTCTTTATACGTTGAACTGTTTTTCTTACCATTTATTTATATTTGGAATAATTTAATTACATTATTTATATTCTGTTACCAATTAGTATAAAACTAACTCGGCAACTGATAGATTATTTTTGGTTTTTTTTGGGCAGATCAGCTCCTCCCACTAAGATTTACCATAATTGAAGCCTCTCCCACACCAATTACATCAACAGTGAAGCTCCTCCCACTGGAGTGATTCTCCCAATTCTCCAATAAATGCTGGAATATTCCCGTCAGTCTACAAGTGAATACGAGCATGAAAGCATCAGGAAGAGCTGAAATCTGCAAAGACTGAGTTTATTAAAGAGGACAGTGAGAACATGAGTGATCCAGAACCCTGCAGAATGAAACACACTGAAGATCCTGAAGAACAAAGAGGTTGGTGTTTATTCTTCATTCATTCATGATGCTGAAGAACATTCATGTTAGAAACATTCAAGCACTTTATCACTTTGAGATAAACAGTTACACTATGAAATGGGTATAAAAGTTTAATTTTTGGTTTTCAAAATATGGTCAAAGCTTTTCATTTCATTTATATCTGGTTCACAAGTTTTCAAAATCAACTAAGTAACAGGGCTGAGTAACACATGTAGGAAACAGATAGTTCTCAAAAATAGTTAACTTAAAACTAGTTAAAGCCACGGCCAGTCTAGACTTTCAGTATATGACATTTACAGACACTGTCATGATATGTCACACTGCTAGGGCTGTCACTTTTGTGAAAAAATCCTGTTAGATTTCTGAGACATAAGTGTTCATTGAATCGATTGTAAAATCGATTTTCCATGTCTAAAGACGTTTCTATTTTAAACGCCAAATATGGGCAAATCCACAGACAACTACCAGGCATTAGGACGAACGTAAAGAGGGCGCTTGAGACGCGCACAAGTCAGCAATATTCCTGTTGATTTATTGGCGTGAAGTTTCGTGCACAATGACAAACAGGAGTGCAACATTCTCAAAAAGCAATTAGCAGAGTGGACTGCCATAACATAAACGAAAAACATTACTGCCGTCTTCAACATGCCTGTGTTTACGGTTAGAAAAGTCAAATAAATGTTGCCTACGTAGGCGATTGTTTACCGTAGCCTGAATCTGTATCTGTATGCATGAGACTGTCTGAATACCGGCAGAATTCACATTTTTGTAGTAAAAATAGAAACATTATGCAGAAGTATAATGTGTGTTTGTCATGGTGCGTTCACACCGGACGCGAATAGCGCGTCAGGCGCGAGTGATTTCAATGTTAAGTCAATGCAAAGACGCGTACGCGCGTAAAAAATTCCTGCGGCGCGAATCAGAGTTGCTGTGTGATGCGCGTTCGCTGCGGGCGTATCGTGTCGAGCTGGACGCTTTCCAAGAAAAGACCGTTAAAATCGATTCCCTATTTTCGTTTTCGAAACTTGTGTTGGTTGGTCCGATCGATTGTGCAATCGATTTTCAAACGTAAAGTGACAGCCCTACACTCTGCTGTGTATTTTTTACAAGATAATTCAATGTATAAAAAAAAGTATACAACCCAAACCCAAAAGTTAGAACGTTTTTTAAATTTGAATAAAAAGAAAGCTAATAGACTTTCAAATCACTTGAGCCAATATTTTATTCGCAATAGAACATAATATATGTTTAAACTGAGAAATTTTACAATTTTATGCACAAAATGAGCTCATTTAAATTTTGATGCCGGCTACAGGTCTCAAAATAGTTGAGACCGGGACATGTTTACCATAGTGTAGCAAAACAGTTTGAAGATGTCTGGGCATCAAGGTTATGAGTTGCTGGAGTTTTGGTGTTGGAATTTGGTCCCATTCTTGCCTTGTATAGGTTTCCAACTGCTCAAGAGTTTGTGGTAGTCTTTGACGTATTTTTTGTTTACTTATGCGCCAAATGTTCTCTAAGATCTGGACTGCAGGCACCCGGACTCTTCTACGATGAAGCCATGTTGTTGTAATACCTGCAGTGTGGTTTGCCCTGATCATGTTACTGACCTGATATCAATTAACTTAATTTGTTGCTAGATGTTCTCCCAGCTGAATCTTTTGAAAATGTCTTGCTTTTTCAGCCATTTGTTGGCCCTGTCCCAACTTTTTTGAGACCTGTAGCAGGCATCAAATTTGAAATGAGCTCATAAAAGTGGATAAAAGTGTAATATTTTTCAGTTTAAACATTTGATTTGTTATCTATGTTCTATTGTGAATAAATTATTGGATCATGTGATTTGAAATTCTTTAAGTCTTCATTTTATTCAAATAAAAAAAAAACGTCCCAACTTTTCAGGAATTCGGGTTGTAATAAATCCAAAATATAATAATATACAATCTGCTCCACCGGACTGCAAAAAGTGTGTGTTCTTGTGATTCAACAAAGAGGCCACTGTGTGACATTTCTGTGGCAAGCAGAGCGGGAACTGAATTCGCCAAACTCGAACTGAAACACAGGGAAATTCGCTTTATTTAACTTTATTTAATGTATTTTTTAAAAAACTGCAAAATGGTAATATTTTATAGCAGTTGTCTACTTTAATGTCTTTTTCTTGTATTATTTTGATGAATAATAATATTTTTCTTTGATTTCAGACCTGATGGAAGAGAGCGAGGAGAGTGAAGAACTGAGTGAAGTGAAGGAGGAGAGAGAAGAACTGAGTGAAGTGAAGGAGGAGAGTGAAGAACTGAGTGAAGTGAAGGAGGAGAGAGAAGAACTGAGTGAAGTGGAGGAGGAGAGTGAAGAACTGAGTGAAGTGAAGGAGGAGAGAGAAGAACTGAGTGAAGTGAAGGAGGAGAGAGAAGAACTGAGTGAAGAGAAGGAGGAGAGAGAAGAACTGAGTGAAGTGGAGGAGGAGAGTGAAGAACTGAGTGAAGTGAAGGAGGAGAGTGAAGAACTGAGTGAAGTGAAGGAGGAGAGAGAAGAACTGAGTGAAGTGAAGGAGGAGAGAGAAGAACTGAGTGAAGTGAAGGAGGAGAGAGAAGAACTGAGTGAAGTGAAGGAGGAGAGAGAAGAACTGAGTGAAGTGAAGGAGGAGAGAGAAGAACTGAGTGAAGTGAAGGAGGAGAGAGAAGAACTGAGTGAAGTGAAGGAGGAGAGTGAAGAACTGAGTGAAGAGAATGAGGAGAGTGAAGAACTGAGTGCAGTGAAGGAGGAGAGTGAAGAACTGAGTGAAGTGGAGGAGGAGAGTGAAGAACTGAGTGAAGTGAAGGAGGAGAGTGAAGAACTGAGTGAAGTGAAGGAGGAGAGTGAAGAACTGAGTGAAGAGAAGGAGGAGAGTGAAGAACTGAGTGAAGTGGAGGAGGAACATCATGTCAAACCTGGAGAAAAACCTTTGAGTCGCTCAAAGACTAAACAGACATTTTTAAAGAAAAGAAGAGCCAAGAAATCTTTCTCCTGCACTCAGTGTGGAAAGAGTTTCACACGCAAATATAATCTTGAGCGTCACATGAGAGTTCACACTGGAGAGAAGCCGTTCACATGTGATCAGTGTGGAAAGAGATTCCCAAGCAAACAACATCTTGAGATTCACATGAGAGTTCACACTGGAGAAAAGCCGCACGCATGCGATCAGTGCGGGAAGAGTTTTGCACATTCATCAAGCCTTAAGAGTCATATGATGATCCACACCGGAGAGAAGTTGTTCACATGTGATCAATGTGAAAAAACATTTTGTAGGGCAACAGCCCTGAAGACACACCTGACAGTTCATACGAAGGAGAAGCCACATTCATGTTCTGTATGTGGAAAGAGTTTTTCACTGCTGCTATATTTACATAGACATGAGAAAATACACTCTGATGTGAGAGAGAACATGTGCTTTGAGTGTGAGAAGACTTTTACTACAGCGAACTGTTTAAAACTGCACCAGATTATTCACACTGGAGAAAAACCTTACAAGTGTTCACACTGTGACAAGAGATTCAGTCGATCAGAACATCTGAAAACACATGAGAGGATCCACACTGGAGAAAAACCTTACAAGTGTTCACACTGTGACAAGAGATTCAGTCTGTCATCACATCTGAAAACACATAAGAGGATCCACAGCAGAGAAAAACCTTACAAGTGTTCTCATTGTGACAAGAGATTCAGTGTGTCATCAAATCTGAAAACACATGAGAGAATTCACACTGGAGAAAAACCTTACAAGTGTTCACACTGTGACAAGAGATTCAGCCAGTCATCACATCTGAAAAGACATGAGAGAATCCACAGCGGAGAGAAGCTGCACACGTAGGGCTGATGATAAAACGATAACGATAATTATCGCAATATAATTTTTCTCGATAAAACAATATCAAGAGTTCGATAAATGTTCGATAATGTTTATGCACCAATGTGCATACAATGTTTTGTTGGCTATTGCCACAAATATACCCGTGCAACATAAGACTGGTTTTGTGATCCAGGGTCACAATTATCTAATCAACCAATCACATGGCAGTTGCTTCAATGCATTTAGGGGTGTGGTCCTGGTCAAGACAATCTCCTGAACTCCAAACTGAATGTCAGAATGGGAAAGAAAGGTGATTTAAGCAATTTTGAGCGTGGCATGGTTGTTGGTGCCAGACGGGCCGATCTGAGTATTTCACAATCTGCTCAGTTACTGGGATTTTCACGCACAACCATTTCTAGGGTTTACAAAGAATGGTGTGAAAAGGGAAAACATCCAGTATGCGGCAGTCCTGTGGGCAAAAATGCCTTGTTGATGCTAGAGGTCAGAGGAGAATGGGCCGACTGATTCAAGCTGATAGAAGAGCAACTTTGACTGAAATAACCACTTGTTACAAACGAGGTATGCAGCAAAGCATTTGTGAAGCCACAACACGCACAACCTTGAGGCAGATGGGCTACAACAGCAGAAGACCCCACCGGGTACCACTCATCTCCCCTACAAATAGGAAAAAGAGGCTACAATTTGCACGAGCTCACCAAAATTGGACAGTTGAAGACTGGAAAAATGTTGCCTGGTCTGATGAGTCTCGATTTCTGTTGAGACATTCAGATGGTAGAGTCAGAATTTGGCGTAAACAGAATGAGAACATGGATCCATCATGCCTTGTTACCACTGTGCAGGCTGGTGGTGGTGGTGTAATGGTGTGGGGGATGTTTTCTTGGCACACTTTAGGCCCCTTAGTGCCAATTGGGCATCGTTTAAATGCCACGGCCTACCTGAGCATTGTTTCTGACCATATTCATCCCTTTTTGACCACAATGTACACATCCTCTGATGGCTACTTCCAGCAGGATAATGCACCATGTCACAAAGCTCGAATCATTTCAAATTGGTTTCTTGAACATGACAATGAGTTCACTGTACTAAAATGGCCCCCACAGTCACCAGATCTCAACCCAATAGAGCATCTTTGGGATGTGGTGGAACGGGAGCTTTCGTGCCCTGGATGTGCATCCCACAAATCTCCATCAACTGCAAGATGCTATCCTATCAATATGGGCCAACATTTCTAAAGAATGCTTTCAGCACCTTGTTGAATCAATGCCACATAGAATTAAGGCAGTTCTGAAGGCGAAAGGGGGTCAAACACAGTATTAGTATGGTGTTCCTAATAATCCTTTGTGAGTGTAAATATTGAATTGTATTATATTATTAATGGGAATTATAGGACTAATGAAATATAATTACAGTATTTTAATAATGTATTTAGGCTTCTGTTTTTCATACAAATACCATAGTAACCATAAAGTTACATTTTGCCATGATAGTGAGGTGCCGTAGTCTATGCCTGGTTTTATCTGTGGTTATCATGATCTAAATGCATGATACTGGATGACAAATGGTTAATTTTACTACAACTCAAACAGTCAAAATATTACATTTTACCAAATAAAAATACCAAAAAAAAAGTTTAACAGATGTTACTTTTTTGTTAATGAACAAATTTAACATAGTAAATCTGCATCCTAATTCAAGCTAATACTACTGTCAACTCTCTGTCCAATATGAGTTTCGAGTCAAAACATGTAATATTAATATTGCAGCCTGCACTGCAAACTGTGCTGAAGCAACATGACATCATGACTTTGCGTAAACGTACACGGCACTTTCAAGTCAAGTGGCGTGTTATCTATACGCATTTTGAGCTATCCACGTGTATGTTCACGCCGTCATCTTCCGCGTGTAGCCTATGTCTACTCCGTTAAATGTCAGAGTGATTCCGCGTGTATGTGTACGCCGTTAAATATCCAAGCGAAACGGAGCAAAATGTATACATCTGGGGAGCGATATTTTTTTTCCTAGGATGGTAGGGGAAGACTCATAAATGGTATTAACCCCAGTGACGGGTAGGTTTAGGGACGGAGTTGAGGTTGGTCATATTTATATATACAGTAATGTAACGCTAAGTCAACGGCGTTGATAAACACGCTGAAAAGCGATTATGTGTGTTGATAGCACGCCAAAAATTGAAATACGAATTGGCGTGTCATACATACGCCATTTCATGAGATCAGTCTGGCTGAAGATACGTGCCATCAAAGTCAGGCAACACAAACCTGTTTCAAGACTTGGAACAATATCCCCCATTAGCACATGCAGAAACTAAGAAATTAATTTTCCAATAAACTTATTTTGTTAAGGAAAAATTACAAATGTTTGAATGTTCTACCTCAGATCTGTGAAATGTTCACCTGTTCAGCAAGTGTTTGTCATGATATGTGCTGACAATAAAGCGAGTAACTTGAGTAACATTTTAAATAAGTCCTTAAAACAATGTAAAAGGCCACAAAGAAAAGTACAGCTTCAATGGGTAAGTGATGCAGTACGACAGTTCATTAAAAAAAGAGATTTTGCTTTAAAAACCTATCTTAAAACCAGAAATGACACAGATCTGATGTTATTTAAAGGTTTACGAAATCAAGTAGTGAAAGAATTGTGCAACTTAAAAGCAAACTATTATATGAAAATTCTAACTGAAGCTAAAGGAAATTGTAAAGCAATGTGGAAACAAATTAACAGTCTAATTAAACCTAATGCAAATATAAATAACTCATATGAACTAAAATGTGAAGAAAAAACATATCAGACCCTGTCCAAGTTGCTAATGCTTTTAATAATTTTTTTATTAAATCAGTACAAGATCTTGCTTCTAATTTTTTAGATGACGAGCCCAATAGTGTCAACTTAAACATTGCCATCAGCAAACGAGAACTCCTTTAAAATTAGAGAAGTGGATCAGGCAGTGGTACTGAACGCTATTTCAGACCTGAATACTAATTTATCCAAAGACAACTATAACATAGACGCAACATTCCTCAAAAAATATCCTCAAATTATCATTCAACCTTTGACCCACATTATAAATGTCTCGATTAAAACTGGAATATTTCCAGATGCGTGGAAAAGGGCACTGGTTAAACCCATCTTTAAGTCCGGGAATACCACAGATGTTAGTAACTATCGACCAATAAGTCTAGTTCCGGTAATGTCAAAAATACTAGAAAAAATTGTTTCAGAACAGCTAACACAATATTTAGAAACAAATCAGTATATACACCCTCAACAGTATGGTTTCAGACAGAACCATTCCACTGAATCAGCCATCTGCGCATTATTGGAAAATATTGTGCAGCCGCTTGATAGAGGAAACATCGTGGGTGCAGTATTCCTAGACTTAAAGAGGGCATTCAATACAGTAAACCACAGCCGTCTTATTTCAAAACTGTCATCTTATAATATGTCACACCAGGCATTATCATGGTTCGAGTCATACTTGCAGGGCCGAGAACAATGTGTAGTCATTGATCATATAAAATCTGCCCCATGTAAAATTAAGACCGGAATCCCTCAGGGAACCATACTGGGACCTGTTCTCTTCAGCCTGTATGTGAACGAGCTGCCAGAAGTGTGGATGAATGAAGAAGAAGAATGGTGGATTAGTTGGTTAGAAAGAAAGAAAGATGGATTAGTAAGAAAGAAAGATGGATTAGTTCGAAAAAGATAGATTAGCTAGAATGAAAGAATGAATGAACAGTGGATTAGTTGGTTAGAAAGAAAGATTAGTTAGAAAGAAAGAAAGATTAGGTAGAAAGATTAGGTATAAAGAAAGAAAGAAAGATTAGGTAGAAAGAAAGAAAGAAAGAAAGAAAGAAAGAAAGAAAGAAAGAAAGAAAGATTAGGTAGAAAGAAAGAAAGAAAAAATATTAGAAAGAAAAAGAAAGAAAAAAGATTAGTTAGAAAGAAAAAGAAAAAGATTAGTTAGAAAGAAAGAAGGAAAGACAGATTAGTTAGAAAGAAAGATTAGTTAGAAAGAAAGAAAGATTAGGTAGAAAGAAAGAAAGAAAGTTTTGACATGCCCTGACATTTGTGCTTTTTTCAGTTGCTTAAAAACATCTTAATGGCTAAAGTCTGATTACACTGTATTTAAAGGAGAACTTGGTAACTTTTTTAACTTAATAAAACTGTCTAGAAATCATTTGGATGGTTAAACAACCTGTTCTGGTGATATTGGTGACTTTCCCCGCTCCCCCCAGCGTTCCCAGGCGGAAAACCAACCTTGCAACTTGCGCACTGCCGTCCCGGCAAAGTGAAATTGGAAGTCTCGTGAGAAGCGAGAACTAGAACGAGAACGAGCGCGAAACACAAATTGCTTTACGGCAATTCGACATAAACACACACGCATGTATGATGTATTACCAGATTACCCACCTCGGTAGACATAGCTCCACACGATACAGTTGGCTTGCTCCGATCAAAACAAACGCACATGAGCAGCGGTAGAGAGGGGGAGGAGGCCGCCACAAGTGTGTTTTTTACGACTGTGTTGTGAAATATACACCCCCCCACAGCTGTAGGGGGAGCTCGTGGGGAAAACATGCGACAACAAAAGGGAAAATCAGCGAAGAAGTGACTAGAGTTCGCTAGAGTTACAGAGTTCTCCTTTAACACAAACAGTGCTGCAGTAATATGTGAGCAACATATACATAAAACTTTGTAGGTTTGAGAAAATAACGTTTAAGCCTGGTTTTTGAACAAACTAGAATTTTAAGTCACTGAAATAAGGCCATATGGTGTTAGGGAAGGTTACTTTGAAAAGTAATGCATTACAGTGTTGCGTTACTCCCTTAAAAAGTAACTAATTGCGTTACTTAGTTAATTTGCATTACTTTTTCTCACCTGGGCTGGGCTTGCTTGTTTTTTGTTTAAAAAAAAGTATTATTTTGGGAACATGTAAAGACCCTTTCAAACCAAAATTGAAATAAGCCTCAGGCTAAAGGAAATGCATTCACGAGTGTACAGTAGAGGGGGCAGCTCAAACTAACCTTTCAGCTCTGCAGCCATTCTGGACAACAGTGTTTTTTGGTAGTTTCAGCTCAACGCATTTAGAATTTTCATGTTCTGCTCTAAGTTGTTTAAATAGCAAATGCATTTTCACCCATTTGATCGCTGATGGGTGTGTTGATCTGAAAACAAGATGTGTTCAGGCACATTGTTGGTGCGTGGCTATTTTGAGTAAAACTAAAATAGACTGAGCCATTGACCAACAAAAACCTGGCCAGTAAACCTGGTCTGGTAAATGGCACAGTATTTTTTGTTATTTAAAGACCTTTTGCTTTAGATTATGTGCTTAGATTGTTAAAACAGGGCCCTTAACGTCAGAATGGCTGTATGCGGGGAGGCGTGAAACATCATGAATAATGCTGTGATTCACACCTGAAGAGACAAAGACCCTCCGCCGGGAATATCAATGAGGAATGTGAGAAGTATAGAGAATGAGTGTGAGAAGACTTAATGACTGAATGTATTGTTTGTAGCTTATTCACAAAATCAAAATTAAGTTAAAAGAAGTAATCTGAATATACATTTTCTTTACACAAAGACTTTACATAAAAACTTTAGACCTACAGTAAGCTACTGTTCAACAGTTTTAGATCTGTAAGATGTTTTTATAGAAGTCTCTTCTGTTCACCAAGGCTGCAAATATTTGATCCAAAATACAGCAGTGATATTGTGAAATATTTGTACAATTTAAAATAAACGTTTCCTATTTAAATATATTTTAAAGTGTAATTTATTTCTTTGATCAAAGTCTTCAGTGTCGCACGATGATTCAGAAATCATTCATGAAGATTTGATGCGCAAGAAACATTTCTGATTATTATCAATGTGGAAAACAGTTGTGTACATTTTGTTTTCTGGGTTTTTTGATGACCGAAAAGATTTTGTAACATTATAAATGTCTTATACTGTCACTTTTGATCAATATTAGGCATCCGTGCTGAATAAAAGTATTAATTTCTTCACAAAAACAAACAAACAAACAAAACAAAACTTTTGACCGGTAGTGTATAATGTTACAAAAGCTTTCTATTTCAGATAAATGCTGTTGTTTTTAACTTTCTATTCATCAAAGAATCCTGAAAAAAATGGTACACATTTGTTTTTCAACATTGATGATAATCATAAATGTTTCTTGAAAATTGTCATATTAGAATGATAAAAAAAAAAAAAAAAGGTATTTAAAAAATATATCCAAATAGAAAACAATTATTTCAAATACAAATATTATGCACTATTACTGTTTCTACTAACTTGTATCCACGGTACAATTATCACATTAACGATAATGGTAATTAGCTGAGCCAGGAGAAACTGTACATAACTTCATACAGATTACAGTGCAGGAAAATATTTGTTTTAATTTCCAATATATATAATATATATATATATATATATATATATATATAAACAATATTGTGTAATGTCCAACATTTTAGCAAATGATTTTGACAATCATTTAGAAAGTTTCTCAAACCTCCCTTTACTGACCATTTGTTGAAAATGAAAAAATAATATCAATAATAATAAAATTCTATTCCCATTTAAAGTAGTGATGAAGTACTTAAATGTTTCTAACATGTTCACGGCCAGATGAAAACTGTTTATAAATTATCCAAATTGACAGAGTGTGTTAAAGATATAAAAGATTGGATGATGCGCAATTTTCTTTTATTAAATCCAGACAAGACAGAGGTACTAATCATCGGTTCTAAAAACCGCCCACAAAACCTCTCACAATACAACTTTAATATAGTAGGATGTCCTGTTACTTTATCCTCTACAGTAAAAGACCTGGGTGTTATACTAGACTGCAACCTGTCTTTTGAAAATCATATTTCATATGTTACAAAAACAGCCTTTTTCCACCTTAGAAACATTGCTAAGCTACGTAATATGCTATCAGTTTCTGATGCAGAAAAGTTAGTTCATGCATTCATGACCTCGAGACTGGATTACTGTAATGCTTTATTAGCTGGTTGTCCTGCATCCTCAATAAACAAGCTACAGTTAGTCCAGAATGCTGCCGCTAGAGTTCTAACTAGATCAAGAAAATATGATCATATAACACCGATTTTATCATCACTGCATTGGTTACCTATAAAGTTCCGTATTAATTACAAGGTATTGCTACTGACTTATAAAGCCCTAAACGGCTTAGCTCCATTTAACGGATCTTCTATCGCCCTATAATCCATCTCACTCTTTAAGATCACAAAATTTCGAGGGTTTTGGTCATACCTAGGATATCTAGGTCCACCAAAGGAGGGAGAGCATTTTCACATTTAGCTCCAAAACTCTGGAATAGTCTTCCTGATACTGTCCGTTGCTCAGACTCGCTCTCCCAGTTTAAAACTAGATTAAAGACGCATCTCTTCAGCCAGGCATTCATATAATATTTTTAATCTTACAGTTAAATCTGACCTCTAGTTCATAAACGCCAGAGGAGAACTGGTCCCCGACTGAGCCTGGGTTCTCCCAAGGTTTTTTTTTTCTCCATTAGGTCACTTGATGGAGTTTTTCGGTTCCTTGCCACTGTTGCCTTTGGCTTGCTCAGTTGGGGATATTTGGGGATATTTAATTTAATTAATCAATCAACAATACTATTGATCAGCATTACCAAACGTGGACGTTTTCCACTAGAAACAAACATTGATGTATTATTTTAATTTAATACTGTGAAGCTGCTTTGATACAATCTGTATTGTGAAAAGCGCTATATAAATAAACTTGACTTGACTTGACTTGACATGTTGAATGAATGAGGAAAAAACACCAACCTCTTTGTTCTTCAGGATCTTCAGTGTGTTTCATTCTGCAGGGTTGTAGATCACTCATGTTCTCACTGTCCTCTTTAATAAACTCAGTGTTTGCAGATTTCAGCTCCTCTTGATGCTCTGATGCTCGTCTTCACTTGTAGCTGATGGGAATTTACAACATTTATTGGAGAACTGATGTAAGAGGAGCTTAAAGGAGAACTCCGGTCAATTTTAACATTGAGCTCATTTTTTTGTACATTTGGAGTGTTGTCAATACAGAGAACAACGACAAAAATCGGTGTTGCCTACACCGTGTTATCCTCTTTTTAAAATATGCACCCTGTTGACTTCAATGGGGCAATATATAAACCTGCTTTTAGCCTCTTAACATCCTTGATGTGTCATTACAAGTGCACAGCTAATGTGAGTGATTCCTTCAGAGTGATCACGGGTGAATCTGACTGCAGTAGAAGTGAAAGATATGAATAAAAATGATGTTATTTCAGCAAGCGCACATGCCTGTATTTACATCCTGTTTTCGGTCTAAGTCCATAGTAATCGATTGTCGAGTTCACACGCATAGGTTTAGTTACCTATGATCACGCGCGTGAACTCGACAATCGATTAAAAAATGTATCAGTTACTGAGTTTGGTTTTATACCAACTGATAGCAGAATATAAATGCAAACTCTTCCAATTATAAATAATGGTTAAATTAAAAACATTTACAGAAATAAACATAGGGGAGAGCGGGGCACAACCTAATGCAGGGCTAGTTGTAACACACTTGTTTTAAATACTTCCACACATTCTAACATTTCAAAACTTAGTGTATTTACTAGTTTCCACACTATATAGAGAAAAAAATTGTGCCAAAAGAAAGCTCAGAAAATCAGAAATCTTTGTAAGATATCACTAAACATTTATATAACCATAGCACAAGTAAATTTCTTACTTATGTTAACCCCTTAAGTGTCACCCCCCTTTTTTTAATAGACATGAAAATGCACATTCCGAACTTAAATGGTTGTAATTCAAGAATGCTTTGGAATATAGATGTAAGTTTGGCAGATTTTGAAATGAATTCAACCTCATTCAATTCAAAACACATAAAAAGAACACGTATGTGCGCTATAGCTCGCTGCCACATCACAAATGGTGAATATATATATATTTTTTTTATATTTAAAACATTTTCAGATTTTTTTTTCTAAAATAATTGAATGGATGCTATCTTTTGAACTCTTGGTATGAAAACAAACTGAGGTTTCTACCATTCTTTCATGATTTTTCATTTTCTTTACTATTTCAAAATAAAGGTCTGAACACGCCTTAGGAGTATGAAAATATTCTTGTTGCGAACTGATAAATTACGGCTCCTCTGTAATTTATTTTGAAAATCAGTCACCGAATATGAAAACGAGATTGTAAGCTTTCAAACGATATTAGTTTAGGTTTAGTCTTTGATATTACTGTTTTAAATATGCAATGGCTGTGGGCCTGCCGGTGACACAATTAATTGTTCATCTCTATTTTTGGTGTTTATTTTAAATTAGACAAATCTGACATTATTATTAATCTCCAATATGTTATGTAACAGTTGATATGGTTCTTTAATGCTCTTCTAACTAGCAGAAGACACTCGCAGGGTTTAAATCTCAGTTGTGCAGGCGGGGCATGTTGTCACACTGCGTTACAATGAGCCCCTATTAGAAATATGCTATTCTATTCTATACTTTTATGAATTCTATTGAGAAAATATGAGAAAATGGTGAATAAATACTAAGTGTCAATGACTACGTTTACATGCAGCCAATATCCGGGTTATGGTCGGGTTAGGGTCACTATTTGGGTTTCTGAAACATTCGGAATAACGCGTTTACATGCGTGAGCAGAGAGAGTTACTCCTGTATACATGGAATTTACAATATCCCGATGTAAACGGCGACGCGCGGTTAGCGTCTGGACGTACGGACTTCCTTAAGACGCAATATGCGTCATTTCCGATTCTTTTTCCTGTATCCAAAGACAACAACAACAGCAGCAGCATGCGGATAATGAATAGTTCGGGGAAGATAGCGATCGCCTTTGTTTGCGCTTTCCTCCTCGCTCCAAAAGTGTGGTGCTGTGCTGCGTCTCGCCATGTTTACCTCTACTTCTTGTTTACTTCCGGTATACTGCACGCGGGTTTCTGTATGCGCCGTCCCTACTCAAAAGACCAAGATTCCTTGCGAATAGAACATGCGCAGAACACAAATCAATGTCCCTTTTGATGGGGATATGCCGATACGCGTTTACATGACCAAATATTCGGGTTAGAAAAGGGGTACCCCAGGGATAATATCCGGGTTTTTAAAAACCGGGATATGAGCATATCCGGGTTTTTGCCGGTGTTTACATGGCCGTGCGCGACCGGGTTATTGCTAATATCCCGGTTTTGAACGGGTTATTGGCTGCATGTAAACGTAGTCAATGTTTAGAAATTATTTATTATTATTATTATTATGTTTTGAACTATGTTGTATAGCTATGGAGCCCTAAAGGGACGTGGTGGTGTATCAAAATTAGGATGGGAGAATTATTATTTTTTCAAATCTTTTACGTTCCCTCAAGAAACTTTGCATTCCCTCGTAAAACCTGTTGTGAGCTCGGACAGACACTTCTTAATGTCCCGCTGGCAGTGCTTCAGAGCTCCTTTACGTTAATGGAGCGTTTCATATTGTTTGAACTTGGACTTAAATATAAAGAAAATAAGTTTTGCGAGGGAACGCAAAAGATAAAAAATAAAAATAAAAATAAATTCTCCCATCCTACATTTTTTCCACCACCACGTCCCCTTAGGGGCTCCGTATATAGATGTGTAAAATAATAAAATACATTATTTTATTTGAAAAAAGTTAATAATAGGTTTTATTGAGAAAATATTTTAGTTTGTCTTATTTAATTTTTTTGATTAAATCAGATAGCATTGCTGTCATATGGTCATGCTACAATGTGCTCCACCTATGGGGCATGTTGTCACATTTCACTTCCCTTCTTTCGGGGTATATCAAGAAATAAATATACACTGTATTAATAAAACAAAACCACATAATTGTACTAGACATGTGGGAAATGAATGTGGGAAAAATAAATAATATGAACCCTAAGTAGATTTACGCAAACTGAGAAAGTCAAAAAGCGTTACTTTGTGCCCCGCTCTCCCCTACATATAGTAGCCAAATCCCCTCAGTCTGCTGACACCAATGAAATGAGCTTTAAGTGTCAATTTACAGGAGATCTGAAGACATCAACATAATAAATGAGGTGAAAACAGGAACTATTGTAATGAAATAAAATGTGTTTTCAGCAGATCTGTTAATATTGATGAGCCTCAGACTATCAACACTCATTCAACAAGCCATTCAGGATCATCAGCAGATCATCTCACTTTATTCTGAGTGTTTGCTGTTAGAAACACATTATTTGAGTCAGGAGCACGAAGTGAAAGACAATACTGTCATTTTTCACAATGTGAGTGACATGGATAAAACATCAATAATACAAAATACACTAATGACACACAGGTAAATAACTACCATAATATGTCCATATGAATGTAAATATAACTTTAAACTTTTTATAACTTTTATTTTGTTACATTTTCCTAATGGTGTTGCTACCGGACCAGTGCTAATTCAGGTATACACTGTGACAAGAGCCAAAAATAAATAAATTATAATAATAATATTGATGATGATGACGCATGCAAAACAGAGATAAAAGACTTATCCATGGTTTGCTACAATTACATGATTTCTGGTAGCCTATATTGGGGATTTTGACAGTGATCCCATGCAATAGCACAACTGCATCCCATGCAATTAGGCCTACTATACTATATTCCTATAACCATTTGCCTTCGTGATTTTCAACGCTAATCCGCTTAAATTAATCGTGTAAGTCAATCACAATCCCTCTCGGAAATGTCCCCACTGGTGACACACAGCGATCTGATAATATCTCATTGTTTGGGGTTACCGTAGCTTCTCAGAACGTTGGAGTATCGGCGAGCCAATCAGGGATGAGTTCCCTAATGAATATTCATGAGTCTTCCCCTAACACCCTGCACAAAAAAAAAAAAAAAAAAAAAAAAAAATGCAGAAGGTGGCTGAAATCATAGACAGTATAACGGGCTGAAATGCCCCCGAAGCTGGTTGCCAATCGCCGTTAAAAACAAAGAAGAAGAAGAAGAAGAAAAAGACAGACTTTTATTTTGGTCTGGCTATATGACATCATAAACCTGCGCCGTGCCCCTGCAACTGTTGTGGTTAGACTGAAGAAAGGTTTGTGGTTTTACGCATTTAAAGTGTTTACATCGATACACGTTGATTTGGTAGTTTTTAAAAAAGGTATGTGACCATGTATTATTGAACATAGTTTTGTAATATGATTAATATTCAGGGTTTTTGTGAGTAAAGCGTATTCACATAACAGAAAAGTAAGAGTACGTCTCATCTCGCGCACTAGCCTATATCATTTACAAATTTGGTTTTGGTTAGTGATGAGAAATTGAGTCAATTGAATCTAATGCTTTGCCAAATGACTCACTGATTCAAAGCGATTGAATCACCGCGCGCTGACGAATCCTGCCGCTCAAAAGTGTAAAAAAAATAAATAATTATTAATAATGATGATACATTTTATGAACAAATCGCAAATGGTTTCTTACAATGTAATCATGTTAAATCTACAAATCAAAATATGAATTGTCTGTAATTGTTTAGTGCTTGTTTTAGGTGATTTTTGTCTAATCCGTTGATTTAAAGGATTAACGTTAGTTAACTTTCAAATAAAATTTCCTGATAATTTACTCACCCCATGTCATCCAAGATGTCCATGTCACCAGTGCACTGAACTAGACTGATTTATTTTTCTTTCTATTAATTATTCTCATCTTAAACATGATAAATTGTCCAAACACACAGGAAAACTCCTGGAAAAAAAAAACATCTGAGATCCACGTGACACTATTATAAAGATGGCGTTTATTAAAGAGGAGAGTGAAGACATAAAGATTGAAGAAGTGTTCAGCGTGAAACATGAAGATACTGAGGAACAAAAAGGTTAGTTTCATTCCGTCCTTATTTAAATGATCCACAGAAATGAATGACATTTATGAAGAATGTCATATGAGTGTCCTAATTAAAGCGGTTTTATTTGATGTGGAGCGGGTCTTCTCATGTGGACAGACATGTTTGTTGAGATCACATGACCAGACAAATGGAAATAAAGTGTTTCCACATGAACTTTAGAGGACCTGTACACTTGCATTATATGGACTAGATAGATTATTTATATGGATTATTAATCTCTATGTTGAAAGGAAATCATTTACATCTGGGATGGTGTGAGTGAGTAAATGATGAGAGAAAATTAATTTTTGATGAAGTATCCCTTTAACTATCACCACAGCCCCATCAAGTACCGTTCACTAAACCAAAGATTAAAACCAAAAACAGTAGGCTAATATTAATGATAATGTTAACATTTTATGAAAGGTGGCCATTATTACAATAATACACTTAAAAACAATCAATGTTGTTGGTGAAAAAATAGCCTACTTATATTGCCAAATCATGAGATAAGTTACAATTATTATTTTGACGTATTGACATCCATTTTATATTAAACCCTAAACAAGTCAGGCATTTCATTTGACATGAGATCACTGCTGTTAGCAAAAGACAACAAGCCCACAATCCAAATGTTTCAAACAAAAAAATGCTTGTTTTTTAGGCAGTTTCACTTGTATTAAAATTAACCCCAAGAAATGACCCACAGGCTCAACCCAGCTTTTGACTTTCCCCCTCAGACAGAGCCAGTGTGGGCTTATGCAGATATACTTAGAGGTTATGTTTTGCTATTGGCCCTGAATGTATATATTTTTGAACAATTTGCTTTCTTAAGGTGCTCTAAACGATGTTGGGTGATGCCACTTCTTGTTGACGTTCGAAGTATTGGGTCTTAGTATTAGTATTAGGACATCTCTCCTCTAGCGATGTGCATGTTTCTCCTCTCCTTCATGTGCACGCCACTAACCCCCCAAATAAAATATTTATCAGGGTTTCCACGGTGTCTTAAAAAGTCTAAAATTCTGAACTTTAAATTTAAGGCCTTAAAAAGTCTTAAAAACAGCCAGATTTTCATCCTAGGTCTTAAATTTCATTTAGTCAGGTCTAAAAAAGGTTTTACCCTCGTTCATTTCCAGAAACGCTGGCCACAGAAAGTTATTACAAAGTAGCAAAAAAGTATGTAGCCTACAAAGCGGAGCCCTAGAGCAGGGGTCGCCAACACGTCGCGCATGTGCTACCAACAGCTCGTGGCTTGATATGAGCTAGCTCGCCAGAGGCCGTTCACATATCGCGTCTTTTGCGCGCTCAAGTTTGTTCAAATGTAGGCGTGCGGCAAGCGCGCTCATAATTGACCTTTCGCCGGCCCCTCCCCCAAAACGGCCATTGTCCAATCACACATCATAGCAACCGTTACTATGTGAGCAGGTCCGACAAACATTAGCAAGATGGTGAAGCGTGCGCCCACGGCGTTTGTAAATCGGACACTATATAACGTTACCCCGAGAGATTGTCTGGAGGAGTTGTGTTCTTTCCATTCCCAAAGCCGAAAACACAACGTGAGCGATGCCTACAATGGATAAAACAGTGTGGACGGCCCCACTCCCAGTTAAATGTGTCGAACATTGCGAAGCATAAATACGTCTGCTGGCTGTGGTGTCGATGGCTACTTAAAGTTTTTTTTGTTTTGTTTTTCTGATCTGAAAAACTATCCTATCTGTTACTCAAAAAACATAATATTGTCTGAACCGCGAGTTTTATGATCTGTTGCCCCACTAATAAATATTATGGTCTCAACCGCGAGTTTTGTGATCTGTTGTCCCCCTAATAAATATTATGGTAAGTGCATTATGAAAGACAAGCAATGAAAGTTATTTAGATGCAAATTAAGGGTATGTCTGGTTAAACAGTTATTGTGTGATTTCGTTTATTGTGCGTTGTCAACTTGAAGCATGAATTTGAGAAAGAAAATCATTTTTGGAAGAAAATGCACCACATACTTTTGTCAATGATATAAGTTATAGCTAAAAGATTGTAAAAGCTTTCAGTTCACCCTGCCCTAATTGTAGTTGAAAAGTCAAATTAAGCTTGATTAATGATATACTGTGACTGATCAGATAAACTACAGCATCGAGAATATAACTCCCATGTGTTTTGCAGCATTTAAAATTTTAGTCATAGCGAAAATAGTTTGTGCGAAAAAACACATACGAAATTATTGCTGACAGCACTTTTATTTTCAGAGAGTTTTTTCTTTCACACAAAAACAATGAGTGTCTTTCAATGCTTTTAAACACTTGTTTTCTTGTTCTTTGTCATATCACAAATTATGTGTATGAACACCGGTAAGCATTAGCCTCGATAGAGACGTAGATAGTAGTCGTGTCTCCTTCATTGCGTATTTTTATATTTTGAATATATCCCTCCACTGCATACTGTAACCCCTTTTGCCTCGATCTGGAGGATATCGCGGAGGTATTGCTCCAAAAATGCTCTTCCCGTCATGGCAATCTGTCGCGCTGGTCGTGTTTGACCATTTGTTTGTCGGACGTAGCAACAGTAACTAAGGGGGGCGGGGCTCGGCGAAAGGTCAATTGAAGCGACGCGCTAATTTTTTTACCAGGCGCAACGAGATGAAAAAAAAATCTAAACTTTTCTGAATGCTGCAAACGCACCGCAGGTCATGTGACAGGAACCAACCCATCACCCCTTTCCATAACAACATTGAAAGCTCAGTCAACATGAAGGATGGGGGTGCACCCAAACACTACTAATAAATATATGCTAATGTGTAAAACTAAATTTCTAAAAAATTTAAAGGCTGAAATATCTAATGATAATACTCTAATGATCCCGAGGTAACTATCTATCTAACTTGAATGAATAATGCGTCGTGTAGGTCTTAAATTTCAATCTTTATGGTCTTAAAATGTCTTAAAAAGGTCTTAAATTTGACTTACTGAAGCCTGCAGAAACGCTGTTTATATAGAAAATAGAAAACAGAAAACTTTAACCACAGTAATAGATGTCGGCAGCAGCTGCTGTTGAAACACATCCTTTAATCAGGATATAAGCATTCGATTTGCACCACTTCATCTCTCACAGTCACAGTTAGGCTCGCGCACTGTTAAACGAGCTCTCGGACACACTCGATCTCTCGCGCACTGTTAAAAATAATGTGATATAATTTTATTGCCATGTCATTCAAGGTTAAGCACCATTTTTTTCTCCTTAAAACATAACGATGATAAAATAAAAAATAAATAAATTTCCCAGGAAAACGGATCGAAACAAGGCAATAGGCCTAATTAAGGTGAATTAGCAAATATGACTAATATGTCCAGGTGGACACTGTCAAAACGGCAATCAATGAATTAACCGATGACTTTAACCCTCGGATGTACACATTGCGAAACATAACGCAGAATTTAGCAGTCAATACTGATTCATCGTTGATTCAAACCTTTTCAGCAGCTGTCAGAGACAAGTAGAGTGCAGTCTGGACGGTGTAAAAGTTGCAGATGTCAGGTTATAGGCTAGTGTGCACATGCATAGACAGGAGTCGTCCCATATTCGATTTCAATTCAAGTCATTCAACTGTGCTCTCAGAGTTAGTGATATTTATTAAGAGTTATCGAGTCATCTCCCACCAAATGTGTAATCCAGGGCCCGTATTCATAAAGAATCTTAATGCAAAGAGTAGCTCCTAGTGACAAAATTCTAAGAAAATTCTTAGAAATGTGGGCGTTTACTCTTAAAATTAAAGAAAAAATCCTAGCAAAGAAAAAAGTAATTCAGAAAGCATCTTAACCCTTAAAAGAGGTCTTAAGGTCAAAATTGTTAGGAGCACGGACGAGGACTTTTAAGAGGCTTAAGAGTTTCTTTAGCAGAGGAGAAAATGGCAGAAAGACGAAGAGGGAGAAGAAATGTGTTGCAGACAATGAATAACAGTGAGTTAATAAGACGCTATAGATTAGATAGTGCAGGGATCATGTTTGTGTCTGATCTTATTAGAGACACACTAACATCTCCGACACAGCGCATATGCCAGAGCGCCAGAAATGAAAGTAATCACTACATTACGATATTTGGCAACTGGGAAAATTCCATGTTTGATACATTAAAACCAACATTCAAACCAACATTAAAACCACCACTTAAATAGACATGCCAGCAATCAGTGTAATTGGCTTCGAATGAAAAAAATTGTTCCACTCTTTCCAATCAAATACCTTATAGGAAATTAACTGCATGGTAAATAAAAAAAAAAGGATTTATATACACATATATAATGTGTGTGTGTGTGAACGGTCAAATAGGAAAAAATTACGCATGTAATTTCAAAGTGAAGGCTTAGAATAGACCCTATACTTAAAATCACTTTTTTTTTCCTTCTTGGACAACCAACCAATCACAGTCTTCAAAAGATTGTGTCATACATAGCAACGGGGTCAACCCCGCCTCCTTACTAAGATGAAAGTTTTTGTCTTTTCCTTACTCAGAGTTGGTCTCAGATCGGTCCCGAATCGCTTTTAAGCTAAGACTCCTACGTAAAAGTTTTTAAGCTAAATTAAGAGTTTTCTTAGAGGATTCTTAGAATCTTTATGAATACGGGCCCAGGTTTTCAGAGTTGCTCACTATCTCACTCTATGCCACTTTGGCATTAGCAATCACTTGAATATACAGCTACAAATTATCGTGCTAAATCGCGTCTGCCGGCTGATCGCTGATTGGCTGAAAGCGCACGCTCGTCGGCGATGTCAACGCCAACTGTGACTCTGCATGGGCATGTGTGTTTAGTAATGTCATGATGACTGATTTTATGGATTACATGCACATTTTAGTTTTGTTTATTACCAATAAATACCAATTAGACTTTTAGACAAATAGACAAAAAACGCCGAACTGACCCCAAACCAGCCCAAATTTTGTCCACCCGCCTAAACCCTTTTTTTACCTGCACAATCAAATTCAAAAGCCACCCAATCTGGCAACACTGTTCACTTAAATTAAGTCTGTTTATGGTTAGATCTAGAGGTCGACCGATATGGGTTTTTTCAGGCCGATGCCGATGCCGATCTTTTGAAATCCGGGTCGGCCTATGGCCGATTAATGCTGCCGATTTATTTTGGCCGATATTTGGCCGATTATGTGCTTGCTTTTAACCTCTATTTGAAAGATAAAATGTAACACAAATAATTACTTAAGATAGACAAGATTTCTCAACAAAAACATTTATTGAACACTTGACCAATCTGCACTTGTACAAAAGACAAAAAGACAAAAAGACCTTGAGATATGTTTGGTAATTGCACCTGAATGAATTGAAAATTAATTTGCTACATTTCAACATAAAATTTTAATTAACAGTAACTTAAACACTTTGCAGTTTGAATGATGTCTTGTACAAACAAAATGACAGTGTATGTTTTTATGTTTCCACTGTTCGATCGCATCTGCACCTCACACACACACACACACACACACAAATATAAGTAAACACTTTGTGACTTTAAACACACGCGACTTTTCGATCGCGCCCGTGCCCCTCTCTCTCTCTCACTCACACACACACACACACACACACACACACACACACACACACACACACACACACACACACACACACACCATATTCAAGCATTGCAATCTTTACATCGCAGCCTGCTTCAGAGCTAAAGCGGAGCTACAGATTAGGTGTCCCCAAAGAACCCGCGTATCTAACAGTAGTTCCGCATTACATGAATTAATTTTGCACGCAAGTTTTATTTATTTTTATACCATGTATTCTCCGAGAAAATTTATACACCGAACCGTGACGCCCGTACCGTTTCGGTTTAATACGAATACATGTATCGTTCTGTAACCCCTTAGTAGAATTTAACACCAGAAAAAGAAAAGGAGGAAAAATATCTACCGGGTCTGAGCTCACCAAATACAAATAAATCACAACTTATATTAATATTTGGAGTCCCGGGTTCGGGGTCTCACACCTTGCATTAACAAAATTATTTAATAATCTGAAATGTGTGTCTGCACTTGTTTAAATGGTTGTCTACCGTACTAACTGGACAAAAAAAAATATATAATAACCAGTGAATAAAATAAAATATGAAATAGAATCAATTAATGAATAATAATAAATTGAATTGAATGAAATGAATGAATGAATGAAACAATCAGTTCACTTAACAGTAACTGTATTCTCTGAAATCTTTTCTTAAACTGGAATTCAATGCGCACGTATCACTTTGTACACATCACATGAGAATACTTTTTTTTCCTTTTTTACGAATCCCCATTTGAAAACAAAATATATCATTCAACAATGACAATAAAAAAAAAAAAAAAAAAAAATAAAAAAAAATAAAATAGAAGAAATAAACAAAGAATCAATCAGTGTACACCACACTGAAGTCCGAGTTCAATGCAATTGACTCAGTTCAGTTCGTGTGAATGTAATTGACTCAGTTCGTGTGAAAGTGGAAGTGACTCAGTTCGAGTGGAAATGGAAGTGACTCAGTTCGAGTGGAAATGGAAGTGACTCAGTTCGAGTGGAAATGGAAGTGACTCAGTTCGAGTGGAAATGGAAGTGACTCAGTTCAGTTCGTTTGCATGTGAATGCCTACTACAATCTTTGCAGGAATGAACGATGAACGAATCTTTCTTTTTCCTCGTGAAGGCAGAGTCCCAGATGACGCAATTCCTCCACAGTGGAATCCAGCGCGGTTCTCCCGCACTGCGCGAATCCAACACGATCACGGAGCGTTGAAACAATCCACACTAATGCAATAAAACAGTTCAGACATCCATTTAGGAGAATATTGACAACGATGGTTTAGATTAAGGATAGCCACACATGTGGCTCACATCTCTCTCTTCAATGAGCTGGCGCGTATGTGTCGTCAGCACCCATCACGAAATGCATTTAACAGTCATAACTTTTCAACTCAAAACACTATTCCCATTACACAAATGTGCAAACAAGTTTTAACAAGTATACTTCTACAGCATAAACATTTTACATGTGTTCTATGGCACACTTTATACTCGATTATGAACAGCACTAACCATCCACATTTTCTTATATGAACAAACACCAAATTAAACATTATTTATGAAAATATGAAACAATTGTGACTTACCTAATGCAATAAAACAGTTCAGACATCCATTTAGGAAAATATTGACAACGATGGTTTAGATTAAGGATAGCCACACATGTGGCTCACATCTCTCTCTTCAATGAGCTGGCGCGTATGTGACGTCAGCACCCATCGACGCAATTCTTTATTACTTTCGTCAATCAGCGAAAACAAAATAATAAATAAAATAAAATAATAAAAAAATTATGTCTGAACATTTCATGCATTAGGCAAGGAAAAATATAAAATCAAAATAAACAAAAAAAAAATCATACATGAAAAATACATAGGAACACAGCCTCAATTAATTGGGTGGGTTACATCCTCCCCTGCTGAAACTCTGATGTCCTCATCAGATACTTAATTTGGTACATGACCCACAAGGCTAAACAACAATTCGCTTTGAGTTTGTTGCACTCTCATTTGTTGTTGCATCATTTCAAGTACTTGACTAAAATAATTAGGTTTGGGCTCTACATGTACACTCTGCATCCCACATTGTGCTTTCCATACAAAATCTTTCAATTTACTTGGGGGTCTTTTCTCTCTTTGGGACCTCCTTAACTCAACATGAGAATCAATTTTCCCTTCAGCACTCAACTCATCGGGATGTACTGACACCTCATTAACATCATCCACTAAGGATGAGACATCTTGTTGGATTACAGTCTCATGGCCCTCTTCCACGTTGTCCTCAACAGATTCAGTGCCTTGCCAATCACCTTGGTGCATTTCAACTTCGTGCTCATTCAACAAACTGTGAGACACAAAAGGTTCAGAGACTTCCCCTTGCTCATTCAATAAACTGGGAGACACAAAAGATTCAGAGACTTCTCTCAAGGCTGTCCCCAACTGAAACTCTGGGGCATAAGGATTCAGAGACACATTGGGACCTTCAGTTTCCACATTCTCATCACAACATTCAGCCTCCATGTCCCCTTCTAACTCACGTTTACGCCTCCTGCGTGTAACTGCTCCTTCGACAGACGGAGCCTCATCAATCTCATCAGGACTGGTAGGAAGAAACCCACATGGGAGTAAAAGATCTCTGTGCAGGACACGCTCAGGGCCTTCGCAATTCTCAGGTTGAATGACATACACTGGGATCTCTGCATTAGGCTGCTTTACCACCACATAGATGGTGGATTCCCAACGATCAGCGATCTTGTGCTTTCTCCGGATGTTAACATTTCTTACAAGAACACGATCGCCAACTTCTACTGTAGCAGCAGTCACTTTCTTATCCCATCTAGCCTTATTCATCAATTGCCTCTTTTCCGCATTTTGAACAGCCAATTGATAAGCGTACTTCAGCCTTCGCTTCAACTCGCTGACATAATTAGTATGAGTTTTGGAATTATGCCCCTTTGGGTTAATCCCGAAACAAAGGTCGATTGGGAGACGAGGTTGGCGTCCGAACATCAGAAAGAAAGGAGTCTCACCAGTCGAATCATTCCTAGTGCAATTGTATGCATGCACTACAGGACGGACATATTTTCTCCAATGTTCTTTCTTTTTATCACTCAGGGTTCCCAGTAAATCCAGTAGGGTTCGATTAAATCTTTCTACTGGGTTTCCCCGCGGGTGATAAGGTGTAGTGCGTGACTTAACTCCAGCTAGTGTGCACAACTCCTTCACAAGCTCAGACTCAAAATTAGCCCCCTGATCACTATGTATTCTCTTAGGAAAACCAAAACTGCAAATCAGATTTTCCCACAACACCGAAGCCACAGTTTTGGCTGTTTGATCTTTAGTGGGAAATGCCCAAGAAAACTTAGTAAAAAAATCAGTAATGACTAATATGTTGCGGGTGTCATTTGAATCCGGCTCTAATGAAAGATAGTCAATACAGACTAATTCCAAGGGAGAATAAGCTTTGATGTTCACTAGCTCTGCAGCTCTTTGTGCACGAGCCTTTCTCTTGACGCACCTCTCACAAGTCCTGCACTTTCTCTCCACATATTCTGCCATTTTAGGCCAATAAAATCTGCCTCTTGCGAGCTCCAGAGTCCTTTCATACCCCATGTGCCCCGTTTCGTCATGAACTCCTTCAAGAGCTCTATCTCTGAAACTCGGGGGAACCACCAGCTGCCTGTATTGTTGCCCATAGTGATCAGAGACCATACGATACAGCACGCCATCTTCTAAGTTTAGTCTTGGCCTTTCCCTCAGCATTAAACTCACTTCTTTGGATTCTTTGAGCCTATCTGAATGAGTTAAAGTTTCCCCAGACACCACAAGGTCAATTACTCTTCTGATGGCTGTATCCTCTCTCTGTAACTCGGACCAATCCGTGGGAGTCATACTTGGTAAAGTAGTTTGTCCAGGCCAGTGCTCAGGTTCTATCAAATCGTCAGGAACCACATCATCATTACAAAGAAGCATCTCGACAGCGGGATTTGGGATGACTCTGCCTTCCAGCAGGTCTCCCTCCTCACACGGCTGTACGACATGCGTCTCGCAACACACCAAATGTCGCAAACACACAGTTTTGATTGCTTGATGCTCAATGTTTTCAAACTCAGTTGCTGCACATTCTGCTCTGCTTATCAAGTTTGCTACTCGTTCATCGATCTGTATGGCCTCCGCATCATCCATAAGTGGTTTTTGAGGACGACGTGACAGCCCGTCTGCGTCAACATTAGTTTTGCCCGCTCTGTACTTAATATCAAAATCATACATGGACAAAGCCGCGAGCCACCTATGGCCAGCCGCATCCAATCTAGCCGTAGTGAGCACATACACTAATGGATTGTTGTCTGTTAACACGGTAAACTTTGTGCCATACAAGAAATCGTGAAATTTTTCACACACAGCCCATTTAAGTGCTAAGTACTCTAGCTTGTGCACTGGGTAGTTTTTCTCACTCTTAGAAAGACCGCGACTGGCATAGGCGATCACTCTTGTCTTTCCATCTTGAACTTGATATAAAGCAGCGCCTACGCCAGTGACGCTGGCGTCAGTGTGTAGAATGTACGGCAACTTCCAGTCCGCAAAACCTAGAACAGGCGCAGTTGTAAGCTTTTGAATGATAGTGTCAAAAGCAACTTGACACTCATCATCCCATTTCCCAGCTAGGGATTGCGCTTTACTCCTAACGCGGTAAGACGATATTGACCGCCCTCTAGTAGAAAATTCACCCTGTAATAACGCATTCAGAGGCTTAACTATCTGGGAGTAGCTTTCAACAAATCGCCGGTAATACCCAGCAAAGCCTAGGAATGACCTTAGATCTCTAACAGTCTTTGGGATGGGCCATTCTGTTAGAGCAGAAATCTTGTCTGGGTCAGGGTGTATACCCTGAGCGGAAATAACATGCCCTAGATATTTGACGGAAGTTTGAAAACATTTACACTTGGAAGGTGCTAACTTCAGCCCAAAAGCGGAGATACGTTGGAGTACCTTCATGAGCCTAGCCTCATGTTGTTCAAGTGTGTCAGAGAAAATGATCAAGTCATCAAGAAAAGCTATAACCTCCTGCAAATTCAAACCAGCCATGACTTTCTCCATGGTTCTCTGAAAAGTTGCTGGAGAATTCGTCAGTCCTTGTGGTAAACGCCGAAATTGCCAGTTTCCAAACGGCGTAGTGAACACAGTTTTGGGACGATCACCCTCTTCAACCTCTAACTGGTAATATCCACTTTTTAAATCTAGGACCGTGAACCACTTTGAACCTGACAGCAATGTAAAGGTCTCCTCGATCCTGGGAAGAGGATATGCATCTCCCTTTGTCAACTTATTTAATTTGCGGTAGTCAACCACCATTCTCAAGTCACCGTTTTTCTTCCTCACCAGTACTACTGGTGAAGCGTATGGACTATTAGATTCTTCTATAATCTCACTAGCAAGCAAATCTAACAAGTGCTTCCTCAAGTCCTCAAAATCAGCTGGAGAGACACGACGAGTACGCTCTTTGAAAGGAACATGCTCAATTAGCTCTATTCTATGTGCCACGCCTGACACTCGTCCCACATCTAGATCGTGCTGGGCAAATGCACTTGATGCCTCACAATTTATTCTTTTAACTATGTGAGCTTTGAGCTCCTCAGAAATGGGGGAGCCCTCAAAATCTAGAACCACAGGATCATCTGCCTTTACCATGAGACTTGCTATCAGGGAAGTGGTAGTTTGTGAAGCGCTAGTGTTATCAAAAATAGGCACAGACTTTATCCAGTCCACCACTGAACACTCAGCAAGCACTCCCTTTGGCTGCAAGGTTACACTGTGATCTGAAACGTTTCGAATGACTACTTTGACTTTATTTCGAGCTCTAGCCTCAGCTTGTATCAACTTACATTCCACGACTAAGCCACCTGGAATGTGGTGCATCAGTGGTTCGTCAATGATCATTGTCTTGCTCTGGCCACAATCTTTAGCTCGATACACCCCAGTCACTTCACACTTTTCCCCTTTGCTGATCGTTACAGATTTCTTGCCCGACAGTCTAACGGGAGTGAGGCACTGTGCCCCTTTACAAGGTGTCGAAGTATCATCACAATTACGATAAGCAGCCATCCAGTTTGTGCTAATGGGCATTTGCAGTAGGTATTCTTTTCCCTGCAGCATATTACAATCTTGTACAAGCTGACGGAGAACATTTGTACCCACTAACAAGGGCAAACGAGCATTGTAGGTCTGATCTGGACAGACCAGCGCTAGTACAGAAACCACTGCATCTGTCCCACAAGCAGACTTTGGAAATTGCACATCTATTTCAATGTATCCAAGATAAGGGACTAATTGCCCTGCAGCCCCCTCAACCCGGAGTAGTTCTACCATGGGAGTAATACCCCTATGCTGTAAATACTGCTTGTAGAAAGATTCAGCTACACAAGTCACCTGTGACCCAGTGTCGATTAGACAACCACACTCAATTCCGTCCACCCAAACCTTACTTTCCCAAGGTTCTCCAACTAAGCCCCTAGGAACCTGGTTTAACTTTTCTATGGAACCTTTTACAACTCCAGCCTCTGTTCGTTCCACAACAGAGGCTACTCCATGTTTAAATGAGCAGTGGGTGTTGTCACTTTATTTGGAAAGCTCCTTTGCTCATGTCTCTGCACCAACTTTTTCTGCACCAAGGCTGCATTCACTGGATTAGTGCACTGTTGCAAATAATGAGAATCCTCACCACAGCGATAACAAAACCCACTCAAGGCCAGTGACTTACCTTGAGTTTGAGGCACAGGGTGTGATGGCTTCCCTTCTTTGCCCATTTTCTTGTTAGGCACAATTGACTGGTGTTGATCATATGGCAGTTTCTTCACTGAAGCTGGCTTCTGTGCTTTTGCTTTAGCCACCTCAGCTTCAAGCTCTTTAATGCGTTCTGTCAATGCCCGATTGGCTTGTGCTTTCTCAGTGTTCGCTGCAAATCCCTGATCATCGGTAATATGCACTTGGCTCTGCGCTCTTACAGGAGGCATGCATAAATGGAGATTCATACGTTTCTCTTTAAGCTGTTTCTCATGCGCAAAAGACCTCAGTTTGAAAAGCAAGCTGGAATAGTTCAAGTCAGGCTGTACAGAATCTGATAGCAAATCTTTAAGACGCAACTGTGTTATCAGGACTTCATCCCAGCACCCTCTGATGAACTGCTTGAGAAGCAAAGAATCAGAATGTTTGCCAACCACTCCCCTCTTTTCAACCACCTCCTGCATCAGGGAATGGAGTCGCCTCAAATAATCGGAGGGCTTCTCACCTCGATTTTGGTGCGTTTCTATAAACTGGATGTACAGCTCATCTCCACCAGTGACACTACCATAAGCTTTCTCTAGCTCCCGTGCGTACGTTTCTGGTGGCGCATTTGTACCTTCTCCTAGGGCAACATTAAGAGCAGGTGGAAGGAGACTGTCCAAAATATGCCTTCTCTTATGTCTCTCCATCAGAGAAGTGTCTGAGAGTAACTGCCTAGCATACAATTTCCACGTGATGAAATCAACTTCCCCATTAGGCTTGGGGCAATGTCCGGAAAACATTCTTAACTTGGGGAGTGAGGGAACATGTCCCTGGTAATCTGAGTCATGTTTCACCACATGTTCCACCACTACACGCTGTACGTCCTGTGGTATAGTGAAAGTGATAGGAGTTTCATGCGTTGCGTTCCTCTCCACAGGAGGTGAATCAGCTCGAATCGCAAAAGACACTTTTGGGGCCGTATTGGCGACTACAGTAGGCGTTGATGCTGGCATTACATTACCAAACTTTCTTGGAGCAGGGGTGGAAGTGGAAGGGCCCCTATCAGCACCATCAGCTTTGTGTGCAAGCTTAGTCGCAACCTGCTGGCTTAGATCATTTACATTTACACAGTGAAGTTGTGCTAAACTCTCTATTTGCACCAACAGCTGATCAGCCATATCATCCAAGGTTTGACCTGCATATTCTCTCTGTGTTGGTGTTGGAGAGCTAGAGTGAGGCTGCATATCTTCGATCTGTCTACCCTCTAATGGCAAAACACCCCATACATTTTGGCCATCTGCATTCAAATATTCTTCTTCGGCTATTAAAGGGGTTGTAACCTCCTGAAATTCACAAAGAAGCTCTCCTGAGAATCTGTCACCTAACCACTCTATTTTCTTCACCTCATCAAGATGATCGAAACATCTCCTCACTTCCATGAGAGTAGTATTTGGATCTACTTTTGTAAGTATTACAGATCTTTCAGGATCAAAATTATGCTGCTTGCACAAGTCCATTGTGAGAGAAATGAGAAAAAAATGAAATTGAAAGAAAAAAAAATACTTTATAAAATATTCAGAACAGTTAGGACTAAAACACGATTCTGTCAAACAAGCGCAGCCCCACGTTGGGCGCCAAATTTTTCTCTCTCTATTCTTGGATGTAACCCCTTAGTAGAATTTAACACCAGAAAAAGAAAAGGAGGAAAAATATCTACCGGGTCTGAGCTCACCAAATACAAATAAATCACAACTTATATTAATATTTGGAGTCCCGGGTTCGGGGTCTCACACCTTGCATTAACAAAATTATTTAATAATCTGAAATGTGTGTCTGCACTTGTTTAAATGGTTGTCTACCGTACTAACTGGACAAAAAAAAATATATAATAACCAGTGAATAAAATAAAATATGAAATAGAATCAATTAATGAATAATAATAAATTGAATTGAATGAAATGAATGAATGAATGAAACAATCAGTTCACTTAACAGTAACTGTATTCTCTGAAATCTTTTCTTAAACTTGAATTCAATGCGCACGTATCACTTTGTACACATCACATGAGAATACTTTTTTTTCCTTTTTTACGAATCCCCATTTGAAAACAAAATATATCATTCAACAATGACAATAAAAAAAATAAAAAAAAAATAAAAAAAAATAGAAGAAATAAACAAAGAATCAATCAGTGTACACCACACTGAAGTCCGAGTTCAATGCAATTGACTCAGTTCAGTTCGTGTGAATGTAATTGACTCAGTTCAGTTCGTGTGAATGTAATTGACTCAGTTCGTGTGAAAGTGGAAGTGACTCAGTTCGAGTGGAAATGGAAGTGACTCAGTTCGAGTGGAAATGGAAGTGACTCAGTTCAGTTCGTTTGCATGTGAATGCCTACTACAATCTTTGCAGGAATGAATGATGAACGAATCTTTCTTTTTCCTCGTGAAGGCAGAGTCCCAGATGACGCAATTCCTCCACAGTGGAATCCAGCGCGGTTCTCCCGCACTGCGCGAATCCAACACGATCACGGAGCGTTGAAACAATCCACACTAATGCAATAAAACAGTTCAGACATCCATTCAGGAAAATATTGACAACGATGGTTTAGATTAAGGATAGCCACACATGTGGCTCACATCTCTCTCTTCAATGAGCTGGCGCGTATGTGTCGTCAGCACCCATCACGAAATGCATTTAACAGTCATAACTTTTCAACTCAAAACACTATTCCCATTACACAAATGTGCAAACAAGTTTTAACAAGTATACTTCTACAGCATAAACATTTTACATGTGTTCTATGGCACACTTTATACTCTATTACGAACAGCACTAACCATCCACATTTTCTTATATGAACAAACACCAAATTAAACATTATTTATGAAAATATGAAACAATTGTGACTTACCTAATGCAATAAAACAGTTCAGACATCCATTTAGGAAAATATTGACAACGATGGTTTAGATTAAGGATAGCCACACATGTGGCTCACATCTCTCTCTTCAATGAGCTGGCGCGTATGTGACGTCAGCACCCATCGACGCAATTCTTTATTACTTTCGTCAATCAGCGAAAACAAAATAATAAATAAAATAAAATAATAAAAAAATTATGTCTGAACATTTCATGCATTAGGCAAGGAAAAATATAAAATCAAAATAAACAAAAAAAAAATCATACATGAAAAATACATAGGAACACAGCCTCAATTAATTGGGTGGGTTACAGTTCCACCCCTAGTCTACAGTGAAATACAGTCACACATTACACTGTTTGGCCAGCATTTTAACAGTGTTTAATCCAGCTACTAGCTAACGGTATGCTAAAGTTAACTGCTGACTAGCGTCACGTTTCTAACGTCCGTTTTCAGAGCATCCAAGTGAAGCACAGGCATAACAGTAGCACTGAAATGAAGCACAGAAATCCGCATTGATATTCGGTCCGGTAAATAACGGTCGTTAAGGCACCAGTGCCGTATTAGCACTGGGTCTGTCTGTAGCTACCCAACCCTAGCGACGACGCTAGCAAAGCAAAGCCAGTCCTTTAGTGCGTTGGTCACTTTTTTATTACTTATTTCTCTGCATTGAGTGACAACCCTCTCAAATATAAGACACACAAAACAGAACAAATAAAAGTCTCAGATTCTCTGTCTGTAATTGCAAAATTCTTGCTTACTTATTGTGATATGATAGCAACCCTTCTGCTGTGCTAATGCAACCTCAACTACGCTATCAATATCCAAAGTAGCCGAACGTCATGTCGCCTATTCATATTTTTTTCTCGAAGTTGGCAGTAACATATCAAAAGGTTTTAATTAAATATAAAGGAGTTTTCTCCAAGGAACTTAGCTCCTTCCTTAGGCACTGGATGATGTCTGCTCACTCTGCTGGAGAATGACTCTAGGCGCAGCGTGCGTCGAACACGTGTTCCACAACAACAACACTAGGCTGCCCACAGATGCGCCCGCCTAATAATCGGCTTGATATACTGGATATTGGCCGATGCCGATTATGTTAAAAATGCAAAAAATCGGCCGATTAATCGGTCGACCCCTAGTTAGACCCGCTCAAGGGAACACCTGATCAGGTGGTACTGATGTCCCAGGAACACAGAGAGAGAGCATCTCTAGGGTGATCTCCAGCCTCATGAAGTGCATTTGATTAGCTTATCATGGCATTGCCATAGCTGTGTTGTCCGACTCTAGCTTTGGTAGCGGACACACTGTCTCATCTCCTACCGTAGGATCCATTTCCACAGGATATTTCCAAAGAGGGTAGATGTTTTTGACGAGGATCCAGAACAGAAACGATCAGGGCTGGTTTGACCACTGTGGAAGAAATTTTATCTTTAAAGGATCAGTTCACTTTAAGAAAATGTTTTGCTGATAATTTACTTACCCTGATTTCATCCAAGATATCCATGTCTTTCTTTCTTCAGTTGAAAAGAAGTTAAGGTTTTTGAGGAAAACATTCCAGGCTTTTTCTACACAAGTCAAGTCAAGTCAAGTTTATTTGTATAGCGCTTTTCACAATACAGATTGTATCAAAGCAGCTTCACAGTATTAAATTAAAATAATACAACAAAGTTTGTTTCAAGAGGAATTTATTGATTGATAAAATTAAATTAAATATCCCCAAAATATCCCCAACTGAGCAAGCCAAAGGCAACAGTGGCAAGGAACCGAAAAACTTCATCAAGTGACCTAATGGTGTCCTAAAACTCCATCAGGTGACCTAATGGAGAAAAAAAAACCTTGGGAGAACCCAGGCTCAGTCGGGGGCCAGTTCTCCTCTGGCATTTATGAGCTAGAGGCCGGATTGTAGTTTGAACTGTAGGATTATATGAATGCCTGGCTGAAGAGATGCGACTTTAATCTAGTTTTAAACTGGGAGAGCGAGTCTGAGCAACGAACAGTATCAGGAAGACTATTCCAGAGTTTTGGAGCCAAATGTGAGTGCTCTCCCTCCTTTGGTGGTTCTGGATATCCTAGGTATGACCAAAAGCCTTGAATTTAGTGATCTTAAAGAGCGCGATGGATTATAGGGTGATAAAAGATCCGTTAAATAGACTGGAGCTAAGCCGTTTACACAGAATGGTCTTCAATGGCAACCATCTATCCCAATGTTCAAAAGAAGGTTCAAATGTCCGTCTCAATGCAGGTCAAAGTCTCGACACAATCCCAATTGAGAAATAAGGGTCTTATCAAGCGTAACGATCGGTCATTTTCTTTGACTTTGAAGCTGCATTGAGACGGACATTTGAACCTTCTTTTGAACATTGGGTTAGATGGTTGCCGTTGAAGACTATTCTGTGTAGAAAAATCCTGGAATGTTTTCCTCAAAAACAAAAATTTATTTTCGAAACTTTTTTCATTTACTTTTAAACCTTTAAAAAAAATCTGGCGCCCATGTGCAAAAGCGTGCAATGAAAAACACCAGCAATAGTTTCAATGTAATAGTTTCTTTGTAATGCCATTATTTCATCTAACAGTAAGAGAGAATAATAAAACAGAACTTAACTTTTAATTTAAATGAACACAAACATTTAAATATTTCAGTGATGCTTTGAATGAACAATATATAAAAGCGCAAATATACACTCACCTAAAGGATTATTAGGAACACCATACTAATACTGTGTTTGACCCCCTTTCGCCTTCAGAACTGCCTTAATTCTACGTGGTATTGATTCAACAAGGTGCTGAAAGCATTCTTTAGAAATGTTGGCCCATATTGATAGGATAGCATCTTGCAGTTGATGGAGATTTGTGGGATGCACATCCAGGGCACGAAGCTCCCGTTCCACCACATCCCAAAGATGCTCTATTGGGTTGAGATCTGGTGACTGTGGGGGCCATTTTAGTACAGTGAACTCATTGTCATGTTCAAGAAACCAATTTGAAATGATTTGAGCTTTGTGACATGGTGCATTATCCTGCTGGAAGTAGCCATCAGAGGATGGGTACATGGTGGTCATAAAGGGATGGACATGGTCAGAAACAATGCTCAGGTAGGCCGTGGCATTTAAACGATGCCCAATTGGCACTAAGGGGCCTAAAGTGTGCCAAGAAAACATCCCCCACACCATTACACCACCACCACCAGCCTGCACAGTGGTAACAAGGCATGATGGATCCATGTTCTCGTTCTGTTTACGCCAAATTCTGACTCTACCATCTGAATGTCTCAACAGAAATCGAGACTCATCAGACCAGGCAACATTTTTCCAGTCTTCAACTGTCCAATTTTGGTGAGCTCGTGCAAATTGTAGCCTCTTTTTCCTATTTGTAGTGGAGATGAGTGGTACCCGGTGGGGTCTTCTGCTGTTGTAGCCCATCCGCCTCAAGGTTGTGCGTGTTGTGGCTTCACAAATGCTTTGCTGCATACCTCGGTTGTAACGAGTGGTTATTTCAGTCAAAGTTGCTCTTCTATCAGCTTGAATCAGTCGGCCCATTCTCCTCTGACCTCTAGCATCAACAAGGCATTTTCGCCCACATGACTGCCGCATACTGGATGTTTTTCCCTTTTCACACCATTCTTTGTAAACCCTAGAAATGGTTGTGCGTGAAAATCCCAGTAACTGAGCAGATTGTGAAATACTCAGACCGGCCCGTCTGGCACCAACAACCATGCCACGCTCAAAATTGCTTAAATCACCTTTCACCTTTCCCATTCTGACATTCAGTTTGGAGTTCAGGAGATTGTCTTGACCAGGACCACACCCCTAAATGCATTGAAGCAACTGCCATGTGATTGGTTGATTAGATAATTGCATTAATGAGAAATTGAACAGGTGTTCCTAATAATCCTTTAGGTGAGTGTACACTGAACAAAATTATAAATGCAACACTTTTGTTTTTGCCCCCATTTTTCATGAGCTGAACTCAAAGATCCAAGACTTTTTCTATGTACACAAAAGGCCTATTTCTCTTAAATATTGTTTACAATATTTGAGACATCTGTGTAAATCTGTGTTAGTGAGCACTTCTGCTTTGCAGAGATAATCCAGGTGTGGCATATCAAGATGCTGATTAGACATCATTATTATTGCACAGGTGTGCCTTAGGCTGGCCACAATAAAAGGCCACTCTAAAATGTGCAGTTTTATCACACAGTACAATTCCACAGATGTCGCAAGTTTTGAAGGAGCGTGCAATTGCCATGCTGACTGCAGGAATGTCCACCATAAGCCATCTCCAAAGGCGTTTCAGAGATTTTGGCAGTACATCCAACCGGCCTCACAACCGCAGACCATGTGTAACCACACCAGCCCAGGACCTCCACATTAGGGATGCACCAATACCATTTTTTTCAGAATCGATCCAATACCAAAAATTCAGAGTATATACCGATACCGATCCGATACCAGCAGTTTTTTTAAATCAAGTAGAATTTCTATAACTCTGTGTTGAACTGATAATCACTCTTTTGTGTGTTAAACACAATCTACTTAATACAGACAACTTCATTATAAAAAAAATAAAATAAATAAAATAAAAAAGATTACAACCTATGACAAAAATGCTATTATAAACTAGATTAGTGGATAATTCAGCACTAAAATTTTGTCTAGAAAAAATCACGAGTCCACAATTGTATAAAATCTGAACATTTTATTGTGCTTAAGCGCTTATGCGCATCCCGAGCGCAGAATGATGCGTTTGAAGCAACATGGAGTCACAGCACTTCGAGTCTGCATTAAAAGTTCTAAACACAAAGGAAAGACATATTGATGCGTAGTGTATTACACTGTATCTATTTATGCAATAGTTTATTGAGCCTTTTCTTTTAACAATTTTAAATTTCAGTTACTGTGCGCGCGAAGAACAATTATAGTGCTCTGACCCTACTCTAGTGTTGTGATCTAACAGACACCTGGTAGAAAGTAACATGATTAAGGTACAGCAATAAAGTCCAGCAAGATAAAGTTGTTTTATGCGAAACCATAGACCTTTATCTATAGATCAAGACCTTTATCTACAGATCAACTATAATAATAGTAACATTGAATCATCTTGGAGAGTTTCATCGTGTTGACTGTCGTAACCAAACGCAATGCGTTGTTTGATGCTGAATGGAGAATGATTGACAGACACAGCGGAGGGAAAAGTTTACGTGATATTGAATTTAATGACTTAAATATTAATTTCTATCTCACATTATACTATATAATGGCTTCAGAACACTAATAATATAGTGCACAGAAACTTTATGGTGCTTTATAATGTTTTGTGCCTTTTGTGGAGCTTAACAACACCACAGAATAGTATACGCACAATATCGGATTTGGATCGGCCTCGTCTGACCGATACCTGATCCGGCAAAAATGGCAGTATCAGAGCCGATACCGATACTGAGTATCGGATCGCTGCATCCCTACTCCACATCCAGCATCTTCACCTCCAAGATCGTCTGAGATCAGCCACCTGGACAGCTGCTGCAACAATCCGTTTGCATAACCAAAGAATATCTGCACAAACTGTCAAAAACCGTCTCAGGGAAGCTCATCTGCATGCTCATCGTCCTCATCGGGGTCTCGACGTGACTGCAGTTTGTCGTAACTGACTTGAGTGGGCAAATCCTCACATTCGATGGCGTCTGGTAATTTGGAGAAGTGTTCTCTTCACGGATGAATCCCAGTTTTCACTGTACTGGGCAGATGGCAGACAGCGTGTATAGCGTTGTGTGGGTGAGCGGTCTGCTGATGTCAAGGTTGTGGATCGAGTGCCCCGTGGTGGCGGTGGGGTTACGGACAACAAACACGTGCATTTTATCGATGGTATTTTGAATGCACAGAGATACTATGACGAGATCCTGAGGCCCATTGTTGTGCCATTCATCCATGACCATCACCTCATGTTGCAGCATGATAATGTACGGTCCCATGTTGCAAGGATCTGTACACAATTCCTGGAAGCTGAAAACTCTTGCATGTTCTTGCATGGCCAGCATACTCACCGGACATGTCATCCATTGAGCATGTTTGGGATGCTCTGGTTTAGGGATGTCCCGATACCAGTTTTTCACTTCCGATAACATACAGATGCCACAGCTTTGGCTATTTGCCGATACTGATATCAATCCAATATTTTTATTTTATTCTTGAACTAATACTACTAATAATAAAATATATGGAAGCATTTTGCTCAATTAGCCACATAAAAACATCTCACTCAAATCGTGAGCTTAGAATTATAAGGTTCTATCTCCACTTTTGGTCGAAATTGAGTTTTTGACATAATCTGATCCATTAGGTGTTTATTAATGCCTGTGTGGTGTTATTTTTGTAAAAAAATATTTTGTAAGTAGTTATTAATAAAATAAAAAGGTTCCATCTCTCCATTGCCAGCTGGGATGTAAAAACTTTGATGCTCAATATCTCAGAACTACCCTAAACGGAGATAGAACCTTATAATTCTAAGCTCACGAAATGGAGAACAAATACTTCTCCAGTATATAGTCCACAACAACAGTTGATAATGAAAGACTGCCGCCCTTTATTCAAAAGACCTCGAGATATGTTTGGTAATTGTACCTGAATGAATTTAAAATTAATTTGCTATATTTCAGATCAATATATTTGTTTCCTTAAAATTTTAATTAACTTTAACATTATTCTCATCTGAATTATAAATTATTTATTTCTGTATAAAATAATACTACCATTTAAAAACACATTTAATTTTCTTTTTTAATCAATGTAGAATGTGTAACTTCAAAATAAACAGATTAGTGCTCTGTTTTAGGACAAGAAATGAAAACCAATGCAATATGATGAATGTCCAAAAGATGAGATAATTTTTGCTTTTAAACAGGGTCTGTGTGTGTGATTTTTGGTTGGGTGACAGTTGTAGGTTACAGTTTGACAAGCGTTTACAGTTTGACAAAAGCACAATGTTGTGTTTTACAAAAATATAAGTAGGCTAAACACTTTTTGCAGTTTTAATGATGTCCTGTATGAACAAAATGACGGAGTATGTTTTTATGTTTCCACTGTTCGATCGCGCCCGTGCCTCTCTCTCTCTCTCTGACACACACACACACACACACACACACACACACACACACACACACACACACACACACACACATTACAGCATTGCAATCTTGACATCGCAGCCTGTTCAATTTGCTGCGTTCACACCAAACGCGAATAGAGCGTCAAATTTGCGTCTATCGCGTCTAGTTTGATGCTTGAACAGTTTGAATCCATTCGCACGTCCAAAGCGAATAGGACGCGCAGCACGCGTATAATGATAAAGCGAGCGTTTGAAGCGAAATAGACGCGTGTTCAGAGCATATCTATGTACGTATCTAACAGTAGTTCCGCATTACATTAATTAATGTGCACGCGAGTTTGATTTATTTTTATACCGTGTATTCTCCGTGTAAATCCATGCACCGAACCGTGACGCACGTACCGAGTGTTAGTTCAATACGAATACATGTACCGTTCCACCCCCAATAGGTATCGGATCATATTTTTTTCTCCCCTCCGACATCCGATTTAGCGTTCTGGGCCAGTATCGGCTCGATACTGATGCCGTGGATCGGATCGGGGCATCCCTACTCTGGATCGATGATATGACAGCGTGTTCCAGGTCCTGCCAATATCCAGCAACATCCCCCCCCGGATCCCCCCAGACCCCCCCCAACACAGTAAAACTGCACATTTTAGAGTGGCATTTTATTGTGGCCAGCCTAAGGCACACCTGAGCAATAATCATCCTGTCTAATCAGCATCTTGATGTGCCACACCTGTGAGGGGGATGGATTATTTTGTTAAAGGAGAATTGCTCACTAACACAGATTTGTGAACAATATTTGAGAGAAATAGGCCTTTTGTGTACATAGAAAAAGTCTTAGATCTTTGAGTTCAGCTCATGAAAAATGGGGTCAAAAACAAAAGTGTTGCATCACGTCACGTCACGAACTCAGCTCACGAACTCTTGTTCGTCTTCTCACCGGAACACGCACAGCAGCGGAGCAGCGTGTTCACAATAGCAGCTTGAGTTTTGGTCTGCTGAAGAGGTGCTTTTCTATGCCGAGCAACTTCTATGTTAGGCTTGTTCTAACTGTGACAAGTCAAAGGTCTGAAGAAGAACGATTTAGTGTAATTGCCGTTCAATGTTGCTTTATTAAAACAAAGCGCTAACCTAACCGCTATTCACGCACTTGAACGCCTTTGCAACGGCTGTTTTTCCCCCTTTTTTTTCTGCTGATCTCCTGCGTCCCCCCTGCATTATCTTTGCACCCACTGGGGTAAATGTTGTTATAATTAAGAAATAAAAGGCATATTTCCAAGCCTGATTTCATCCCCTGAATAGAACGCTCTGTTTGAAGGAGCATGTCTGCTGTGAGACTTCAGTGTAAACGCCCTCTGCTGTGATTGGCTGACATGCTTGCCTTGCATATGAAATATCTGGCATTACATGTAGAACTATCTGGAAAACTTTTACTATTACAGCTATTATACGTTTTTACTATTACAGCTATCGGGATTAACGAATCGTGAGAAGTTTTTTAAGTATTTAGATCTATTTCAATTACATAAAAGGTTGCAGTGATGAGCACTGAGCAGATGACAGCCTGTTGATCGCGTGAAAAAAGATCTTATCATTGCAAAGCAGTTTCTGCACTCTCACTAATGATTTCACCAATGCAAACGTGAGGTATATAAATACAGTAAGAGCTTCGTTGTGCAGTGTAACATTGATACATTGATACATTGTACATTGATTTCATAAAGAGTTTTGGCAAGTGTCCAGATAAACTCGCGCTGTGTGATTGACAGCTTGGGCGATTGGAAAGGGATTGTTCTTTGATCGCTTTCTGTATATTAATCACAGTTTAAGTAAGATTATTTTCATCCTACTAAGAGAAACGATGTGAAGTTGATCGCTACTTCCATATTAAATCACTACTTACCGCTTGCTGGAATATAGTTGAAATTGCCCCCTTCGTCAGTATGAAACGCGGAGAGAAGCCTGCTTGATATTATCCCAGGTTAGAAAAACAGTCCGTGGTGAAATGGACAGAGCAAAGTAACAACTTCGAATTAAACTTTTGCGGTTTTTCGATTATAGATAAACATCAACCACGCCTGTTGACATTTCACCATCAATACGCCTGTGTTCCTGTGGGCGGAGGTTAGTCAAAACACGGTTCTAGTGATGTCATTAAAGAAGGAAGTAGAGGGGTGTAGTCCAATCCAGCCGTTTGTTGTAGTTAACTTCTGTTAAATAAAATATATATCGCTTGGCATTGAACTTTGAGCTTTATAATTTTACAGATATTATTTATACTCTAACAACAACATTACACACTAACTAAAGTTTGAAACATGGGATCACGAAGAACGGGACCTTTAAGGTTTCCAACACTGGCGCAATCGCTGCCATTTTCTGCTAGTATTTATATCTCGGATCTCAAGGGTTCTGGGGTCCGTTCTTTGTACGTCGCTAACTCAGTTAGCTGGATTTGATTGTTTACGATTTTGCATGATCTTGGATTGTTTGGTTCTTCGACACTCATCCTGGACTTGCTGTCATACATAAACTTCGGCTATTAGCTCTTGCTCTGCTCTGCTCGGCTCGGAGAAAAACTGTGCGCGCTCTTTGGCCATGGTGAGCAGCCAATAGCAACATTGCTGATTAATGTTTCTACTATCAATACATATCCCCCTTTAAACCAATGCATGAACGTGCAGTTATCTCAGATAACTCAATCAGCAATACTAATCATAAACAACAGGTGTGTTCGAAGAAGCTATTTAGCCAGATCAGATATCATCTTGGATGTCCCATTTGATCTCGGATGTATTTAGCGACATACGAAGAACGGCCCCCTGGCTTCTTGCAGCTTTGTTACCTTTCGGTCAGACAGAATAAGAAGTCTTCCAAACACCTCACGTGCTGAGCTTCATCTTGCAGGGTTTTTCCTGCATAGAGAATTATGAGGCGGCCGCCTCCGTCAAATTTCGTGCCGCCTCCGGCTCTCGACAAAATTCGTACAGTCACATGGTCAGATACAGTTTTTCCACCATGACGGTTCTGTTGCGGTTACCGGCTTGTGTCCATTCTCAAGCCATATAGTGCTGCGCGGATCGCAGATAATCCGTGCGTCGGCCGGGCCAAGTAATACAAACATTCCATTCCAATTAATCGAGGGTGGATGACCGATAAATTATAATGTTTTGAGTTTAATAAAGACACGGAACTCTCATCACGGTAAAACGCAATGAACGTGCGTCACTTTTACTTTCGTTTTCAACAACGTAACGTTAATTCTCTTCAGGGAAAACCCATCAAGGAAAACATCAAGGCTTGACAATAACGCTTGTCTGGGACACGTGTGTTTGTTTTCTTTTCTTTTTTTTAAGGGAAAAGTGAGAGAGAAGTGTACTACTTTTCCTGATTAAAACAATTTTTTATTTAAAAATAAAAAATATCTAGGGAATCACCGAAAACGTGAGGATGATTCTGTTTTATTTCATTGTTGTTAAGAAACAATATATAGCCAAGGCTACACACGACAAGAGTGCTGTTTTCCTGAATGCCATCAAGACTGAAACCGAGACTGATTTTATAACAGTTCATTAAACAGTTAAAATTAAGTCACTTACATTTTAGACGCAATGACTGTTTTTGTTCTGTTTCTGCAGCGAAAATAGTTCCAAACAAAGATCACAGCACCATAGCGCATCTCACAGCAACACTTGTTGCATTACTGAATGATTCAGTGTTTCGAACGAATCGGTTGAGTCAAAGATTCAATGTCCCATTCATAAACTGCCTCATTCTGAATAAATCAGCCGTTTGAACGAATCGTTTGAATGAATGACTCAATGACTCGCTCATTAAGACGGTCGCCTGCCGCCTCCTACTGGCGGTTTAGTTTCATAAAGTATCATTCTTTTCAACATTCCTTATTTGTATATTCAAAAGTATTTAAAATAATCTCATTTAATACAGTTATAATTTTTCAATGTAAATTATTTAATTTGATTGGTAACAGCCTGTGTCTTATTATTTTAATTGAATATATTGATCAAATTTAAGAATCTGAAATGAAAAATGGAGCATGCATTTATTAAAATTAGGGGGAAAATGCCCTTTATAAAAGGTACAAAAAATGTAAAAACAGGAAATGTAATTTTGCCAAAAGAAGAACTCTTAATTTAAATAAATGTTCATTTTAAATCAGCCTACTTCAGTGTGATATGTTACCATATTATCATGCTTAACACTGAGAATTTGAATAATTGTAATGTGATGATCAGATGCAGATATCTAAATCAAAGAATATGGGCGGTTTGCGGGTGGATTATTTATTTTTAACAGTGGATTCGGGTGAATCAAAGTGCACCAGATTAATGAATTTTTCTTTAAAATGTACAAAATTTTCTTACGGGGGAGCATGCCCCCGGACCCCCCCCCCCAGAGGTACCGAGCTCCACCCACAAAAAATCAATGTGGGAAACACATTAGGCTATATGATGACCTACAATAAATACCTTATTAATAAAATACATTATTAGGATTTTACCACCTCCGCCTCATTTTGAGCCAGGAAAAACCCTGTCTTGTTTTGCACAATTGAATGAGCTGGAGTTTCGGAAATTGCATTTGTTCTTGTTTTGCCTCCAGTGCCTTGCATGTAGATGTACTGTGGTTGAAGCTGTAATGATAACCCGATACACAAACGCATTAACACTATCATTAACCACCAGCTGCAGTGTATGACCAAATCAGGCTACCGAGTCCCATTTCACCCATCTGGGATAGTTTGCTGCCAGCCTGGGAAAACCCTGAATAACTTCTGGCAAATTTAGATTTGCTCTGCAAGTCTGCCCAAGAGCGCATTCAAGCCCATTTCCAATCTTTCACCACGTCCGTTGGTGATGCCCCTTTGGAAAGGGGCTGTGAATGAACCTTCCCCAGACCCACTCTCAGTTACAATTGAGAATGGTCTGGTGTCAACCAGGCTAGTTTGCTGCCACAATGTTTGTGAATTATCGTAAACGCATGCAGACATTTTCCCAGTTAGTCATCAATTAGTTAAGCTGTGAGGTTGTCAGCTGTGTGTTGCCATTAATCTGGTGTTAACTTGTATTTGTCTTTTTTCGCTTTAGACCTGATGCCACTGAAAGAGGAGAGTCAAGAACTGAATAATATGCAAGATGAACATCATGATTTCAGGACTGAAGAGAAATCAATCGTGAGAATTCACACTGGAGAAAAGCCTTATACTTGCTCTCATTGTGAACAGAGTTTTGCATATAAAACGACACTTAAAGTCCACATGAGAATTCACACTGGAGAAAAGCCTTATACTTGCTCTCATTGTGAACAGAGTTTTTCACATAAAAGCAATCTTAATGTCCACATGAGAATTCACTCTGGAGAGAGTCCTTTCACCTGTCAACCATGTGGAAGGAGTTTTGCTCAAAAACAAACCCTTAAAGACCACACGAGAATTCACACTGGAGAAAAGCCTTATACTTGCTCTCATTGTGGACAGAGTTTTGCACATAAAAGCAACCTTAAAGACCACATGAGAATTCACACTGGAGAAAAGCCTTATACTTGCTCTCATTGTGAACAGAGTTTTTCACATAAAAGCAACCTTAATGTCCACTTGAGAATTCACACTGGAGAGAGTCCTTTCACCTGTCAACCATGTGGAAGGAGTTTTGCTAAAAAACAAACCCTTAAAGACCACATGAGAATTCACACTGGAGAAAAGCCTTATACTTGCTCTCATTGTGGACAGAGTTTTGCACATAACAGCAGCCTTAATTCCCACATGAGAATTCACACTGGAGAAAAGCCTTATACTTGCTCTCATTGTGAACAGAGTTTTGCATATAAAACAGCCCTTAAAGTCCACATGAGAATTCACACTGGAGAAAAGCCTTATACTTGCTCTCATTGTGAACAGAGTTTTGCATATAAAGCAACACTTAAAGTCCACATGAGAATTCACACTGGAGAAAAGCCGTATACTTGCTCTCATTGTGGACAGAGTTTTGCACATAAAAGCGGCCTTAATTCCCACACGAGAATTCATACTGGAGAGAGTCCTTTCATCTGTCACCCATGTGGAAGGAGTTTTGCTCAAAAACAAACCCTTAAAGACCACATGAGAATTCACACTGGAGAAAAGCCTTATACTTGCTCTCATTGTGAACAGAGTTTTGCATATAAAACAACACTTAAAGTCCACATGAGAATTCACACTGGAGAAAAGACTTATACTTGCTCTCATTGTGGACAGAGTTTTGCACATAAAAGCGGTCTTAATTCACACACGAGAATTCACACTGGAGAAAAGCCTTATACTTGCTCTCATTGTGGACAGAGATTTGCACATAACAACACCCTTAATTCCCACATGAGAATTCACACTGGAGAAAAGCCTTATACTTGCTCTCATTGTGAACAGAGTTTTGCATATAAAACGACACTTAAAGTCCACATGAGCATTCACACTGGAGAAAAGCCTTATACTTGCTCTCATTGTGGACAGAGTTTTGCACATAAAATTGGTCTTAATTCCCACATTAGAATTCACACTGGAGAAAAGCCTTATACTTGCTCTCATTGTGGACAGAGTTTTGCACATAACAGCACCCTTAATTCCCACATGAGAATTCACACTAGAGAGAAAAAAAATAGAAAAAAAATTTTCACATGTGATCAGTGTGGAAAGAGTTTCACACGTAAAGCAACCCTTAATGGCCACTTGAAGATTCACTCAGGAGAGAACAGTTTTATATGTCATCAATGTGGAAAAAGTTTCAGTCGTAAAAGTAACCTCAACAGTCACATGAGACTTCACACTGGAGAGAAACGTTTCATCTGTAAACTGTGTGGCAAGTGTTTTTCACGAGAACGAAATCTTAAGGCTCACACAAGTATTTGCACTCAGGAGAGAAGCGGTTCACGTGTTAAAAATGCTGTCTTGCTGTGAAATGGTGCAATGTAAATGTTGGAAACTCAGAAGCGAAGTCCAGGAGACTTAAGCCCCTTTCACACAGCGCTTTGAACCTGGGAAATTGCCGGCGAATTGCCAGAGTGCCTTCTGTGTGAACGCAAACACGACGCGGGACTGATGCATGGGTCGATGCCGGGTTGGGGACCTAGTAACATTGCAGTGTTCAGTCCCGGAACACACGCTGTGTGAACAAAAGCCGTAATAATGCCGTGTTGTAGTGATGATGCTGAAGCACGGGATCGTTCGCCAGCTGTGAAACGGTACGTAATGCACAAGTTTATGATCGAATCAGAGAAAAAAATGCACAAGCGTGGTTTCACAAGAGAGGCTGTGCACAAGAGAGAAATCGCAGCTCATAAGCAAACTTAAAAGGATCTCCGGCTAGTTTGCCAAATTGGTCTAGATATGATGTCAATACCCCTCCTAAGTAAGGCGCTTGGTTAAAAATACCTGAAATGCTTTCATGATTAAGAAAAATAAAAAAGCGCGATCACTACTTTTTTCAGCTTTTTTGTATTATGGGCCGTTGATTGTTGATGACGCACGACGGTCTTGAGTGCCAAATTAAAACGCGGGCAGTTCGACACACTCTTCTTCTACAGTTCATCGTCGGACACACCTAGAGAGATAAAATGCCACATTGTGTGGCTGTTGGTTGTGATGCCCATTCGAAGACAAACGAGAGCGGTGATTTGACCTTCCACTGTTTTCCTAGTTCTGATGCAAAGAGAAGAAAACAATGGGAAGATGCTTGCGGGCGAGTGAAACTCCCCAATTACCCGCGGCTCTGTTCTCGACACTTTAGCCCTGATTCATTTGAGGATTTTGATCGCCGACAGGTGATGAACGAGCTCATGAGGGTTCGTGGTTACAGGCGAGTACTTAAACCGAATGCAATACCCACGATTTTTCCTCACAAGAATGCTAAACGTCCGCGTATTTCAAGTGTAAATCATGAACAGAAACGGCTAAGGCAAGAGACGCTGGATAGCATGCTAAGTAGCACTAGCGCTTGTGTCTCCACTTGTGCAGAGGAAATCATGGACTGTGTCGAACCAGAAAACCATGCACTTGTCGAGGCTGTAATGGAAGATAAAAGCGTCCAGTGTTCTCCAATTAAAGTTGATGCAGAGACCGATTTCGGGCTAATATACCAATTGGATGCAGCTGTACAGTGGCCAGCTGACGCACACTACCAGGTGGCGACCGACTTTTATAAATAAAGAAAATAATGTTTAAAAATCTTAATGAACACTCCTGGCAAAATTGTGCAAGTGTTTATTTCACTAAGTGACCATCACTTTTCCTATACAAACATTTCTAAAAGTGTAGAAATTTCATAAAGTTTGTCACAGAAAAAAAATTCCTTTGGTGTTATGCAATAACCTGATATTAAGTTATTTTCCCTTTTTGTTTTTGAATAGGCTGTTTATCAAGATGGGGAGAGCGTGGGTGAACCCAAATTCAAAATCGCTTGGAGCAAAGTCCACAAGACCTTCAGAGCAAAACCTGTGATGACAGAAAAGGACTACAGCTACATGACTGCCATGATGGAAGATGTTCTCTCCTCTGATTACGATCCAAACCAGGCAGTGGACATGAGTTTCAACCAAATACACATCATGGCTCCACAGGTGACACTGTCAAGATCACAGATCATTTTGCAATCATTTCAGTATTCACGCTTCAAATAGCTGCAAATCTCTGGCACGTGTTTGTTTATTCAGTTATCAGTGATGTAGGAAAGCAAACCTGTATTTATAAATATCTAAACTTGTAAATATGTACATAACAACTGTGTTCAACAGTTTGATTTGGTTTGTCTTGGTATATCAATATGTTGGTGTATAAACATCTAAATCTGTGAATATGTACATAACTGTGCTTTATTGTAGGATTGTGTGGACCTTGGAGGGAGGGGGAGCTGCTGATTGATACACACACACCTGCTTTTGTATAGGGAATAAATTGTGATGGTCCCAAAGGAATTCTGGTCTTGAAAATTATTTCTCTTCATTTCACAGGAAACTTCTACTTTGAGTATGGGAAGTGTGCACTTTTGACACCTCTGATAATACACAATGAACACACCATTGTAGTTTAAATGCTGCTTTAATTTTGAATTATTTTTAGCAGTTTGTTTTTTGCAAGTTCAGTCTATGCATAGTTAAAAATTCCTCCATGCCTCCTCTACTTCTCCCTGATTGTCTGTATGTTCAAATCCTGTATAGGCTCCACTTGGTTCGGGGTAGACATTTCTTATTTTGTTCACTGCACACGTGGGAATGATTCTGCGGACTCTTCTCCCAGCCAGCCATGCATCCACCATGTAAACTGGCGATAGGAAGAATATCTGTAAGACCTAAAGCCAAAAGTTTACACTAAATGTTATGAAAGGATGAATCAAGGTTTGACTCAAGCCAATACATGCCAGCCAATAATGTTTGCGCTGTATTATTGTCTAGATTCTTTTTCGGTTATTGGAAAAACGTTCAGTGTTGGCCAAACTAAGTAAGGGATAATGTATTGCGAGGCGGTTGTTATAGCGAATAACAACCCCGACAGGCTGAACGGGACCCCGACGCGAAGCGGAGCTTGAATCAGCCTGAAGGGGTTGTTATTCGCTATAACAACCGCCTCGCTATACATAATCCCGCTTATTACATGGCTACCTACAAAATAAATAAATAATTTGACACAAATTATAGATTTAAAAAGGAGTTTATTGATTTAAAACGATTGCATTGCTTCCGCTAAAGAAAATAGTCCGTTCCGCATCCATAGCAACGTGCTGTTTTTCATGGCAACGGTGTGTTATACTTCGCAGCGGTCTGTTATCAAGAAATAACGTTATATAATTCTAAACAAATATGTTCATGTTTGACCTGCCTGTTAGTAACTGCATTGCGGCTGGGTAAACCAGTGCTCCATCTGTCATGGAGGCTGACGAGGGCAGCCCACAGTACATCTGGATTGAGACAAACTGCCTCAAAATTAGGATGGGCAATGATGCATGGTAAATCTGCAAACAAGTATCCTGTTCTTAGGCTATAATATGCATTTACTGTGGTAGATTACTTCAAAATTCTTCAGGCCAATATAGTTATGCTTAACCAATTTAGCTACCCTAGCTACCTTACCCTGGACTGCTGCTGATATGAAGTGGAGTTCCTTACAGCAAACACTCTCCCTTTCAGTAAGCATTGGTAAACAATTGCCACAACCACACCAATGCGTGTGCCCTACTCTCTCTTCCTGCTCCTCCTCACCTACGGCTACAAGATTATTATCATCCTGTGAACCTTCCTCCGTATTTGCGACACGTTCAGGCTCGAACTGAAAAAGGGTGAACGGCAGACATTTCGCTTACGCGCCTTGTGTTTGTAGCGTTGCTGGGACCAGTCTACGTCACGGCCCAGAATGCAATGGGTAAAAACAACAATGGCGACTTACAGGTAAAAACTTTATTTAAAAATATCTCGCTACAACGAAAACATCGGGTGTGTTATTATATCACGTTTGTGGCGCAAATGGTATCGCTAACCCAATAAGGCTAAGTTGTCAAACTAGCCGGAGATCCCTTTAAGACGCTGCTGAGACATTACAAGTCACATCGATGTCACGTGTCTTTACAGGATTTTTACGGGTTGTGTGTGAACGCAATCTCTGATTTCGTTAATCAATGGTAGTGTTGATGAACCAAAATCGAACAAACCCAAGTCAAATCCCGGGTCACTTTATCTGTGTATTTTCCTGAATCTCTGTGTGAAAGGGGCTTTAGTTGTATATTCAGCAGGATTCTTTATAGAGCACACAAGCTGTCGGTAGCTGCAGTCATCAAGTCAAACTAAGGGAAATTTACATTATATTTTATATACCTTTCAAAGAGGTGGCATGCAAATGAAGTACAGGAGTCAGCCCATTTCCCCAGTCCTGGTCTCACCAGGATAACAGTGTCATTCAAATACATTGAAGCTAATCGAATCAGCCTAACTATTCAACAAGTGGGCCAGGGGCTCCAAGAGCCATTAAAGTAGGGTGACCATACGTCCTGTTTAACCAGGACATATCTGGCCAGGATTTCGAGATCGCCCAAAATGCCCGGGATTCGGCTTTTGCTTTCTACAGTCACCATTCATTATGTTTACATTATTACGTTATTTGACACTGACACGTACGTGCCAGCTTTGCAGGTCATGCATTCTGATTCACACGGATCCCGATCGAGACGAAAACACAGGAATTTTCTTAGCAATGCTAGAACGCACATCAACCGATCACTTGTTTAGTGTTCATGTAAACACTACATTCAGATTAACCAATCGGAAATAATTCATTACTACTGAATCAAAAGGTGTACATGTAAACAAAATGAATGGCGACGAGAAAGCAAAAGCCGAATCGCGGATATTTTGGGCGATCTCGAAATCCCGGCCGGACATGACCTGGAATATGGTCACCCTACATTAAAGACAAAGGGTGAGAGTCTCAGTAATCTGACTCATTTATTAAATGTATTAAAAAACACAAAAAATACAAAATGGATTCGTCAAGCAATGAGGATGATTTTGTTGCCCTCTTTCTTTTTAAAAAGAGAAAAAATATTGAGTCCATCCAATCCTGAGATTGCGCCGAGAGGAAGGAGAGTTTCACCTCCTTATCAAGGAGTTGCGAAATTATCCTGAGCGATTCAAAATTTACCTCAGAATGTCAGTGGAACAGTTTGATGCTTTGCTAGCGATACTGGAGCCACATATTAAAAAGAAGACCACCAATTTGAGGTTTGAGGTCAAAACAAACTGAGGTTTCTACCATTCTTTCATGATTTTTCATGTTCATCACTATTTCAAAATAAAGGTCTGAACACGCCTTAGGAGTATGAAAATATTCTTGTTGCGAACTGATAAATTACGGCTCCTCTGTAATTTATTTTGAAAATCAGTCACCGAATATGAAAACTAGAGATTTCAAACGATATATAGTTTGTCAAGATTAGTTTAGGTTTAGTCAAGGATATTACTGTTTTAAATATGTAATGGCTGTGGGCCCGCCGGCGACACTATTAATTGTTCATCTCTATTTTTGGTGTTTATTTTAAATTAGACAAATCTGACATTATTATTAATCTCCAATATGTTATGTAACAGTTGATATGGTTCTTTAATGCTCTTCTAACTAGCAGAAGACACTCGCAGGGTTTAAATCTCAGTTGTGCAGGCGGGGCATGTTGTCACACTGCGTTACAATGAGCCCCTATTAGAAATATGCTATTATATTCTATACTTTTATGAATTCTATTGAGAAAATACGAGACAATGGTGAATAAATAGTGAGAGTCAATGTTCAGAAATTATTTATTATTATTATGTTTTGAACTATGTTGTATAGCTATGGAGCCCCTAAAGGGACGTTGTAGTGTTTAGGATATGCAGTATGAGGTTTACGACAGTGATGTTTTACGTTATGACGCACGGGGGTACGCCTGCCGTATTACGTTGTGTAAACAACAAAGCACTAGCATTAAGCCCATGAGGGATGACGGCTGTCTGTGAAATAACTGTCTGATATCACAGTAAAGTATACTGAATGCACACATCTGTTTCTTGTCAAATACTCAAATGAGAACATCACATTGGCGACGAGGATAAACAACAACAACAACAACAAAAAAACTTTAAAAAAAAAAAAAGAAGAAGGAAAAAAAGATGTCACTGGGAAACACCGTCGCTCTGCAAGCCTTCCATACCGAAATGGATCCGAGCTCAGTAGCACCACGCTGGACAAAATGGATACAAAGGTTTGAAAACTATATTACAGCAGTGAACATTACCGGAGATGCGAGGCAGAAAGCATTATTACTGCACTTGGCGGGAGAGCGCGTGCATGACATCTATGACACGTTAGCAGCAGAGGAAGATAAGTTTGCTGATGTTAAGCAGAAGCTATGCACGTATTTTACGCCTAAAAAGAACGTCCAGTATCAAGTATATATATTCCGAAAGGCAGTACAGCAGCCGGGCGAGAACCTAGACACATACTGTACCAGACTACGCATGCTAGCAAAGAATTGTGAGTTTGCCGACGTGAGCCATGAAATAAAAGCACAGCTGATCCAAAGCTGCAGTTCAACCAGGCTGCGTAGAAGAGCGCTCAGAGAACCCGAAAACAGCCTGGATGACCTTCTCGAATACGGGAGAACTTTAGAACTGTCCGAGCAACAAGCAGCCGGCATGGAGCAGAGTGTAGCTGCATCAGTGAATGCAGTGCATCAGAATGGGCGAACAGCTACCAGCCGACGCGCCGGGAGAGCTAAGTGGAAATTATCCACATGATGGAAACTGCCCAGCGAAAGGAAAAGACTGTAAAGCATGCGGGAAACCAAATCACTTCGCCAAGCAGTGCAGGGCAAAACAAAGAACACCTGGAAGAGACTTTGAAATAAAACACAGAGACAACAGTAAGCAACACAAAACGCACACGAAAGCTTTAACATCACCAGCACAACACAGAGTACCACACATGACTCGTCTAGTAGTGATGAAGCTTATGTATTTGCTGCCAGTAGCAACAAGAATACCACTCAACCACGCACACACATTTGGCTTAATGGTGTGAAAATTGCAGCAATGATTGATTCTGGGGCTGCAGTGAACATTATTAGTGAATCAGTCCTCCGTACACTGAGACCATGCCCACAGCTCAGCCCAGCTGATATAAAGATATTCCCATATGGCAATACTGAACCACTGCCCATAACCGGTGCATTCACATGTAGCACAGAGACAGATAATAGGAAAACCACAGCCGAGTTCTATGTAATGAAGGGTGATAGCTGCTCTCTGCTAGGCTACAACACAGCTAAAGAGCTAGGCCTCATCAAGATCATCAACACTGTGTCTGCTACAACCGGTCAAACAGTAGCAGATGAGTTGGTACAGAAACACCCAGAGCTGTTCGAGGGCATTGGCATGCTGAAAAACTTTCAGGTAAAGCTTCACATCAACACTGACATTCACCCAACCTGTCAGCCACATAGGCGAGTACCTTTTCACATCTGACAGAAGGTCGAAGAGGAGCTGAAACGGCTTGAGGATGACGACGTCATCGAGACAGTCACAGGCCCCACGCCATGGGTCTCCCCCATTGTGACACCACCCAAGCCAAAGGATCCGGACAAGGTTAGAGTCTGTGTCGACATGAGACAGGCCAACACCGCCATACAACGTGAACGCCACATCACTCCCACCATGGATGACGTAATCCACGAGTTGAATGGAGCTACAGTCTTCTCCAAGCTCGACCTGACTGCTGGTTACCATCAGCTAGAACTCCACCCCGACAGCAGGTACATCACGACATTTACCACACACCTTGGTTTGAGACGATACAAGCGCCTGAATTTTGGGATATCTTCAGCAGCAGAGGTGTTCCAGATTGCGATCTGCCAGACGCTCCAAGGCATCAAAGGAGTAAAGAATCTGAGTGATGACATCATTGTGTATGGTAAAACACAGAAAGACCATGACGACAGCCTCAGAGCTGTGTTCCAGAGATTGAAAGACAGAGGGCTCACACTCAATAAAAAGAAATGTGAGTTTAACAAAAGTAAACTTGAATTCTTTGGATTTATTTTTTCAGCTGGTGGAATCTCAGCCGACCCGAAAAAAATTGATGCCATCCAGCAGGCGAGTGATCCACAAGACCAGACTGAAGTCAGGAGTCTGCTGGGCATGGCGAACTACAGTGCTCGTTTTATCAAAGACTTTGCTTCCATCTCTGCACCACTACGTGAGCTGACCAGAAAAGACACACCATGGCACTGGACCCCTGAGCACGCCAGAGCACTACAGACGATCAAAGACAGCCTGACCAGCAACATGGTAATGTCATACTTTGATCCAGCCAAAGACACAGAGCTTGTGGTAGATGCTAGTCCAGTCGGTCTAGGCGCTGTTCTCTACCAAAAGGATGGAAAGGGAGAGGCACATTCCATAGCATACGCCAGCCGTGCTCTCAGCGACGTAGAAAGACGTTACTCACAAACGGAAAAGGAGGCACTGGCCATTGTGTGGAGTTGTGAACACTTTCACTTATACCTGTATGGCAACCCGTTTATCCTTGTCACTGACCACAAAGCTCTGGAGGTCATATGGAACAACCCTCGTTCAAAACCACCTGCAAGGATCGAGAGATGGGGACTGAGACTACAGCCCTACAACTTCAGGGTAGAATACAGAAAAGGTGCAGACAACCCTGCCGATTACATCTCCCGTCACCCCATCCCGATGCAGACGAGCGAAAGCACAAGAGCGGTGAAAGTGGCAGAGGAGTATGTCAACTTTGTAGCTGAGCATGCCACACCAAAAGCTATGACTCTCCAGGAGATAAGAGATGAAACACTAAAAGACCCAATCCTGCAAAAGATTAGTGCCCACATCAGAGACAACACATGGCACAAAATCACAGGCGACACACAACATGCTGAAACACTGAAAAAGTACAGACAGATTAGTGGGGAGCTCACGGTGTCCCACACCGACGACATCATCCTGCGAGTTACGAAAATTGTCATCCCTGCATCCCTCGAGCACAGAGTATTACAGCTAGCCCACGAAGGACACCAGGGCATTGTAAAGACTAAGACACTGCTCAGGTCAAAGGTCTGGTTTCCTTACATAGACCAGAAAGCAGAACTGACGGTCAAGAACTGTTTAGCATGTCAAGCCAACACGCCTATAACACAGTCCGAGCCACTGAGAATGTCTGAGTTGCCAGAAGCACCCTGGCTTAACATCAGTGCAGATTTCTACGGGCCACTTCCAACTGGAGAACATCTACTAGTTGTCATAGATGTATATTCTCGCTACCCAATTGTTGAAATTGTAAGATCTGTCTCAGCCAACACAGTCATCCCAATCATCGACAAAGTGTTCTCGATGTTCGGAATTCCCAGAGTTTTAAAAACAGACAACGGGCCCCCTTTCAACAGTGAGCAGTTTTCCAAGTTTGCAGGCCATCTAGGTTTTCACCATCGGAAAATAACACCTCTCTGGCCTCAAGCAAATGCAACAGCAGAACGTTTCATGCGCACGCTTGGAAAAGCAATCCGTGTGGCAGAGACACAGAACACCCCGTGGAAACAGAGACTTAACACGTTTCTCCGCGAGTATCGCACCACACCACACAGCACCACAGAAGCGTCACCTGCTGAATTGTTGTTTAAGCGCAAAATTCACACTAAGATCCCGTTGATCACCACAACCTGCGAATGCAACAATGATCACATCATCAGGGAGCGGGACACTAATGCAAAAGCAAAGATGAAATCCTACTCAGACGCGCGCCGTCATGCTAAGCCAACCACATTCACCCCTGGTGACAAGGTACTATACCAACAACCCAAGCACAACAAACTCACTACCCCATACAACATCAAGCCATACGCTGTGGCAGAGGTCAAGGGCTCCATGGTCACAGCAACCAGAGATGGAAATTCCATAACAAGGAATTCGTCCTTCTTTAAAAAAATGATCTCCAAGACAAAAGCTGCGCCCACAGTTCTGGATGAGGAGGATGAGAGAATCGTTGATAACGAGGACACTGTTGCTGTGAAACCAAGGTATCCTTTTCGAGTTAACCGCCAGTGTCCATCATACCTCAAAGACTACGAGCTTGAGTGAAGGATGTTTACACCCAATCCAGCAATAGATTAGTCTAAAGGTTTCTGAATGACTGTTCTGTCTAAAGGATTAACCTAAAGGTTCCCAAATTACTGTTTTCTCTCTTTTTCAAAACCATTCGCACAATGCGAATGTACTTTAGTGATTATGAAGTATTGTTGCACTTTGATACTGTTCATTATAAGCACACTTGATAAGTTGCCTGAATGTGTTTGTTCTAGCACAGGTTTGAATTATATGTTTACATTCGTACTGCCGAGCTACGTATGACAAGTAATGTTGTTGTTACATACGACAAGTGAGTAAGTCACATATGTCCAAGATAGTGGATCTAGTTGTTAAAAAAAAAAAAAGAAAAAAAAAGAGTGATGTAGTGTTTAGGATATGCAGTATGAGGTTTACGACAGTGATGTTTTACGTTATGACGCACGGGGGTACGCCTGCCGTATTACGTTGCGTAAACAACAGAGCACTAGCATTAAGCCCATGAGGGATGACGGCTGTCTGTGTAATAACTGTCTGATATCACAGTAAAGTATACTGAATGCACACGTTCTTGTCAAATACTCAAATGAGAACATCACAGACGTGGTGGTGTAAAAAAATTAGGATGGGAGAATTTTTTTTTTTCGTCAAATCTTTTACGTTCCCTCAAGAAACTTTGCGTTCCCTCGCAAAACCTGTTGTGAGCTCGGACAGACACTTCCTCTTTAATGTCCCGCTGGCAGTGCTTCAGAGCTCCTTTACGTTAATGGAGCGTTTCATAGTGTTTGAGCTTGGACTTAAATATAAATAAAATAAGTTTTGCGAGGGAACGCAAAAGATTTAAAAAAAAAAAAAAAAAAAAATTTTCCCTATCCTACATTTTTTCCACCACCAGGGGACGTCCCTAAGCGTATATAGAGGTGTTTTCCAGTGTGTTCATTGTCAACCTCAAAATTTTTATTTTTAATTATTAAAATAGGGCATTATTTTATTTGAAAAAAAAAGTTAATAATAGGTTTTATTGCGAAAATATTTTAGTTTGTCTTTTTTTTTTTTTTTTTTTTTTATTAAATCAGATAGCATTGCTGTCATATGGTCATGCTACAATGTGCTCCACCTATGGGGCATGTTGTCACATTTCACTTCCATTCTTTTGGGGTATATCAAGAAATAAATACAGTGCCCTCCACAATTAATGGCACCCCTGGTAAATATGATCAAAACTGGCTGTAAAAAATAAATCTGCATTGTTTATCCTTTTGATCTTTCATTAAAAAAAATTAGCAAAATTCTAACCTTTCATTTAAGTAAAAAAAATTTATGTGGGGGGGAAATCACATTATGAAATAAATGTTTTTCTCCAAAACACGTTGGCCACAATTATTGGCACCCTTTTATTAAATACCTACTTTTTTGCCAAGATACCAGCTCTGAGTCTTCTCCTATAATGCCTGATGAGTTTGGAGAACACCTGACAAGAGATCAGAGACCATTCCTCCATACAGAATCTCTCCAGATCCTTCAGATTCCCAGATCCATGTTTGTGCTTCTTCTCTTCAGTTCAGCCCACTCATCAGGTCAGGGAACTGGGACGGTCATGGCAGATACTTCATTTTGTGCTCCCTAACACATTTTTGTGTTGATTTTGATGTTTGTTTTGGATCGTTGTCTTAATGGAAGATCCAACCACGGCCCATTATAAGACTTCTAGCAGAAGCCACCCGGTTTGGATTTTTTATCTGTTGATATTTGATAGAATCCACGATGCCATGTATCTGAATAAGAAGTCCAGGACCTCCAGCAGAAAAATATGCCCACAACATTAAAGATCCAATGGTATATTAAATTGTACACATGGTGTACTTTTTATCCTTGTGTGCACCAAACCCATCTAGCGTGTTTGCTGGCAAAAAGCTCTTTTTTTTATTTCATATGACCAAAGAAGCCTGTGCCGTCTGAAGATCCAGTGGTGTCTGACAATTAAATTTGCTGGAGTTTGTTTCTGGAGGAGCGAGGAGCATTTTTCTTGAAACCCTCCCAAACAACATGTGGGGATGTAGGTTTTTTTTTTTTTTTTTTTTTTTTTGGCTTTCTGACCCCCAAGACTCAACTAATCTCTGCAATTCTCCATCTGTGACCCTTGGAGAGTCTTTGGCCACTCAAACCATTATCCTCACTGTGCATTAAGATAATATAGACACACGTCCTCTTCCTGGCAGATTCATAACATATTTAGTTGATTATAACTTCTTAATTATTGCCCTGATGGTCAAAATGGGGATTTTCAATTCTTTAGCTATTGTCTTACAGCCACTTTCTATTTTGTGATGGCCAACAATCTTTTGCTGCGCATCAGAAATATATTCTGTGGTTTTACTCATTGTGATGGATGATTATGGGGATTTGGCCTTTGTGTTTCCTCATATTTAAACTCCTGTGAAACACGAAGTCATAGCTGGACAGTTTCATGTTCCTAGTCCCCCTGGTGTGCTAAAAAAGGTAAATATTAATGGGAATATACTTCAGAGATATTTTACTTTAAAAAAATTCTAAGGGTGCCAATAATTGTGGCCAACGTGTTTTGGAGAAAAACATTTATTTCATAATGTGATTTCCCCCACTTTCAATTCTTTTACTTCAATGAAAGGTTAGAATTTTGCACATTTTTTTAATGAAAGATCAAAAGGATAAACGTTGCAGATTTATTTTTTACTGCCAGTTTTGATCATATTTACCAGGGGTGCCATTAATTGTGGAGGGCACTGTATACACTGTATTAATAAAACAAAACCACATAATTGTACTAGACATGTGGGAAATTAATGTGGGAAAAATAAATAATATGAACCCTAAGTAGATTTACGCAAACTGAGAAAGTAAAAAAGCATTAGTTTGTGCCCCGCTCTCCCCTACATCTAGTAGCCAAATCCCCTCAGTCTGCTGACACCAATGAAATGAGCTTTAAGTGGCCATTTACAGGAGATCTGAAGACATCAGCATAATAAATGAGGTGAAAACAGGAACTGTTGTCATGAAATAAAGAGTGTGTTCAGCAGATCTGTTAATATTGATGAGCCTCAGGCTCAGACTATCAACACTCATTCAACAAGCCATTCAGGATCATCAGCAGATCATCTCACTTTATTCTGAGAAACACATTATTTGAGTCAGGAGCTCGAAGTGAAAGACACTGTCATTTTTCACAACGTGACATGGATAAAACATCAATAATACAAAATACACTAATGACACACAGGTAAATAACTACCATAATATGTCCATATGAATGTAAATATAGGCCTGATAGCACACGTACATCTCAGAGACCTCGATTGATTCTACTTAAGTAAAAAAAAAAATCCTTAAGTAAAATAACAAAGTATTTGTACTTCGTTACATTCCACCACTGAGGCTATGTCACGTAGGCCTATGTATCGTCAGGTTTTTATACCTCAAATTAAAACCCAGTGATGTCCACAGATCTTATGGTAACAAAATAAAAACGAAACTAAGATTATTCCCTGTATCATAAAGAAAGAAGAAGAAAAAAACGTATATTTTGTGTTACATTGTCCTAATGGTGCCAAGCTAATTCAGGTTAAGTACACTGTGGCAAGAGCCAAAAATCAATAAATTATAATAATGATGACGCATGCAAAACAGAGAGAAAAGACTACCGTAACATAATAATTATTCATGGTTTGCTACAATTACATGATTTCTGGTAGCCTATATTGGGGATTTTGACCGTGATCCCATGCAATAGCACAACATTAGAACTGCATCCCATGCAATTAGGCCTAACTATATTCCTATAACCATTTGCGTTCGTGATTTTCACGCTAATCCACTTAAATTAATCGTGTAGGTCAATCACAATCCCTCTCGGAAATGTCCCCCCACCTCTGGTGACACGCAGCGATCTGATATCCCGTGGCTTCTCAGAACGTTGGAGTATCGGCGAGCCAATCAGGGATGAGTTCCCTAATGAATATTCATGAGTCTTCCCCTAACACCCTGCACAAAAAAAAAAAAAAATTGCAGAGGGTGGCTGAAATCATAGACAGTATATAAACGGGCTGAAATGCCCCAAAAGCTGGTTGCCAATCGCCGTTAAAAACAAAGAAGAAGAAAAAGACAGACTTTTATTTTGGTCTGGCTATGTGACATCATAAACCTGCGCCGTGCCCCTGCAACTGTTGTGATTAGACTGAAGAAAGGTTTGTGGTTTTACGCATTTAAAGTGTTTACATCGATACACGTTGATTTGGTAATTTTTACAAAAGGTATGTGACCATGTCTTATTGAACATAGCTTTGTAATATGCTTAATATTCAGGTTTTTTTTTTTTTTTTGTGAGTAAAGCGGATTCACATAACAGAAAAGTAAGAGTAACGATCTCATCTCGCGCACTATATCATTTTATCGTAAACACGAATTCGGTTTTGGTTAGTGATGGAGAAATGGAGTCAATTGAATCTAATGCTTTGCCAAATGACTCACTGATTCAAAGCGCTTGAATCACCGCGCGCTGACGAATCCTGCCGCTCAAAAGTGTAAAAATAAAACGAAACCAAATATATATATATATTAATAATGATGATACATTTTATGAACAAATCGCAAATGGTTTCTAACAATAATCATGTTAAATCTACAAATCAAAATATGAATTGTCTGTATAAGTTATTATTTTATAATTGTTTAGTGCTTGTTTTAGGTGATTTTTGTCTAATCCGTTTATTTAAAGGATTAACGTTAGTTAACTTTCAAATAAAATTTCCTGATAATTTACTCACTCCATGTCATCCAAGATGTCCATGTCACCAGTGCACTGAACTACTGAAGGGCAATTCCATGCAAAGGTCATCTTTACCATGAAAAAATAAAGTTTTAACCAAAAGAACAAAACCCTTTTTAAGTTCAGAATCATTTCAGACAGTCTTCTTAATGTCAAAACAGCCATTATGCGTCAACAAAAGTGCCATGATGGTTTGATTGTTGATTTTCCAAACAGATTCTATGTAGGCTATTTCAGACGCGTCACATCCATAACAGGGTTTTTGTCACATCCATAACGCTGGTTTTTCCTCATAATACACTTCATAAAAATATATATATATTAAACATTGATATTTTTATGTTCAGCTAAGACCCCTTCATCATGTGGATAGCAATATTTATACATTGGACTCAAAAGTTCACAGACTTTAAAGGAAATCGAACAGTATACCAAAAACTCTGTCATTTCCCGTCACATCCATAACGCATGCATATTTTCCTTTTTTGGGGGTGCTTAAATATATTTTAGAAAAACATATTTTGCCTGTCAATTCCCCAGATTGGGTGCTCTGAGAATATGCATTTCCAATTTAAATATTATAAGAAGTTTTTTTTTTCTGAGACATTTCACCTGTCATTATGAGTTCAAATGTCACATCCATAACGCTGGAATTGCCCTGAACTAGACTGATTTATTTTTCTTTCTGTTAATTATTCTCATCTTAAACATGATAAATTGTCCAAACACACAGGAAAACTCCTGGAGAAACATCTGAGATCCACGTGACACTATTATAAAGATGGCGTTTATTAAAGAGGAGAGTGAAGACATAAAGATTGAAGAAGTGTTCAGCGTGAAACATGAAGATACCGAGGAAGAAAAAGGTTAGTTTCATTCCGTCCTTATTTAAATGTTCCACAGAAATGAATGATATTTATGAAGAATGTCATATGAGTGTCCTAATTAAAGCGGTTTTATTTGACGTGGAGCGGGTCTTCTCATGTGGACAGACATGTTTGTTGAGATCACATGGAATGACAAATGGAAATAAAGTGTTTCCGCATGAATTTTAGAGGACCTGTACACTTGCATTATATGGACTAGATGGATTATTTATATGGATTATGAATCTCTATGTTGAAAGGAAATCATTTACATCTGGGATGGTGTGAGTGAGTGAGTAAATGATGAGAGAACGTTCATTTTTGATGAAGTATCCCTTTAACTATCACCACAGCCCCATCAAGTACCATTCACTAAACCAAAGATTGAAACCAAAAACAGTAATATTAAAGGGACATTGTGTAGGAATTTCTCCCATCTAGTGGTGAAATTGTATTTTGCATTCAAACGAATAATGCTCTCCAGCGCCTCACTTTTTCAAATGCGCTACGGTAGCCGTTATGTACCAAAAAGCTATGACAGAATGTTTTATAATAGCACTTCGAGTTTTTCTTCGGGTGAACAAGTTTGTTATTTAAAACAAACTGAAACTTGAAACAACGAAAAAAAGAATGTTACAGTATGAACTACTGACTGTCAAAAACATTAACTATGGTAATTAGTAGTAATGCCTTCTTTACTCGTTATATTTTTTGAAGTATGTGCATTGTTAGATATCATCATGATCAGAGCCTTCTCTAACGGTTACATTACTTTACTCAATAGCTGCTATTCATCAAAGAGCCTGTTTAACTTTTAACTATAAATGTTCTACTGTCTATATAATAAAGTACACAACCAAGCAATGAAAAAAAAGCTTGTAATTAAGACCGTAACATTGACTTACCTGTCGAGAAGAAAGCAGGCAACTTCAGGGTCTCTTTTGAAAGCTTTCTCCTGCATTAGCTATCCTGACAGTAACCCTTGTTTTTGTAATCTCCGGTCACGTTTCCTTTTACGATCTATTTTGGACTTTTTCGACGACGAGGACTCCTTATCCTGTGACTCATATGTATGTATGAATGAACGGTGTATAAATAACCGTGCAGTGCCAGTGCAGCCTTTTAAACTTGCCGCGGCAGTGACAAGCGCCTCTCACTGCTCTGCTCCTCCGCTTCTGCTGGCTTCAGTCACGTGACGCTGGCTCTGAACGAAATGCGTTGTGGAAACGCGTTGGCCTAGTACTTTTTGTCCCTCTCTGCTATTATAGTTTTTCAAGATGGCGGAACTACATGGAAGCCTCCGTGGACTTACCCGTCCCATGTATATAAAGATAATAAATTCTTCGTTTACAAGGATTAGTCTGAACATTGGCATAGGTATTTGTACACCATTGAGGGCATATTTATGAATAAAAATATAGATTTTAGATAATAAAATACCTAAAAAGCTACACATTGTCCCTTTAATGATAATGTTAACATTTTATGAAAGGTGGCCATTATTACAATAATACACTTAAAAACAATCAAGTTTGTTGGTGAAAAAAGATTTATATTGGCAAATCATGAAATTAGTTACAATAATTATTTTGACGTATTGACATCCATTTTATATTAAACCCTAAACAAGTCAGTCATTTCATTTGACATGAGATCACTGCTGTTAGCAAAAGACAACAAGCCCACAATCCAAATGTTTCAAAAAAAAAAAAGCTTGTTTTTTAGGCAGTTTCACTTGTATTAAAATTAACCCCAAGAAATGACCCACAGGCTCAACCCAGCTTTTGACTTTCCCCCTCAGACAGAGCCAGTGTGGGCTTATGCAGATATACTTAGAGGTTATGTTTTGCTATTGGCCCTGAACGTATATATTTTTTGAACAATCTGCTTTCTTAAGGTGCTCTAAGCGATGTTGGGAGATGCCAGGGAACTACACTGCGACCAAAATGGTCGCATATGCGACCTTTTGAAATGCCATTGCGACCCTAATTTTTAATGGGTCGCAAATGTATCACTGATTATTTTTGTACCTACCTTATGTTTTAGGCAATATGCTATGATTTACTATGAGCATTTATTAAAACCGAAATGTGTATTTTAAGAATACGTTTTATAACGTGCTCTGAGCATTCAACACATCAAGTTGGGTTCAGTTTTCGGTACGCATTTTCAAACCGAATGGTTCGTTGGACCATTTTTCCTGCCGACCAAAATTTCGTTATTTCAAATGTAGGCGCGTTGCGCGTGGCGAGCGCGCTCATAATGTAAGAGACGCCGGCGCAACCACAATATTGCCCAACATCAAATGGCAAGCGGAATGAAACTGCTCGTTATAGTGTGGTTGAAGGACCGTTTATCAGTTTGGACCAGTGCAGCGCGAGCCGATCTTGAGAATGCGACACTTTTACTACACAGCGCTAATAAGAGATCCAGTAAAGAAAGCATTTGAATTCGCCACAGAATTTAATAACATCGCTGCGAGATCTAGTGAGAAACATTCACATTTCTCCGTTATTAACGGATCAAACAGCGCTGACGTGGAAACCAGGAAGAAGCATTGTGCCATGAATGATCCAGTGTCCACAGATCAGCAACATTCACCATGGATTTACTGTAGTAACACTAACTGCAACCATGGAAGTTTGGCAGGAATAGTAGGCTATAATGCCTTCAAGTAACATTACGTTGGTTTTATTTTGACATTATGAATACAATTGCTGCCCTCAAATGTTAATGTGAACTAAATTACAAAGTGGAGCCCTAGAGCATGGGTCTCCAATACGCCGCTCGCTAGCTCGTGGCTTGATATGAGCTAGCTCGCCAGAGGCCGTTCACATATCGCGTCTTTTGCGCGCTCAAGTTTGTTCAAATGTAGGCGTGCGGCAAAGCGCGCTCATAATTGAAGCGACGCGCTAATTTTTTTTACCAGGTGCAACGAGATGAAAAAATATCTCACACCCAAACACTACTAATAAATATATACTAATGTGTAAATGTCAGTAATTTATCTTTTTATAAAAAAAATTTAAAGGCTGAAATATGAGGTTTATCTAATGATAATAATACTCTTACTCTAATGATCCCGATTCCCGAGGTAACTATCTATCTAACTTGAATAATGCGTCGTGTAGGTCTTAAATTTCAATCTTTATGGTCTTAAAATGTCTTAAAAAGGTCTTAAATTTGACTTACTGAAACCTGCAGAAACCCTGTTTATATAGAATATAGAAAATAGAAAACAGAAAACACAGAAACTTTAACCACAGTAATAGATGTCGGCAGCAGCTGCTGTTGAATCACATCCTTTAATCAGGATATAAGCATTCGATTTGCACCACTTCATTTCTCACAGTCACAGTTAGGCTCGCGCACTGTTAAACGAGCTCTCGGACACACTCGGTCTCTCTCGCGCACTGTTAAAAATAATGTGATATAATTGTATTGCCATGTCATTCAAGGTTAAGCACCATTTTTTTTCTCCTTAAAACATAACGATGATAAAATAAAAAATAAAATAAATTCCCAGGAAAACGGATCGAAACAAGGCAATAATTAAGGTGAATTAGCAAATATGACTAAAATGTCCAGGTGGACACTGTCAAAACGGCAATCAATGAATTAACCGATGACTTTAACCCTCGGATGTACACATTGCGAAACATAACGCAGAATTTAGCAGTCAATACTGATTCATCGTTGATTCAAACCTTTTCAGCAGCTGTCAGAGACAAGTAGAGTGCAGTCTGGACAATGTAAGTCAAGTCAAGTATATTTGTATAGCGCTTTTCACAATACAGATTGTATCAAAGCAGCTTCAAATTAAAATAATACAACAAGGTTTGTTTCTAGTGGAATTAAAAAGTTGCAGATGTCAGGTTATAGGCTTGCGTGCACATGCATGGACAGGAGTCGTCCCATATTCGATTTCAATTCGAGTCATTCAACTGTGCTCTCAGAGTTAGTGATATTTATTAAGAGTCATCGAGTCATCTCCCACCACATGTGTAATCCACGTTTTCAGAGTTGCTCACTATCTCACTCTTTACAACTTAGTGTATATGTATGCCACTTTGGCATTAGCAATCACTTGAATATACAGCTACAAGTTTGTGCGCTTACTCGCGTCTGCCTGCTGATCTCTGATTGGCTGAAAGCACGCGCTCGTCGGCGATGTCAACGCCAACTGACTCTGCATGGGCATGTGTGTTTAGTAATGTCATGTGATGACTGATTTTATGGATTACATGCACATTTTAGTTTTGTTTATTACCAATAAATACCAATTAGACTTTTAGACAAATTAGACAAAAAAACGCCGAACTGACCCCAAACCAGACCAAATTTTGTCCACCCGCCCAAACCCTTTATTTACATGCACAATCAAATTCAAAACCCACCCAATCTGGCAACACTGTTCACTTAAATGAAGTCTGTTTACGGTTAGACCCGCTCAAGGGAACATCTGATCAGATGGTACTGATGTCCCAGGAACACAGAGGTGCACACCGAGGTTTGAATCAACGATGAATCAGTATTGACTGCTAAATTCTGCGTTATGTCATCTGCATATTTTATCAGCATCAGATTCTCATTATTACAGGTGATCTCATTTGTATAGATTGAAAAAAGAATCTATCCCCGATTCTTTTTTCAATCTATACAAATGAGATCACCTGTAATAATGAGAATCTGATGCTGATAAAATATGCAGATGACATGGCACTGGTGGGATGTATGAGAGATACCCAATCACTGGACATTTATTTTGATTTTGTCAACTCTATCATAGCCTGGACAAAGGAGAGTTCTCTATTGCTTAATATTGACAAAACCAAAGAAATGTGTTCCGGGGTAATTAATGCATGCACATTTTTTAAACCCTTGATAATTAATGGAGAGGAAGTTGAGCAGGTGGGATCTTTTAAATATCTGGGTACAGAAATTGACTCCAAGTTTAAATTTGACAAGCACTCAGAAAGTGTTTTTAAGAAGGCATATCAACGTCTAGGCTTATTGAGGAAATTGAGGAGCTTTAATGTGGAAAAAGATATTCTGATTGTGGTGTATAAATCCCTTATCGAATCTGTGCTTACTTTTAACATTGTATCCTGGTATAACTCTCTTTCCGTTAAATGCAAAAATAGACTTCTAAGGATTATAAATATAGCTGGTAAAATTATTGGTGAGAAACAAGCTACCCTGTCTGATCTTTACATTGTGGCAGTAAAAAGGAAAGCATCTGCTATTGTGTCAGACTCTGCCCATCCTCTGCACAGCTCATTTGATTTACTTCTGTCTGGTAGACGATTTAAAGTACCTTTGGCGAAAAAGGTCAAATATAAGAAGTCTTTTATCCTGATGGCCGTTGATATTTTAAATAGGAAATAGGGGAGGGGTTTATCTTAAATGATGTTGTTTGTTGTATTGTATTGTTGTTAGCTGTGTATTGTTAGTTGTATATTGTTTGTTGAGCCTCTTGTCTAAAGACAATTTTCTACCCCTGTGGGGATAGACAATAAAGCTTTTTGAATTTTTTTTTTTGAATTGAAATTATTTATTTTTATTTATTTATTTATTTGATAGGGACAATGCACATTAATGAACATCTGCATTGAAACAACAAAAACAGACGTAAACATGCCAGATTATAGCCACAGGGCTAATTTACATCTAATTTACATTAAATTGAATTGAATCTCTAGGGTGGCCAGCCTCATGAAGTGCATTTGATTAGCTTTCCACCAGTGAAGAGGATTAGTATCCAAAGAGCATGTATTGTCTCTCATATAGGTGTCCACCTCTGCTTCTGGGTCATCAGCTTATCATGGCATTGCCATAGCTGTGTTGTCCGACTCTAGCTTTGGTAGCGGACACACTGTCTCATCTCCTACCGTAGGATCCATTTCCACAGGATATTTCCAAAGAGGGTAGATGTTTTTGACGAGGGTCCAGAACAGAAACGATCAGGGCTGGTTTGACCACTGTGGAAGACATTTTATCTTTAAAGGATTAGTTACTCACCCCGATTTCATCCAAGATATCCATGTCTTTCTTTCTTCAGTTGAAAAGAAATTAAGGTTTTTGAGGAAAACATTCCAAGCTGCATTGAGACGGACATTTGAACCTTCTTTTGAACATTGGGATAGATGGTTGCCGTTGAAGACCATTCTGTGTAGAAAAATCCTGGAATGTTTTCCTCAAAAACATAAATTTCTTTTTGAAACTTTTTTTTATCATGCCCCCCTTTTAAACCTTTAAAAAAATCTGGCACCCATGTGCAAAAGTGTGCAATGAAAAACACCTTTGTAGTTTCTTTGTAATGCCATTATTTCATATAACAGTAAGAGAGAATAATAAAACAGAACTTAACTTTTAATTTAAATGAACACAAACATTTAAATATTTCAGTGATGCTTTGATTGAACAATATATAAAAGCACAAATATACACTGAACAAAATTATAAATGCAACACTTTTGTTTTTGCCCCCATTTTTCATGAGCTGAACTCAAAGATCCAAGACTTTTTCTATGTACACAAAAGGCCTATTTCTCTCAAATATTGTAAACAATATTTGAGAGAAATAGGCATTTTGTGTCTAAATCTGTGTTAGTGAGCACTTCTCCTTTGCAGAGATAATCCATCCACCTCACAGGTGTGGCATATCAAGATGCTGATTAGACAGCATTATTATTGCACAGGTGTGCCTTAGGCTGGCCATAATAAAATGTGCAGTTTTATCACACAGCACAATTCCACAGATGTCGCAAGTTTTGAAGGAGCGTGCAATTGTCTATCATAAGCCATCTCCAAAGGCGTTTCAGAGATTTTGGCAGTACATCCAACCGGCCTCACAACCGCAGACCATGTGTAACCACACCAGCCCAGGGCCTCCACATTAGGGATGCACCGATACCATTTTTTTCAGAATCGATCCGATACCAAAAATTCGGAGTATATACCGATACCGATCCGATACCAGCAGTTTTTTTTAAATCAAGTAGAATTTCTATAACTCTGTGTTGAACTGATAATCACTCTTTTGTGTGTTAAACACAATCTACTTAACCCTCTGGGGACTAAGCCCTTTTTGGTCCGTTTTCTCTATTTTTACATTTGGGCTTATAAACCATATGTAATGGAGATGGAACACCATGTGTTTGGTATCTATGGATTCAGAAGACCCTAAGCTAACATAAGAATGCATGTAATGTGTATAATAATGCATGTAATGTGTTTATAAAGGAAGTATGAGTAAAAAATGTACAATAAACTAGAGAATTTCAAAAACGAAAATTTTATTTTAGTCATTTATTACTGAAAATCACACCTCACACAACAATAGTGAAGAGTTTTTGAACACAAAATATATTTTTCAAACCCTTTGCTTGACAGACATTTGTAATTGTTCAATCAAAAATGTAAAGAACAATGAAATAATTAACTAAAACAGTCCCAGGCGTTTTTTCTCAGGCATGCCAGTGAGCAAAGCAAGGCCTCTCCAGGAAGTTGCAGAGGGCCACCTGGCATGCCCCACACTGCCAGGGGGTCTTGTTGTACACTCTGCTTGCCTTGCAGTGCTCACAGTACTTTCTGGTATCTGCAGGCTTGTGTGCAGGGTTTGCTGGGTCCAAGGGGGCAATGGGCAGGGGTGTGTGATGGGTTGTCCTGTCTGCAGCCACTGTTGTCTGAACCTTAGTTGTCACCCCAGCAAGTTGAGCACAGAGCTGCTCCGTAAAGGCTCTGTGTGTCAGCGGTGTACTCTTTTGCTCTTCACACAGTTCTTTGTGGAGGATGTAGCTGTTGCATGTGGCAATGTCCACAAAGTGTAAGAACATAGTCTTATACCATCTATGCGCTTTGTGGTGAGCAGAAGTGTACTGGATGAGCTGATCAGACAAGTCCACACCCCCCATGTATTTGTTGTATTCCACAACTGGAGTGGGAACTGGAATGCTCACTTTCTCCCAGGTTCCATCTCTCTTTTTTTGCCTTCTCGCGACCTTCTCAGATGTGTAGGCTTGATGGATGGTCGAGCAGATGGACACCTCTCTTGTGTCCATCCACTTGACAAAGAGCAAGTCACCATCTCGGATCCATCTGATTGTGCCTCTTTGGGATTTTTTGGAGAGGGCATTCACGGTGGATTTAGGGGTTTCCTTCCTCCCCTCTCTATATGTACCACAGGCTCTAAAGTGCAGAGATGACAGGTGTCTGAATAGCTGAGGGCTTGTATAAAAGTTATCACAATAAATGTGATAACCACTTCCCAAATACGGTTTGTCCAGGACGCCCACAACTGCGTCATAGGAAAGTCCAAAGCCAGTGGGGAACTTTGCCTTCTCCGTGTACACGGTAAAGCTAGAAGTGTATCCATTTGAAGAGTCGGCCAAGATGAACAGTTTGAATCCCCACTTAGTTGGTTTGTCCTTTATGTACTGTGTCATCCCTGTTTTGGCTTTTGTTGCCACCATCCTCTCATCTATTGCCAGATTTTTGTTTGGCTGGTAAAAGGACTTGCATGCTGCCTTGATTTCTGTCATCAGAGGCTTGAGGCGAAACAGTGGGTCATGGTCTGATGTGCCCTTTTTGCTGTCATTCACAATGTCCTCAGCCGGATCGCTCATGTGCACATTCGAGGAAATGCAGAGCCACCTGTCCCTTGGCATCACTTTCTTTGGAAATGGCACTGAAAATATGTTTTTTTGCCTCCAGTAAGCTTTCACTGATCCAAGTTTTAGCAGTCCCATGAAAATGACAAGTGCAAGATATTTTAGAAAGTCTGTGGGGGTGACATCAGTCCATTTGAATTGCAGTCCTTCTGCTATCCTCTTTGTAGCTTGCTTATTTGTGTTACTGCACAATTTTCTGATGACATTATTACTGAAAAAATGCTGGAACAAATCAAGTGGACTGTACACTTTGGATTTATCCAGTTGCACTCCTGGGGGCCTGGCAGGGGCAAACCTGGGAAGAATGGGTGCCACATCTAGATCGCTTTCGGTTTTCCAGTGTTGTTCAGGTGTTGTACGGTGTGGGGAGCGATCACGGCTCAGTGTGGGCCTCTGAACACTCTGTGTAGATTGTCTGCGTCTCCTCCTCGGTGAAAGCTGAGGTGCTGGTGCCGGTGTTGCTAATGTGCTTGGCTGGCTCAATCTCCTCCTCGGTGGAAGCTGAGGTGCTGGTGCCGGTGTAGATGACGTGCTTGGGTCATTATCATTACTGAAATAAATGTAAAAGGAGAGAGCAATTACACAATGAAACTGGAAGCTTCTTTTTGTGTCAAAATTCAATGTAGAAAAAATAAAAACTCCACTATAAACTCATGTAACCCTATGAAACTCCACTGTACACTAAAAACACATTTCACCTCTCTTGACCTGAGCTTACAGTGAAGGGTGAGATGGTAAGTCAGTTTATTGAAACAAATTTCACACCACTCTTGAACTGAGCTGACAGGGAAGGGAGAGGGGGGTACACTAAAACAAACATTTCATGTCTCAATCTCTCTCTCTGACTAAAAATCCAATACATACAAATACTCAAGATGCATGAGACAATAAATAATGATAAAGAGGTTATTTGAAGTTACATACCAGTCCTCAAATGGATCTTCCCCATCCTGGTAAAATATTTCGTCATCTGTCAAAAAGCTGTCAGCTTCGGATTTCTCCCCGTCACTTTCCAGTAATTGTTCCAGAACTTGTTCTGAGGTAAATCTTTTACTGCTTGCCATCATAAAAGTGCTAAAACAATAAAATAATAATGCTATAACTGCTACTATGCTATATATATATATATATATATATATATATGTATGTATAAATATTATAATCGTTCTGTCTCTCTCTCATATAAATCTCTGTTCAAAAACTCCGCTCCGTTCGCTCTCTGTCTCCTTCTCCACTCAACGCTGTTTGCGTCATATCACTTACTATAGTACCACCCCTTGCAAGGCTACAGAGTCCTCTGATTAGCTAGAACAGGGGTTTTCAACTGGTTCTGTGCCAGGGACCACCATTCTGACTAACAAGTAATTGGCGGCCCACTATTGTGTGTGTCTGTGTGTGGATTCCTTTGTCAGATAGCACAGTCAGACGTCGAATTGAGGAAATGGCATTAAAAAAAAAAAAAAAAAAAAAAAAAGAGTTTGTCATGTCATTTTGCTGTGTACTGAACCTATTCACGGCTCCATCAACATTTCATGCCAAATCGCTATATTTCCTTGTTTAAAATGTACTGCAAGATGCAGTTTCTTTCCAAATCGCGATAAGCGCCAAACCTATTTTTAGCCTAAACGCGATACATCCTCTCGACTAATCAGAATTCTCTCTCTCTCTCTCACCCTCAAATCACTCGCGCGTATCGCACCAGACGCTCAATTTTCCTCATTCGCGCGACTGCGCCGCGCTAAACGCCTCATTCGCGCTGCAGGACCTCCAGATGCGCGTAAACGCGTCTTTACATTGACTTGACATGAAAATCACTTGCGCCAGACGCTCTATTCACGTTTGGTGTGAACGCTACTCACTCACACAAGGTCATGTTGTGATTTGTTTTATGTAAAGCGGACAATGGTTCTACTTTTTTCATGGGTTCGACACTTTACTGAATGCCAATGTATTTATTACTGACTGACTTGCCTTTTTTTGAAGACAAACTTTTTTTTTATGGAAAAAAAGTTATTTTAATAGTGAAATTACGTAGGCTGGAATGCATGTCACGGACCACATGCAATGCCGCCGCGGACCACCAGGGGGCCGCGGACCACCGGTTGAAAACCCCTGAGCTAGAATAAGTCATGGTAACCTTCCTCTGATTGGTTAAGAAAAATATTCCTCCCAGCGGCAATTTTTCCATTGGTCTTTGCGCGTGGAATATTCCTAACAACATCGATTTCATTGGCCTTATACGCAGTGGTATTGCGCAACAAGGAAGTGTGTATGCCATATACCTTTGTTTTCAGCGGAATCTGAGGAAGACGGCAAAAAAGACCGCATCTCTCTATCATTAATAGTTTTTAAGATAATTACACATTTGTAAAAGTATGCCATTTTGGGCGGTACCGCCCAATCCGTCCCCAGAGGGTTAATACAGACAACTTCATTATAAAGAAAAAAAACAAACAAATAAAATAAAAAAAGATCATAATCTATGACAAAAATGCTATTATAAACTAGATTAGTGGATAATTCAGCAGTAAAATTTAGTCTAGAAAAAATTACGAGTCCACAATTGTATAAAATCTGAACATTTTAGTGAAAAAAATATTTAGTAGGGAATGAAAAAAGAGACAATAAGTGTAACACTAAATCTTGTAAAACGTTACACTTTGCTCTTTGTATTGTTGTAAAATACATTCATAAAAAAACAAGATAACAAAAATCAAAAAGAGAAATTATTTTATATAAAGCTACTGTAAAATTGAGACATTTTGTAAATGTATAGCACAGCTGTTTAATGAGGCAGCAACATATGATAGGACAGAACAAGAAAGGCTATTAATAATCTTTCATTGCGTCAATGTATTATGATCGGAAAGGCTCCAATACATTGCGGCACAAAGCGCTTATGCGCTAGCCTGGTAATCGCTTTGCTTCGTAGAGAGAGTCTGGAGTTCCGTAATAGAAAAACGGTTTCTTTACCGCCTGGGGGCGCTAGTCTGAAGCTTAAAATCATTGGTTACCCGTAAGCCAATCACATAACGTTTGGTTATGGCGTGTGTTATGGGCATGCTCATCCGCATCTAACTTCCACTGTAAACACATGTATGATGCGAAAACAAAACCATCAAGCAAAATACCGGAGTGAACATGGCTGTGAACGACTTTTGCAGATTATGTGAAGTATGTCTACGCGTCCAGCGTCTACGTCACAGCTCTCAGCCCGCCCTCTGTTCGTTAACTGGCTGGCTGTTTTCAGGCCGGAGGAAAACGGAAAGCTCTGATGCGGTCTCAGACTGAGTACAGAAGCGAAATGAAATTGAGCGGAAGTACGAAGTCTGACGTAGGCTAATTATGCGCATCCCGAGCGCAGAATGAAAGCGTTTGAAGCAACATGGAGTCACAGCACTTCGAGTCTGCATTGAAAAGTTCAAAGCACAAAGGAAAGACATATTGATGCGTAGTGTATTACACTGTATCTATTAGTTTATTGGGCCTTTTCTTTTAACAGTTTTAAATTTCAGTTACTGTGTGCGCGAAGAACAATTATAGTGCTCTGACCCTACTCTAGTGTTGTGATCTAACAGACACCAGGTAAAATTTAACATGATTAAGGTACAGCAATAAAGTCCAGCAAGATAAAGTTGTTTTATGCGAAACCATAGACCTTTATCTATAGATCAAGACCTTTATCTACAGATCAACTATAATAATAGTAACATTGAATCATCTTGGAGAGTTTCATCGTGTTGACTGTCGTAACCAAACGCAATGCGTTGTTTGATGCTGAATGGAGAATGATTGACAGACACAGCGGAGGGAAAAGTTTACGTGATCTTGAATTTAATGACTTAAATATTAATTTCTATCTCACATTATACTATATAATGGCTTCAGAACACTTATAGTGCACAGAAACTTTATGGTGCTTTATAATGTTTTGTGCCTTTTGTGGGGCTTAACAACAGAGTATACTGAGTATCGGATCGCTGCATCCCTACTCCACATCCAGCATCTTCACCTACAAGATCGTCTGAGATCAGCAACCCGGACAGCTGCTGCAACAATCGGTTTGCATAACCAAAGAATTTCTGCACAAACTGTCAGAAACCGTCTCAGGGAAGCTCATCTACATGCTCGTCGTCCTCATTGGGGTCTCGATCTGACTACAGTTTGTCGTAACTGACTTGAGTGGGCAAATCCTCACATTCGATGGCGTCTGGTAATTTGGAGAGGTGTTTTCTTCACGGACGAATCCCGGTATTCACTGTACTGGGCAGATGGCAGACAGCGTGTATAGCGTTGTGTGGGTGAGCGGTTTGCTGATGTCAAGGTTGTGGATCGAGTGCCCCGTGGTGGCGGTGGGGTTATCTCAGATAACTCAATCCAGTAATACTAATCATAAACAACAGGTGTGTTCGAAGAAGCTATTTAGCCAGATCATGAGTAGCACGATGATATCATCTTGGATGTCCCATTTGATCCCAAATGTATTTAGCGACATACGAAGAACGGCCCCCTGGCTTCTTGCAGCTTTATTACCGTTCGGTCAGACAGAACAAGAAGTCTTCCAAACACCTCACGTGCTGAGTTTCATCTTGTTTTGCACAATTGAATGAGCTGGAGTTTCGGAAATTCCATTTGTTCTTGTTTTGCCTCCAGTGCCTTGCATGTAGAGGTACTGTGGTTGAAGCTGTAATGATAACCTGATGCACAAACGTATTAACACTATCATTAACCACCAGCTGCAGTGTATGTCCAAATCAGGCTACCGAGTCCCATTTCACCCATCTGGGATAGTTTTCTGCCAGCCAGGGAAAACCCTGACTAACTTCCAGCAAATTTAGATTTGCTCTGCAAGTCTGCCCAAGAGTGTATTCAAGCCCATTTCCAATCTTTCAAAATCAAGGCACCAATCACAAACTTTGAGGCGAGCTTTACACGATGACGATAGCTCTGATTGGTTTTAGGTCTATCCAATTACGCTCAGAGGCATTTGAGCAACGTCCGTTGGTGACGCCCCTTTGGAAATGGGCTGTGAATGAACCTTCCCCAGACCCACACTCAGTTACAATTGAGAAGGGTCTGGTGTCAACCAGGCTAGTTTGCTGCCACAATGTTTGTAAATGATCGTAAACGCATGCAGACATTTTCCCAGTTAGTCATCAATTAGTTAAGCTGTGAGGTTGTCAGCTGTGTGTTGCCATTAAACTGGTGTTAACTTGTATTTGTCTTTTTTCGCTTTAGACCTGATGCCACTGAAAGAGGAGAGTCAAGAACTGAATAATATGCAAGATGAACATCATGATTTCAAGACTGAAGAGAAATCAATCGTGAGAATTCACACTGGAGAAAAGCCTTATACTTGCTCTCATTGTGGACAGAGTTTTGCACATAAAAGCAGCCTTAATTCCCACATGAGAATTCACACTGGAGAGAGTCCTTTCACCTGTCAACCATGTGGAAGGAGTTTTGCTAAAAAACAAACCCTTAAAGACCACATGAGAATTCACACTGGAGAAAAGCCTTATACTTGCTCTCATTGTGGACAGAGTTTTGCACATAACAGCAGCCTTAATTCCCACATGAGAATTCACACTGGAGAAAAGCCTTATACTTGCTCTCATTGTGAACAGAGTTTTGCATATAAAGCAACACTTAAAGTCCACATGAGAGTTCACACTGGAGAAAAGCCTTATACTTGCTCTCATTGTGGACAGAGTTTTGCACATAAAAGCGGTCTTAATTCCCACATGAGAATTCACACTGGAGAAAAGCCTTATACTTGCTCTCATTGTGGACAGAGTTTTGCACATAAAAGCGGTCTTAATTCCCACACGAGAATTCACACTGGAGAAAAGCCTTATACTTGCTCTCATTGTGAACAGAGTTTTGCATATAAAACGACACTTAAAGTCCACATGAGCATTCACACTGGAGAAAAGCCTTATACTTGCTCTCATTGTGGACAGAGTTTTGCACATAAAAGCGGTCTTAATTCCCACACGAGAATTCACACTGGAGAAAAGCCTTATACTTGCTCTCATTGTGGACAGAGATTTGCACATAACAGCAGCCTTAATTCCCACATGAGAATTCACACTGGAGAAAAGCCTTATACTTGCTCTCATTGTGGACAGAGTTTTGCATATAAAACGACACTTAAAGTCCACATGAGCATTCACACTGGAGAAAAGCCTTATACTTGCTCTCATTGTGGACAGAGTTTTGCACATAACAGCACCCTTAATTCCCACATGAGAATTCACACCAGAGAGAAACCGTTTATTATAAGAAAATTTTTTTTCACATGTGATCAGTGTGGAAAGAGTTTCACACGTAAAGCAACCCTTAATGGCCACTTGAAGATTCACTCAGGAGAGAACAGTTTTATATGTCATCAATGTGGAAAAAGTTTCAGTCGTAAAAGTAACCTCAACAGTCACATGAGACTTCACACTGGAGAGAAACGTTTCATCTGTAAACTGTGTGGCAAGTGTTTTTCACGAGAACGAAATCTTAAGGCTCACACAACAAGTACTTGCACACAGGAGAGAAGCGGTTCACGTGTTAAAAATGCTGTCTTGCTGTGAAATGGTGCAATGTAACTGTTGGAAACTCAGAAGCGAAGTCCAGGAGACTTAAGCCCCTTTCACACAGCGCTTTGAACCTGGGAAATTGCCGGCAAATTGCCAGAGTGCCTTCTGTGTGAACGCAAACACGACCCGGGACTGATGTAGGGATCGATGCCGGGTTGGGGACCTAGTAACATTGCCGTGTTCAGTCCCGGAACACACGCTGTGTGAACAAAAGCCGTAATAATGCCGTGTTGTAGTGATGATGCTGAACCGCGGGATCGTTCGCCAGCTGTGAAACGGTACGTAATGCGCAAGTTTATGATCGAATCAGAGAAAAAAATGCACAAGCGTGGTTTCTCAAGAGAGAAATCGCAGCTCATAAGCAAACTTAAAAGGATCTCCGGCTAGTCTAGATATGATGTCCATACCCCTCCTAAGTAAGGCGCTTGGTTAAAAATACCTGAAATGCTTTCATGATTAAGAAAAATAAAAAAGCGCGATCACTACTTTTTTCAGACTGATCTCATGAAATGGTATATGTATGACACGCCAATTCGATTTCCATTTTTGGCGTGCTATCAACACGCATAATCGCTTTTCAGCGTGTTTATCAACGCCGTTGACTTAACGTATATATAGATATGACCTACCCCAACTCCCTAAAAGTCCCTAAACCTACCCGTCACTGGGGTTAATCTTCTCCTACCATCCTAGGAAAAAAAATATCGATACGAATATCGTATCACGACAAGACGTGAAATAATCACGTTGGTCCCCTTTGGAAAATGTGTAGATGTCACAGTTTAACGCCCATACACGTTTGCCATATCTTGAAGATATCTGTACAATTTCCTATACCATTGTATAGATTATAAATGTAAGATCCCTTAACACTACTCCCACACCTAAACATACCCATTTTATGGACAATATTAAAATGATAAAACGTAATGGACAGATATGTAGGAAAATGGCATTTTTATGAACAATATGGCATTAAAAGATAGTTTGAGCCACGAATCCTACCCCTAAACCTAACCATAACCATTTCTTAAAACTACCTAGGCAACAATTATAAAGAAAAACAACAGACAGACGAGTATAATCACAATAATTTATTTATGGTTCCTATAGAACCATAATATACTAACCTTACAACACAACATCGATTCACAAAATACACCAATTTTATTAGCTTGATGTAATCCAAACCTTCAGAATCCATATATTATTTGCAAGAAAAAGATCCAAACTCAGCCCTTTATCCAGTAATCGTCATCTTGACCGTAATCGTCATCTTGACCGTAAACGTCAAACCCCGCGCTTGTTATGAATTCAAATTCAAAAATTGCGCCCTCAAGAAGCGTTACGACAGGTTACTATGGTTACGGCAGTAATATCAAACGCTCATTGGCTCTCGCCTCGCCTGCTTCGTCACAGATTGCGTCATGCACATTCACATTTGAAATGAAGTGCGCACTGCCGCGCAGGCGGCAGCCCTCAGAGCGAACCGAACCGAAGACGGATTAACGTTTTCATGGATTTGAATTAATAACTTAAATTCTGCTCTGTCTGTTACCTCATACAAAACCACTGCCAGAGAGGACTGTGACACATCGTCACGTGAACAACTTTTGGTACCGATTTTGACATTTTCTCATTAAATAAATTATTGTGATTATACTTGTCTGTCTGTTGTTTTTCTTTATAATTGTAGCCTATAGTTTTAAGAAATGGTTATGATTAGATTTAGGGGTAGGATTAGCAAACGTCCGTGTAAGATTCACATCTGAGGTTGTTAAACTGTGACATCTACACGTTTTCCAAAGGGGACCAACATGATTATTTCACGTACATTTTGCTCCGTTTCGCTCGGACATTTAACGGCGTAGACATACACGCGGAAGATGACGGTTTCATTTTGGCGTGAACATACACGCGGATAGCTCAAAATGCGTATAGATAACACGCCACTTTTGACTTGAAAGTGGCGTGTATGTTTACGCAAAGTCATGATGTCATGTTGGCTTTTTTGTACTATGGGCCGTCAATTGTTGATGACGCACGACGGTCCTGAGCGCCAAACTAAAACGCGGGCAGTTCGACTGACTCTTCTTCTACAGTTCATCGTCGGACACACCTAGAGAGATAAAATGCCACATTGTGTGGCTGTTGGTTGTGATGCCCATTCAAAGACAAACGAGAGCGGTGATTTGACCTTCCACTGTTTTCCTAGTTCTGATGCAAAGAGAAGAAAACAATGGGAAGATGCTTGCGGGCGAGTGAAACTCCCCAATTACCTGCGGCTCTGTTCTCGACACTTTAGCCCTTATTCATTTGAGGATTTTGATCGCCGACAGCTGATGAACATGGGGGTTCGTGGTTACAGGCGAGTACTTAAACCGAATGCAATACCCGCGATTTTTCCTCACAAGAAAGCTAAACTTCCGCGTATTTCAAGTGTAAATCGTGAACAGAAACGGCTAAGGCAAGAGACGCTGGATAGCATGCTAAGTAGCACTAGCGCTTGTGTCTCCACTTGTGCAGAGGAAATCATGGACCGTGTCGAACCAGAAAACCATGCACTTGTCGAGGCTGTAATGGAAGATAAAAGCGTCCAGTGTTCTCCAATTAAAGTTGATGCAGAGACTCAGATGGATTTTGGACTAGTATACCAATTGGATGCAGCTGTACAGTGGCCAGCTGATGCACTACCAGGTGGCGACCGACCATAGTAGGATGACAACTCTCAAGATCTGTTCTTATCAGATAATGAACCTAGCGATCTATCTCAGTCACAGCGTAGTCTATTTGATCCGGATTACACTGCAAGTGCATCAGAGTCCTCTCAAAGTACACAGGGCTCACGACCTTCAATTAATTCACGTTGAAGGAATTAGCACTAGTTTTTCTAGTTTTTGAGGAGCAGTTACAGCAATTGCTTCGACATTATTCAAAGTGTGGCTCCCTTATTGTTCAGGAAGATATGAGAGAGCTACACAATGATGATCACAATTGACATTAGAACTCTGCAGTTACAGATGGCAAAGTCAGCCTCCTGGAAAACACTGCAAAGGGAAAGGAAACCTGCTCTTATCAGCGTCAGTCTTCTTCAGTGGGATCCATTTTGTAAAATTTGAGCGCTTCTGTCACAATATGAACCTAAAGACAATAAGTGCTGATACATATGCAACACTGAGGAAGAGGTACGTGTTTCCTGTGATTGAAAAAACATGGAATAAAGAGCAGAGTACTGTGTTAACCACAATGACTAACCAGCAAGAAGTTGTGCTCTGTGGAGATGGCCGGTGTGACTATCCTGGTCACTCAGCTAAATACTGTACGCACACCTTTATGAATGCACTGACTGAAAAGGTAGTGGACTTTAAAGTTGTAAGTTGCACCCAGTGTCAAGCTCCAACACAATGGAGATCAAGGGTTTCAAAGATGCTCTACAAACAATTGAAGAGAATGGAGTTAAGGTGAGCACCATCTCCACTGACCGCCACCCTCAAATTGTGAAAGAAATGAGGGTAAACAATCCTGAAAAACAAAATCAATTTGACCCATGGCATGTGGCCAAAGGCCTATCAAAAAAAAAAATTAGCGAAGGCAGCAAAGACAAAGGAATGTGAAGGCCTGGCAGAGTGGATAACATCCATCATAAATCATTTGTGGTGGTGTGCACAAACATGTGAGGGTAATGCTGAACTGTTGAGAGAGAAGTGGGTCTCCATAGTACACCATGTTACCAACCGTCATGAGTGGCCTTGGAACAGGTACTACCACAAATGTCCACACGAGCCCCTTGACGAGGCAGTCCAAAGCGGAAAGCTGTGGCTGATGCCGGGATCTGTTGCACACAACAGTCTTGTGAAGACTGTGACAGACAAGCAGCTTTTAAAAGACTTGGATCACTTAACGGAGTGCGTCCACACAACAACACTAGAGGTATGATCAAGTATAAACATTAGATATTATAAGTAAGGAATAATTGACGACAGGCCGTTGAATTTTTAGAAAAATAATGCACACCCGAGGTAGTAATGCGGTCACGACACGAAGCGGAGTGGCCGTTACACCTCGGGTGTGCATTATTTTTCTAATAATTAAACGGCCTGAAGTCAATTATTCCGCTTATACTACAGTTACCACACCTCGAAACATTGTTCAGATTATGTATTTCAAGACGTTTGTAAAGTTTTTGTCATTAAAACGCTCTTGTATGTAGGACTAATTTCTTACGCATCTAATCCCATGCCTCCGTTGCTAATTCCAAAACGTCATTTCAGAGTTAGTAACGGAGGTTTGAGCCGCTGATAGCAGACTAATGCTGGGGACACACGACTAGCTGACCCATTCTCTGACTGTTTTCATCGACTGCAGCAGATTTTAAACACCGACTTTGAACACAGACTGAACGCGCTGAACATGCGTTTGGGCATGATCAGTCATAAGTATTAATTACATTCATAACTGGCCTTAAAGTGTGTTCCTGGCTTTATGCAGTTATTAATGCAGTTATTAGAGAGAAATGTTGCAATAATGAGACAGAAAAGCATGTGCGTCAATATTATTATTTATTAATTAATTCAATTCGTTTTAATTAATTCGTTAATTCTTTTTTTTTTCTATTATTGACAGATGACAGTAGACTAGCCAAATAAATGAAACCCAAAGCCCTTTTAACAAGTAGGCCTATCAATAATTATTTATTTGTTAAATTATCTGCAATAAAAATCCGTGCTGCAGGACTATCCATTTATTTAGCCTATATTCAGTTTAATTTTCTATTGATTATAGATATGACTTTATAGTTTATTTATTCAAATTAAACTGCATGTTTCTATTGATTGTGAAGCTAGACATTGAAAATTGCAGATCAAGCGCATGGGGCGAAATGCTTTTTCTTGTTATGAATTGTATCCTATTTTCCGTTATTACAGTTGACTACGCGAAGTGATATGGAACTGTAATGCGGTCAAGATCTGCCTGGAACTACTTTAACTGTGCGTTTCCCTGAAAATAATGCACACCTTAGAACGTTTGTCAACCAATCAGATTCAAGCATTCAACGGCCCTGTAGTATAAGTAGGCATGATTTCCATTGCAGAGTGTAATTCAATTGTAATTGTTCTCATTTCAAATTATATTTTGTTTAAGGTGTATCACTCCATGTATCTGAAATACCTCCCAAAGAGAACGCATTTTGGATATGATGTGATGGTTCATGCCTCTATGCTTGCTGCCCTGGATCATAACAACAATGTGAACAAGGAACAGGTGAGTGTAATCATTCCAACTCATCGCACAGTATTTTGCACTGTGACATCAGTCTGTGGCCCCATAGGGAAGACGCAGATATTTCCCTCCGGTTTGGCCTCTCATTTACACGAATACCCCGTTTTTATCACAGAAAACTATTATTTCTAAAAACTCCGGCCAAAGTGGAGATTTCTGATAACGGCGGTTATGTGTTGTCGTGTCAACTAGGAGAAACAGGGTTTTAGGTTCTCAAACGTCACATTACGTGCCAGAAAATGCTGTAACGTCAACCCTATGTTTGGGTAGTTGACGTGACGTGGCTTTTTCACCGTCACAAAAGATAAAAATAATTTATTTCAAATTTTCATCATTAAAGGGATAGTTCACCCAAAAAAGAAAATTCTGTCATCATTTACTCACCCTCAAGTTGTTTCAAACCTGTATGAATTTCTTTTTTCTGCTGAACACAAAAGAAGATATTTTGAAAAATGTCGGTAACCAAACAGTTGATGGACCCCATTGACTTCCATAGTATTTTTTTTTTCCTACTATGGAAGTCAATGGGGTCTCAAAATTTGCGGTTATTGTTTTGCGAGGCAGCCATGGAATGAGATCCTGGGTGTGCTCAGCAATCACATCTATCCAGAATGTCAGCGTTTTACTGACCTGGCCAGTTGACATTTTGAAGCGTCTAGCTAAATCGGCAATTCAATTCAATTCAATTCAATTCAAATTTATTTGTATAGCGCTTTTCACAATACATATTGTCTCAAAGCAGCTTTACAGAAAGTGCATTTCAGAAATGTACATAGAAAAATACAGTTAGTTAATCATGCATTAATTTAGGGCATAACATATCGCCGGCGTCGAGTCGTCTCCTCACGGGCGTGGAGTCGTCTCCTCACGGGCTTCGAGTCGTCTCTGCATGGGTGTTGGGGCATCTGAAGTTTCCATGAGAGGCTGGATACAAACTGGAGCTGACGAACTCTATTTACCTCGGTACTAGCGTCCCGAGATAACAACAGAAAAGCAGATGGGAAATAATTAGCGTAGCTGCTGTTCCAAATAATAATGCATTCAATCTGATTCAACTGTAGTATAAAAGGTAAGTATTATGTGAATGCTTGGCTAAAGAGATGCGTCTTTAATCTAGTTTTAAACTGGGACAGCGAATCTGAGCCTCGAACAATATCAGGAAGGCCATTCCAGAGTTTAGGAGCTAAATGTGAAAATGCCCTCCCTCCTTTAGTGGACTTAGATATCCTAGGAATGACCAGAAGCCTCGAATTTAGTGATCTTAAAGAGCGCGATGGATTGTAGGACGATAGAAGTTCCGTTAAATACCCAGGAGCTAAACCATTTAGGGCTTTATAGGTCATTAGTAATACTTTGTAATTGATACGGAACTTAATAGATAACCAGTGTAGAGATGATAGAATTGGTGTTATATGATCATATTTTCTTGACCTAGTAAGAACTCTAGCAGCTGCATTTTGGACTAACTGTAGCTTGTTTATTGAGGATGCAGGACAACCAGCTAATAAAGCATTACAGTAATCTAGTCTCGAGGTCATGAATGCATGAACTAACTTTTCAGCATCAGAGACAGATAGCATATTACGTAGCTTAGCAATGTTTCTAAGGTGGAAAAAGGCTGTTCTTGTAACATATGAAATATGATTTTCGAAAGACAAGTTGCGATCTAGTATAACTCCCAGGTCTTTTACTGTAGAGGATAAAAGAACAGGACATCCTTCTAAATTGAAGTTGCATTGTAAGAGGTTTTGTGGGCAGTTGTTTGGACCCATAAGTAATACCTCCGTTTTATCTGAATTTAATAGCAGAAAATTACACGTCATCCAGTATTTTATATCTTTAACACACTCTGTCAATTTAGATAATTTATTGTTTTCATCCGGTCGTGATGAAATATATAATTGAGTGTCATCAGCATAACAGTGGAAATTAATTCCATGTTTTCTTATAATATTACCAAGCGGCAGCATGTATATTGAGAATAGCAGAGGGCCTAATACAGATCCTTGCGGCACTCCATAGTTTACTGACGTTATCTTCGATTTTTCCCCATTTAAACAGACAAAATGGTAGCGGTCTGATAAGTACGATCTAAACCAGCTTAATGCCTGTCCATGGACACCAGTGTAGTTTTGTAGTCGATCTAAGAGTATTTTGTGATCTATAGTGTCGAACGCAGCGCTAAGATCGAGTAAAACTAGTATTGAGATACAGCCTTGGTCAGAAGCTAAAAGTAAATCATTTGTGATTTTAACGAGCGCAGTTTCAGTGCTATGATGCGGTCTGAATCCTGACTGAAATTTTTCATAGATATCATTTTCTTTCAAGAAAGAGCCCAGTTGAGCGGACACAACTTTTTCTAGTATTTTAGACATAAATGGTAGGTTTGAAATGGGTCTATAATTTGCTAGGTTATTATGATCTAATTGTGGTTTCTTAATGAGAGGTTTTATAACTGCCAGTTTAAATGTTCTTGGAACATGACCTAAAGATAAAGACGAGTTAATAATATTGAGAAGAGGCTCTTCCACTACAGGTAACACTTCTTTCAGTAGTTTAGTGGGTATTGGGTCTAATAAACATGTTGTTGGTTTAGATGCAATGATAAGTTTATTTAGCTCTTCCTGTCCTATAGTTGTAAAGCGGCGTAGTTGTTCTTGAGGGGCGATAATTGAGGCTGAATCATAAGACACCATTAAAGATTGTACATTTACAATTGTGTTTCTGATGCTTTCTATTTTCTCAGTGAAGAAGTTCATGAAATCATTACTACTGAACTGTAACGGTATATTTTGCTCAGGTGATGTCTGTTTATTTGTTAGTCTAGCCACGGTGTTAAATAAAAACCTTGGATTGTTTTGGTTGTTTTCTATTCGTTTGCGGAGGTACTCAGCCCTGGCTGCTTTTAGGGCCTTTTTATAACGTGACATACTGTCTTTCCACGCGATTCTAAAGACCTCTAAATTAGTTTGTTTCCATTTACGCTCTAAATTTCGAGTTTCTCTCTTGATAACATGCGTAGCACTGTTATACCATGGCGCTTTAGTTTTCTCTCTAACCTTTTTTAATCTAATTGGTGCAACGATGTCTAATGTACTAGAGAAAATGGTGCTCATAGTGCTAGTCATTTCCTCTAGTTCATCCGTTTGTTTGGGTTCACTGAGCAGCTGAGATAGATCAGGTAAGCTATTTGAGAATCTATCTATAGTGGTTGGAAGGATTGTTCTGCCTGGTTGATAATGTGGCGCAACATGACAAATTTCAGCAGTACGTAATATGCAAGTTACCATGTAATGATCAGTGACATCATCACTTTGCGGTATAATATCTATCTAATATCTTTGCAATAACAAAGTTCTGTCTAAGCTTCATTAATGTCAAGAGGATTTGGTCCTCTGCTGAAAATGCTGACGATGTGGGGGCAAAACGTTGCAAGCAAGACACAAGGGTTTTGAATTCGAGGGTTTTGAATTCGAGAAGTGGAATCCCTGTGTACAGCAGACAGTCTGTATCATCTTTCAAAACAACATCTGCAACAGGCAGTGTCCTCTCAGTGGATGGGGCAGTTATCATACCACATGTGATGGTAGGTGCTTTGGAGTAGGTGTGGTCCTCCATTGTTGGGTCTGACCACTGTGTCTGGGCATCATGGAAGGTCTGTGAGGTAGGATCTGGGTCCCCAGAAACCTGCATCACATCAGACTCATCTGCAGGGAATACATTAAGTACATATTTAGCTGTGGCGGTCTTATATTTAGCTGGTTAGTCCTTCAATGACATTAGATTAGATTAGATTAGATTCAACTTTATTGTCATTACACAAGTACAGGTACAAGGCAACGAAATGCAGTTTAGGTCTAACCAGAAGTGCAATAGCAGCAAGTGCAGGATATACAGTGGTTCCATAAGTGCAGAACATGGATATGTACTGAATAAATATAGAGTTGAATACTATTATAAACAAAAATTTACAGATAGATTTGTCCTATGAATATAATATACAGATAACTATTACTGTGAACAGAATTTACAGCTAGATATGTACTGAATATAATATACAGATGGCTATTACTATAAACAGAATTTTTACAGATAGATATGTACTGAATATAATATACAGATGACTGTTACTATAAACAGAATTTTACAGATAGATATGTACTATGAATATATATACAGATGGGTGTTACTATAAACAGAATGTGAGCATAATATACAGATGGCTATTACTATAAACAGAATTTTACAAATAGATATATGTATAAGTTAGGCTAAAATGAGCAGTATAACAATGGATTTAAAGTAGTGCAAATAAAGTTTGGACAGAAGCTATCCGAGTGAAAGTGCAGTGGAAGTAATTGCATATTACAGTTAAAGTACGGTATTGCAAATGTATATGTAAACAGTCGGTACTGTAAATAAACAGTCGGCAGTGCAAATTGAGCATATTCCAGTCAAGGTAGTAGTGCAAGATGCATATGTAAACAGTTGTTACTATAATAACAGTCAGCAGTGCAAATGAACATTATAGTATTGCAAATAACAAAATGGAGGCAGGTGTGAGGAGGGAGAGGAGAGTCAATCAGTATATGAGGGGAGTGGGATCAATGAGGGTTAGAGTTTAATAAAGAGACAGCTCTGGGGAAAAAACTGTTCTTTAGTCTGCTGGTCCTGGTCCGGAGGCACCTGAAACGCCTGCCGGAGGGCAGGAGAGAAAACAGTCTGTGGGCTGGGTGAGAGGAGTCCTTAAGGATGCTGCGAGCTCGATGCAGACAGCGTTTCCTCTGGATGTGCTCGATGGCAGGTAGTGGAGTCCCAGTGATGCGCTGGGCGGTTTTCACCACCCGCTGCAGTGCCTTGCGCTCTGCAACAGAACAGCTCCCATACCACACTGTAGCACAGTTGGTCAGGATGCTTTCTATTGCACAGCGATAGAAGTTCACCAGGATAGTGGAGGAAAGCTGATTCTTCCTCAGTGTCCTCAGGAAGAAAAGGCGCTGGTGAGCCTTCTTGACCAGGCTGGAGGTGTTGGTTGTCCAGGTCATGTCCGCCGAGATGTGGGTCCCCAGGAACTTGAAACTGGAGACACGCTCAACAGCCATTCCATTGATGTGGATGGTGTCGTGTGTGCCTCTTGACACTTTCCTGAAGTCCACGATGAGCTCCTTCGTTTTGGTGGTGTTGAGGAGCTGGTTATTTTCAGTGCACCATGTGGCCAGGTGCTTGATCTCCTCCCTATAGGCAGTCTCATCGTTGTTGCTGATGAGACCAATCACCGTAGTGTCGTCCGCAAACTTGGCGATGGAATTAGATCCGTACACAGGCTTGCAGTCGGAGGTGAAGAGGGAGTAGAGAAACGGGCTTAGCACACAGCCCTGTGGTACACCAGTGTTGAGTGTGATGGACGTGGAGCAGTTGGAGCCTGATCGAACATTCTGGGGTCTGTTGGTCAAAAAGTCCAAAATCCAGTTGCACATGGAGGTGTTAATGCCCAGGTCTCCAAGTTTGGCTATTAACTTAGTTGGGATGACAGTGTTGAATGCTGAGCTGAAGTCAACAAACAGCATGCGTGCATAGGTGTTCTTATTGTCCAGATGTGTGAGCACAGAGTGCAGTGCCATGGAAACTGCATCCTCTGTGCTCCTATTGCTACGGTTGGCAAACTGGTGTGAGTCCAATGTGGATGGAAGAGAATCTTTTAGGTGTGCCAGGACCAGCCGCTCAAAGCACTTCATTACGATGGGTGTGAGTGCTACAGGGCGGTAGTCGTTAAGGCACTTCGGGCTGGAGTGTTTTGGCACTGGCACAATGGAAGTGCATTTAAAGCATGTTGGTACAGCTGCTTGGGCAAGAGACAGGTTGAAAATGTCTGTAAAAACCCCAGCGAGCTGCTCCGCACATGCCCTGAGTACGCGTCCAGGGATGTTGTCTGGTCCAGCAGCCTTGTGCGCGCTGATCCTGCTCAGTGCATTGCAGACATCTGTGGAGGAGAGTGTGATCGGCGGGTGGTCAGCTGAGGATTTGAGCTTGGTGGCAGTTTCTCTGTTGTCTCTTTCAAAGCGAGCATAAAAGTCATTTAGCTCGTTCAGGAAGTTGACATCAGTGGCTGCGGGGGTGGAGTGAGAGGGTTTGTAGTCACTGATGGCCTGAATGCCCTGCCACATGCGCCGAGGGTCAGCGTTGGAAAAGTGTCCCTCTATCTTAAGCTTGTAGCAGTGCTTGGCCTCTTTGATGCCCCTTTTCAGATTTGCTCTGGATGTGCTATAGGCTTGTGCATCTCCTGATCTGAAGGCAGTGTTGCGTGTCTTCAATAGGAGTCGCACTTCCCTGTTCATCCATGGCTTCTGATTTGGGTATGTGGTGATCTGCTTCTGGGTTGTAACACTGTCAATGGTGGTATTGATATAATCCAGTACAGAGGAGGTGTAGCAGTCAATGTCCGTGTGAGAGCCACTGGTGGCTTGAGAAGCAAACATACTCCAGTCTGTGTGTAGAAACCTTTCCTGGAGTGAGGAATCTGCCCCCACAGGCCACACCTTGATGGTCTTCACTGATGGCTTCACGCGATTGATGAGAGGTGCATATTTGGGGGTGAGGAACAAAGAAAGGTGATCTGACTGTCCCAGGTGGGGGAGGGATGTCGCGACGTAAGCTCCAGCCATGTTTGTGTAAACATGGTCTAAGGTTTTGTTTCCTCTGGTGTGACAGGAAACATGCTGGTGAAATTTCGGTAGCACTGACTTTAAGTTTGAATGATTAAAATCACCCGCAACAATAAACGCAGCTTCCGGGTGAACGGTCTGTTGTTTACTGATGGCTGCGTGAAGTTCTTTCATAGCAAACTTGGCATCAGCATCCGGGGGAATATAGGCTGCAGTTATAATAGTGGAAGTGAACTCCCGCGGTAGATAAAACGGTCTACATTTAACCATGAGAAACTCAAGGTTAGCTGAACAATGTCTCCCAACAATAGCAGAGTTTGTGCACCAAGCTTTGTTAATGTAAATGCACAATCCACCACCTCTGGTCTTACCGGAGCCATCTAATGTTCTATCCGCCCGGAATGTATGGCGTCCCGCTAGCTCAATAGCGTTGTCCGGTATTCCGCTGTTTAACCATGTTTCCGTGAAAATTAGAACATTACAGTTCAAAAGTCTCTTGCTGTATGTGATGTTGAGTCGAATCTCCTCCATTTTGTTCAACAGCGACCGTACATTGGCAAGGAAAATGCTGGGTAAAGAGAGCCGGTGTGGTGTTAGCTTTAGCTTAGCTCTTAGTCCTCCGCGCTTCCCCCGCCTTTGTTTACGATCTCGACGCCGCCTGCGAGCACTTCCGCCCGGCCGGGCAGAGTGCATAGCCTCGGGTGTTTTGGCGATCTCAGGAAGGAGTCGAAGTTTGTCCATAAAACTGTCGGAAATTCGCAAACCAATATCCAAAAGCTCACCTTGGGTGTACGATGTTAAGGCACATCTGTTCTGCACGAACAGACCCGAAATGAGCAAGAAAAATACTGCTAAATTGCAGAATCTGGAGAGACCGCGAGCCTTGCGATGTACTCGCGCCGCCATCTTGGTTTCATTTGTTTGGACATTTGTTTAGTGACAGGAAAAAAAACAATTAGGGGGCATTAGAGTCTTGAAAAACATCTAGACTGCGTTTAATATCATCAATATAGATATTCTGTAACATTAAATGTTAACTAATGGAGGAAATTAAATTAGCATCTGTCACTGTGTACCATTGTGCCCTCCAAGCTCGTCACAATAAAGGTTTATGCGAGGTAAAAACTTCAGGCTACCTGTCTACCATCATGGCACAGTTTTTCATATATTAATAATAAGGTGTTTTGGGGGTGTTTTTAGGTTTAAGTTCTTCCTCCATATTCTATTTGATTCGTCGTCTTTTGGGAGGTGATGGAAACTGTATAATCGTTCACAGGAACACTCATATTTAGTTTTAGGCTTATGTTCAAAACACTCACGTTTAAGCCACTGAATTAGTTTAGTGCGGTTATATGTACAACCACGAACAGCACATGTTGTCCCTGAGCTCCGTAACGACATCTCTCATTAATGTTTGCGACTTTAAATAGTAGAAAAATACCTAATCTCTTCGCTATGTAACACAAAATACCGGTGATTTACTACTTCCGCCACCTAACCGGAAGTTTCACCCACGTTCTATTTTACAGTAGCGCCCCCCAGGAAACAGGTGGATACATACATTTCTAAAAGTGTAGAAATTTCATAAAGTTTGTCACAGAAAAAAATGTCCTTTGGTGTTATGCAATAACCTGATATTAAGTTATTTTCCCTTTTTGTTTTTGAATAGGCTGTTTATCAAGATGGGGAGAGCGTGGGTGAACCCAAATTCAAAATCGCTTGGAGCAAAGTCCACAAGACCTTCAGAGCAAAACCTGTGATGACAGAAAAGGACTACAGCTACATGACTGCCATGATGGAAGATGTTCTCTCCTCTGATTACGATCCAAACCAGGCAGTGGACATGAGTTTCAACCAAAGACACATCATGGCTCCACAGGTGACACTGTCAAGATCACAGATCATTTTGCAATCATTTCAGTATTCACGCTTCAAATAGCTGCAAATCTCTGGCACGTGTTTGTTTATTCAGTTATCAGTTATGTAGGAAAGCAAACCTGTATTTATAAATATCTAAACTTGTAAATATGTACATAACAACTGTGTTCAACAGTTTGATTTGGTTTGTCTTGGTATATCAATATGTTGGTGTATAAACATCTAAATCTGTGAATATGTACATAACTGTGCTTTATTGTAGGATTGTGTGGACCTTGGAGGGAGGGGGAGCTGCTGATTGATACACACACACCTGCTTTTGTATAGGGAATAAATTGTGATGGTCCCAAAGGAATTCTGGTCTTGAAAATTATTTCTCTTCATTTCACAGGAAACTTCTACTTTGAGTATGGGAAGTGTGCACTTTTGACACCTCTGATAATACACAATGAACACACCATTGTAGTTTAAATGCTCAGCTGCTTTAATTTTGAATTATTTTTAGCAGTTTGTTTTTTGCAAGTTCAGTCTATGCATAGTTAAAAATTCCTCCATGCCTCCTCTACTTCTCCCTTATTGTCTGTATGTTCAAATCCTGTATAGGCTCCACTTGGTTCGGGGTAGACATTTCTTATTTTGTTCACTGCACACGAGGGAATGATTCTGCGGACTCTTCTCCCAGCCAGCCATGCATCCACCATGTAAACTGGCGATAGGAAGAATATCTGTAAGACCTAAAGCCAAAAGTTTACACTAAATGTTATGAAAGGATGAATCAAGGTTTGACTCAAGCCAATACATGCCAGCCAATAATGTTTGCGCTGTATTATTGTCTAGATTCTTTTTCGGTTATTGGAAAAACGTTCAGTGTTGGCCAAACTAAGTAAGGGATAATGTATTGCGAGGCGGTTGTTATAGCGAATAACAACCCCGACAGGCTGAACGGGACCCCGACGCGAAGCGGAGCTTGAATCAGCCTGAAGGGGTTGTTATTCGCTATAACAACCGCCTCGCTATACATAATCCCGCTTATTACATGGCTACCTACAAAATAAATAAATAATTTGACACAAATTATAGATTTAAAAAGGAGTTTATTGATTTAAAACGATTGCATTGCTTCCGCTAAAGAAAATAGTCCGTTCCGCATCCATAGCAACGTGCTGTTTTTCATGGCAACGGTGTGTTATACTTCGCAGCGGTCTGTTATCAAGAAATAACGTTATATAATTCTAAACAAATATGTTCATGTTTGACCTGCCTGTTAGTAACTGCATTGCGGCTGGGTAAACCAGTGCTCCATCTGTCATGGAGGCTGACGAGGGCAGCCCACAGTACATCTGGATTGAGACAAACTGCCTCAAAATTAGGATGGGCAATGATGCATGGTAAATCTGCAAACAAGTATCCTGTTCTTAGGCTATAATATGCATTTACTGTGGTAGATTACTTCAAAATTCTTCAGGCCAATATAGTTATGCTTAACCAATTTAGCTACCCTAGCTACCTTACCCTGGACTGCTGCTGATATGAAGTGGAGTTCCTTACAGCAAACACTCTCCCTTTCAGTAAGCATTGGTAAACAATTGCCACAACCACACCAATGCGTGTGCCCTACTCTCTCTTCCTGCTCCTCCTCACCTACGGCTACGAGATTATTATCATCCTGTGAACCTTCCTCCGTATTTGCGACACGTTCAGGCTCGAACTGAAAAAGGGTGAACGGCAGACATTTCGCTTACGCGCCTTATGTTTGTAGCGGTGCTGGGACCAGTCTACGTCACGGCCCAGAATGCAATGGGTAAAAACAACAATGGCGACTTACAGGTAAAAACTTTATTTAAAAATATCTCGCTACAACGAAAACATCGGGTGTGTTATTATATCACGTTTGTGGCGCAAATGGTATCGCTAACCCAATAAGGCTAAGTTGTCAAACTAGCCGGAGATCCCTTTAAGACGCTGCTGAGACATTACAAGTCACATCGATGTCACGTGTCTTTACAGGATTTTTACGGGTTGTGTGTGAACGCAATCTCTGATTTCGTTAATCACTGGTAGTGTTGATGAACCAAAATCGAACAAACCCAAGTCAAATCCCGGGTCACTTTATCTGTGTATTTTCCTGAATCTCTGTGTGAAAGGGGCTTTAGTTGTATATTCAGCAGGATTCTTTATAGAGCACACAAGCTGTCGGTAGCTGCAGTCATCAAGTCAAACTAAGGGAAATTTACATTATATTTTATATACCTTTCAAAGAGGTGGCATGCAAATGAAGTACAGGAGTCAGCCCATTTCCCCAGTCCTGGTCTCACCAGCATAACAGTGTCATTCAAATACATTGAAGCTAATCGAATCAGCCTAACTATTCAACAAGTGGGCCAGGGGCTCCAAGAGCCATTAAAGACAAAGGGTGAGAGTCTCAGTAATCTGACTCATTTATTAAATGTATTAAAAAACACAAAAAATACAAAATGGATTCGTCAAGCAATGAGGATGATTTTGTTGCCCTCTTTCTTTTTAAAAAGAGAAAAAATATTGAGTCCATCCAATCCTGAGATTGCGCCGAGAGGAAGGAGAGTTTCACCTCCTTATCAAGGAGTTGCGAAATTATCCTGAGCGATTCAAAATTTACCTCAGAATGTCAGTGGAACAGTTTGATGCTTTGCTAGCGATACTGGAGCCACATATTAAAAAGAAGACCACCAATTTGAGGTTTGAGGTCAAAACAAACTGAGGTTTCTACCATTCTTTCATGATTTTTCATGTTCATCACTATTTAAAAATAAAGGTCTGAACACGCCTTAGGAGTATGAAAATATTCTTGTTGCGAACTGATAAATTACGGCTCCTCTGTAATTTATTTTGAAAATCAGTCACCGAATATGAAAACTAGAGATTTCAAACGATATATAGTTTGTCAAGATTAGTTTAGCTTTAGTCTAGGATATTACTGTTTTAAATATGTAATGGCTGTGGGCCCGCCGGCGACACTATTAATTGTTCATCTCTATTTTTGGTGTTTATTTTAAATTAGACAAATCTGACATTATTATTAATCTCCAATATGTTATGTAATAGTTGATATGGTTCTTTAATGCTCTTCTAACTAGCAGAAGACACTCGCAGGGTTTGAATCTCAGTTGTGCAGGCGGGGCATGTTGTCACACTGCGTTACAATGAGCCCCTATTAGAAATATGCTATTATATTCTATACTTTTATGAATTCTATTGAGAAAATACGAGACAATGGTGAATAAATAGTGAGAGTCAATGTTCAGAAATTATTTATTATTATTATGTTTTGAACTATGTTGTATAGCTATGGAGCCCCTAAAGGGACGTTGTAGTGTTTAGGATATGCAGTATGAGGTTTACGACAGTGATGTTTTACGTTATGACGCACGGGGGTACGCCTGCCGTATTACGTTGTGTAAACAACAGAGCACTAGCATTAAGCCCATGAGGGATGACGGCTGTCTGTGAAATAACTGTCTGATATCACAGTAAAGTATACTGAATGCACACATCTGTTTCTTGTCAAATACTCAAATGAGAACATCACATTGGCGACGAGGATAAACAACAACAACAACAACAAAAAAACTTTTAAAAAAAAAAAAGAAGAAGGAAAAAAAGATGTCACTGGGAAACACCGTCGCTCTGCAAGCCTTCCATACCGAAATGGATCCGAGCTCAGTAGCACCACGCTGGACAAAATGGATACAAAGGTTTGAAAACTATATTACAGCAGTGAACATTACCGGAGATGCGAGGCAGAAAGCATTATTACTGAACTTGGCGGGAGAGCGCGTGCATGACATCTATGACACGTTAGCAGCAGAGGAAGATAAGTTTGCTGATGTTAAGCAGAAGCTATGCACGTATTTTACGCCTAAAAAGAACGTCCAGTATCAAGTATATATATTCCGAAAGGCAGTACAGCAGCCGGGCGAGAACCTAGACACATACTGTACCAGACTACGCATGCTAGCAAAGAATTGTGAGTTTGCCGACGTGAGCCATGAAATAAAAGCACAGCTGATCCAAAGCTGCAGTTCAACCAGGCTGCGTAGAAGAGCGCTCAGAGAACCCGAAAACAGCCTGGATGACCTTCTCGAATACGGGAGAACTTTAGAACTGTCCGAGCAACAAGCAGCCGGCATGGAGCAGAGTGTAGCTGCATCAGTGAATGCAGTGCATCAGAATGGGCGAACAGCTACCAGCCGACGCGCCGGGAGAGCTAAGTGGAAATTATCCACATGATGGAAACTGCCCAGCGAAAGGAAAAGACTGTAAAGCATGCGGGAAACCAAATCACTTCGCCAAGCAGTGCAGGGCAAAACAAAGAACACCTGGAAGAGACTTTGAAATAAAACACAGAGACAACAGTAAGCAACACAAAACGCACACGAAAGTTTTAACATCACCAGCACAACACAGAGTACCACACATGACTCGTCTAGTAGTGATGAAGCTTATGTATTTGCTGCCAGTAGCAACAAGAATACCACTCAACCACGCACACACATTTGGCTTAATGGTGTGAAAATTGCAGCAATGATTGATTCCGGGGCTGCAGTGAACATTATTAGTGAATCAGTCCTCCGTACACTGAGACCATGCCCACAGCTCAGCCCAGCTGATATAAAGATATTCCCATATGGCAATACTGAACCACTGCCCATAACCGGTGCATTCACATGTAGCACAGAGACAGATAATAGGAAAACCACAGCCGAGTTCTATGTAATGAAGGGTGATAGCTGCTCTCTGCTAGGCTACAACACAGCTAAAGAGCTAGGCCTCATCAAGATCATCAACACTGTGTCTGCTACAACCGGTCAAACAGTAGCAGATGAGTTGGTACAGAAACACCCAGAGCTGTTCGAGGGCATTGGCATGCTGAAAAACTTTCAGGTAAAGCTTCACATCAACACTGACAGTCACCCAACCTGTCAGCCACATAGGCGAGTACCTTTTCACATCTGACAGAAGGTCGAAGAGGAGCTGAAACGGCTTGAGGATGACGACGTCATCGAGACAGTCACAGGCCCCACGCCATGGGTCTCCCCCATTGTGACACCACCCAAGTCAAAGGATCCGGACAAGGTTAGAGTCTGTGTCGACATAAGACAGGCCAACACCGCCATACAACGTGAACGCCACATCACTCCCACCATGGATGACGTAATCCACGAGTTGAATGGAGCTACAGTCTTCTCCAAGCTCGACCTGACTGCTGGTTACCATCAGCTAGAACTCCACCCCGACAGCAGGTACATCACGACATTTACCACACACCTTGGTTTGAGACGATACAAGCGCCTGAATTTTGGGATATCTTCAGCAGCAGAGGTGTTCCAGATTGCGATCTGCCAGACGCTCCAAGGCATCAAAGGAGTAAAGAATCTGAGTGATGACATCATTGTGTATGGTAAAACACAGAAAGACCATGACGACAGCCTCAGAGCTGTGTTCCAGAGATTGAAAGACAGAGGGCTCACACTCAATAAAAAGAAATGTGAGTTTAACAAAAGTAAACTTGAATTCTTTGGATTTATTTTTTCAGCTGGTGGAATCTCAGCCGACCCGAAAAAAATTGATGCCATCCAGCAGGCGAGTGATCCACAAGACCAGACTGAAGTCAGGAGTCTGCTGGGCATGGCGAACTACAGTGCTCGTTTTATCAAAGACTTTGCTTCCATCTCTGCACCACTACGTGAGCTGACCAGAAAAGACACACCATGGCACTGGACCCCTGAGCACGCCAGAGCACTACAGACGATCAAAGACAGCCTGACCAGCAACATGGTAATGTCATACTTTGATCCAGCCAAAGACACAGAGCTTGTGGTAGATGCTAGTCCAGTCGGTCTAGGCGCTGTTCTCTACCAAAAGGATGGAAAGGGAGAGACGCATTCCATAGCATACGCCAGCCGTGCTCTCAGCGACGTAGAAAGACGTTACTCACAAACGGAAAAGGAGGCACTGGCCATTGTGTGGAGTTGTGAACACTTTCACTTATACCTGTATGGCAACCCGTTTATCCTTGTCACTGACCACAAAGCTCTGGAGGTCATATGGAACAACCCTCGTTCAAAACCACCTGCAAGGATCGAGAGATGGGGACTGAGACTACAGCCCTACAACTTCAGGGTAGAATACAGAAAAGGTGCAGACAACCCTGCCGATTACATCTCCCGTCACCCCATCCCGATGCAGACGAGCGAAAGCACAAGAGCGGTGAAAGTGGCAGAGGAGTATGTCAACTTTGTAGCTGAGCATGCCACACCAAAAGCTATGACTCTCCAGGAGATAAGAGATGAAACACTAAAAGACCCAATCCTGCAAAAGATTAGTGCCCACATCAGAGACAACACATGGCACAAAATCACAGGCGACACACAACATGCTGAAACACTGAAAAAGTACAGACAGATTAGTGGGGAGCTCACGGTGTCCCACACCGACGACATCATCCTGCGAGTTACGAAAATTGTCATCCCTGCATCCCTCGAGCACAGAGTATTACAGCTAGCCCACGAAGGACACCAGGGCATTGTAAAGACTAAGACACTGCTCAGGTCAAAGGTCTGGTTTCCTTACATAGACCAGAAAGCAGAACTGACGGTCAAGAACTGTTTAGCATGTCAAGCCAACACGCCTATAACACAGTCCGAGCCACTGAGAATGTCTGAGTTGCCAGAAGCACCCTGGCTTAACATCAGTGCAGATTTCTACGGGCCACTTCCAACTGGAGAACATCTACTAGTTGTCATAGATGAATATTCTCGCTACCCAGTTGTTGAAATTGTAAGATCTGTCTCAGCCAACACAGTCATCCCAATCATCGACAAAGTGTTCTCGATGTTCGGAATTCCCAGAGTTTTAAAAACAGACAACGGGCCCCCTTTCAACAGTGAGCAGTTTTCCAAGTTTGCAGGCCATCTAGGTTTTCACCATCGGAAAATAACACCTCTCTGGCCTCAAGCAAATGCAACAGCAGAACGTTTCATGCGCACGCTTGGAAAAGCAATCCGTGTGGCAGAGACACAGAACACCCCGTGGAAACAGAGACTTAACACGTTTCTCCGCGAGTATCGCACCACACCACACAGCACCACAGAAGCGTCACCTGCTGAATTGTTGTTTAAGCGCAAAATTCACACTAAGATCCCGTTGATCACCACAACCTGCGAATGCAACAATGATCACATCATCAGGGAGCGGGACACTAATGCAAAAGCAAAGATGAAATCCTACTCAGACGCGCGCCGTCATGCTAAGCCAACCACATTCACCCCTGGTGACAAGGTACTATACCAACAACCCAAGCACAACAAACTCACTACCCCATACAACATCAAGCCATACGCTGTGGCAGAGGTCAAGGGCTCCATGGTCACAGCAACCAGAGATGGACATTCCATAACAAGGAATTCGTCCTTCTTTAAAAAAATAATCTCCAAGACAAAAGCTGCGCCCACAGTTCTGAATGAGGAGGATGAGAGAATCGTTGATAACGAGGACACTGTTGCTGTGAAACCAAGGTATCCTTTTCGAGTTAACCGCCAGTGTCCATCATACCTCAAAGACTACGAGCTTGAGTGAAGGATGTTTACACCCAATCCAGCAATAGATTAGTCTAAAGGTTTCTGAATGACTGTTCTGTCTAAAGGATTAACCTAAAGGTTCCCAAATTACTGTTTTCTCTCTTTTTCAAAACCATTCGCACAATGCGAATGTACTTCAGTGATTATGAAGTATTGTTGCACTTTGATACTGTTCATTATAAGCACACTTGATAAGTTGCCTGAATGTGTTTGTTCTAGCACAGGTTTGAATTATATGTTTACATTCGTACTGCCGAGCTACGTATGACAAGTAATGTTGTTGTTACATACGACAAGTGAGTAAGTCACATATGTCCAAGATAGTGGATCTAGTTGTTAAAAAAAAAAAAGAAAAAAAAAGAGTGATGTAGTGTTTAGGATATGCAGTATGAGGTTTACGACAGTGATGTTTTACGTTATGACGCACGGGGGTACGCCTGCCGTATTACGTTGCGTAAACAACAGAGCACTAGCATTAAGCCCATGAGGGATGACGGCTGTCTGTGTAATAACTGTCTGATATCACAGTAAAGTATACTGAATGCACACGTTCTTGTCAAATACTCAAATGAGAACATCACAGACGTGGTGGTGTAAAAAAATTAGGATGGGAGAATTATTTTTTTTCGTCAAATCTTTTACGTTCCCTCAAGAAACTTTGCGTTCCCTCGCAAAACCTGTTGTGAGCTCGGACAGACACTTCCTCTTTAATGTCCCGCTGGCAGTGCTTCAGAGCTCCTTTACGTTAATGGAGCGTTTCATAGTGTTTGAGCTTGGACTTAAATATAAATAAAATAAGTTTTGCGAGGGAACGCAAAAGATAAAAAAAAATAAAATAAAAAAAAAATTCTCCCTATCCTACATTTTTTCCACCACCAGGGGACGTCCCTAAGGGGCTCCATATATAGAGGTGTTTTCCAGTGTGTTCATTGTCAACCTCAAAATTTTTATTTTTAATTATTAAAATAGGGCATTATTTTATTTGAAAAAAAAGTTAATAATAGGTTTTATTGCGAAAATATTTTAGTTTGTCTTTTTTTTATTTTTATTTTTTTATTAAATCAGATAGCATTGCTGTCATATGGTCATGCTACAATGTGCTCCACCTATGGGGCATGTTGTCACATTTCACTTCCATTCTTTTGGGGTATATCAAGAAATAAATACAGTGCCCTCCACAATTAATGGCACCCCTGGTAAATATGATCAAAACTGGCTGTAAAAAATAAATCTGCATTGTTTATCCTTTTGATCTTTCATTCAAAAAATTAGCAAAATTCTAACCTTTCATTTAAGTAAATAAAATTTATGTGGGGGGGAAATCACATTATGAAATAAATGTTTTTCTCCAAAACACGTTGGCCACAATTATTGGCACCCTTTTATTAAATACCTACTTTTTGCCAAGATACCAGCTCTGAGTCTTCTCCTATAATGCCTGATGAGTTTGAACTGGACTTTTGAACTGTAATGTTCTAATTTTCACGGAAACATGGTTAAACAGCGGAATACCGGACAACGCTATTGAGCTAGCGGGACGCCATACATTCCGGGCGGATAGAACATTAGATGGCTCCGGTAAGACCAGAGGTGGTGGATTGTGCATTTACATTAACAAAGCTTGGTGCACAAACTCTGCTATTGTTGGGAGACATTGTTCAGCTAACCTTGAGTTTCTCATGGTTAAATGTAGACCGTTTTATCTACCGCGGGAGTTCACTTCCACTATTATAACTGCAGCCTATATTCCCCCGGATGCTGATGCCAAGTTTGCTATGAAAGAACTTCACGCAGCCATCAGTAAACAACAGACCGTTCACCCGGAAGCTGCGTTTATTGTTGCGGGTGATTTTAATCATTCAAACTTAAAGTCAGTGCTACCGAAATTTCACCAGCATGTTTCCTGTCACACCAGAGGAAACAAAACCTTAGACCATGTTTACACAAACATGGCTGGAGCTTACGTCGCGACACCCCTCCCCCACCTGGGACAGTCAGATCACCTTTCTTTGTTCCTCACCCCCAAATATGCACCTCTCATCAATCGCGTGAAGCCATCAGTGAAGACCATCAAGGTGTGGCCTGCGGGGGCAGATTCCTCACTCCAGGAAAGGTTTCTACACACAGACTGGAGTATGTTTGCTTCTCAAGCCACCAGTGGCTCTCACACAGACATTGACTGCTACACCTCCTCTGTACTGGATTATATCAATACCACCATTGACAGTGTTACAACCCAGAAGCAGATCACCACATACCCAAATCAGAAGCCATGGATGAACAGGGAAGTGCGACTCCTATTGAAGACACGCAACACTGCCTTCAGATCAGGAGATGCACAAGCCTATAGTACATCCAGAGCAAATCTGAAAAGGGGCATCAAAGAGGCCAAGCACTGCTACAAGCTTAAGATAGAGGGACACTTTTCCAACGCTGACCCTCGGCGCATGTGGCAGGGCATTCAGGCCATCAGTGACTACAAACCCTCTCACTCCACCCCCGCAGCCACTGATGTCAACTTCCTGAACGAGCTAAATGACTTTTATGCTCGCTTTGAAAGAGACAACAGAGAAACTGCCACCAAGCTCAAATCCTCAGCTGACCACCCGCCGATCACACTCTCCTCCACAGATGTCTGCAATGCACTGAGCAGGATCAGCGCGCACAAGGCTGCTGGACCAGACAACATCCCTGGACGCGTACTCAGGGCATGTGCGGAGCAGCTCGCTGGGGTTTTTACAGACATTTTCAACCTGTCTCTTGCCCAAGCAGCTGTACCAACATGCTTTAAATGCACTTCCATTGTGCCAGTGCCAAAACACTCCAGCCCGAAGTGCCTTAACGACTACCGCCCTGTAGCACTCACACCCATCGTAATGAAGTGCTTTGAGCGGCTGGTCCTGGCACACCTAAAAGACTCTCTTCCATCCACATTGGACTCACACCAGTTTGCCTACCGTAGCAATAGGAGCACAGAGGATGCAGTTTCCATGGCACTGCACTCTGTGCTCACACATCTGGACAATAAGAACACTTATGCACGCATGCTGTTTGTTGACTTCAGCTCAGCATTCAACACTGTCATCCCAACTAAGTTAATAGCCAAACTTGGAGACCTGGGCATCAACACCTCCATGTGCAACTGGATTTTGGACTTTTTGACCAACAGACCCCAGAATGTTCGATCAGGCTCCAACTGCTCCACGTCCATCACACTCAACACTGGTGTACCACAGGGCTGTGTGCTAAGCCCGTTTCTCTACTCCCTCTTCACCTCCGACTGCAAGCCTGTGTACGGATCTAATTCCATCGTCAAGTTTGCGGACGACACTACGGTGATTGGTCTCATCAGCAACAACGATGAGACTGCCTATAGGGAGGAGATCAAGCACCTGGCCACATGGTGCACTGAAAATAACCAGCTCCTCAACACCACCAAAACGAAGGAGCTCATCGTGGACTTCAGGAAAGTGTCAAGAGGCACACACGACACCATCCACATCAATGGAATGGCTGTTGAGCGTGTCTCCAGTTTCAAGTTCCTGGGGACCCACATCTCGGCGGACATGACCTGGACAACCAACACCTCCAGCCTGGTCAAGAAGGCTCACCAGCGCCTTTTCTTCCTGAGGACACTGAGGAAGAATCAGCTTTCCTCCACTATCCTGGTGAACTTCTATCGCTGTGCAATAGAAAGCATCCTGACCAACTGTGCTACAGTGTGGTATGGGAGCTGTTCTGTTGCAGAGCGCAAGGCACTGCAGCGGGTGGTGAAAACCGCCCAGCGCATCACTGGGACTCCACTACCTGCCATCGAGCACATCCAGAGGAAACGCTGTCTGCATCGAGCTCGCAGCATCCTTAAGGACTCCTCTCACCCAGCCCACAGACTGTTTTCTCTCCTGCCCTCCGGCAGGCGTTTCAGGTGCCTACGGACCAGGACCAGCAGACTAAAGAACAGTTTTTTCCCCAGAGCTGTCTCTTTATTAAACTCTAACCCTCATTGATCCCACTCCCCTCATATACTGATTGACTCTCCTCTCCCTCCTCACACCTGCCTCCATTTTGTTATTTGCAATACTATAATGTTCATTTGCACTGCTGACTGTTATTATAGTAACAACTGTTTACATATGCATCTTGCACTACTACCTTGACTGGAATATGCTCAATTTGCACTGCCGACTGTTTATTTACAGTACCGACTGTTTACATATACATTTGCAATACCGTACTTTAACTGTAATATGCAATTACTTTCCACTGCACTTTCACTCGGATAGCTTCTGTCCAAACTTTATTTGCACTACTTTAAATCCATTGTTATACTGCTCATTTTAGCCTAACTTATACATATATCTATTTGTAAAATTCTGTTTATAGTAATAGCCATCTGTATATTATGCTCACATTCTGTTTATAGTAACAGCCATCTGTATATATATTCATAGTACATATCTATCTGTAAAATTCTGTTTATAGTAACAGTCATCTGTATAAATATTCAGTACATATCTATCTGTAAAAATTCTGTTTATAGTAATAGCCATCTGTATATTATATTCAGTACATATCTAGCTGTAAATTCTGTTCACAGTAATAGTTATCTGTATATTATATTCATAGGACAAATCTATCTGTACATTTTTGTTTATAATAGTATTCACTCTATATTTATTCAGTACATATCCATGTTCTGCACTTATGGAACCACTGTATATCCTGCACTTGCTGCTATTGCACTTCTGGTTAGACCTAAACTGCATTTCGTTGCCTTGTACCCGTACTTGTGTAATGACAATAAAGTTGAATCTAATCTAATCTAATCTAATGAGTTTGGAGAACACCTGACAAGAGATCAGAGACCATCACTGCATGAAAAGACTCAAATCCGGCAAAATACGGGCATGGTAAACTCCTGTGTAATTTGATGTTTGCCGGATGTATGTGGGAAAAAGCGGATCAGAGTAACATGGAACAGTATATTTCCAGATAGACCCGGAAACCTCACATATGCGGACATATACAGGAATCCGTGAAATTTCACGGACATATACAGCTGAAACACTGCTGGGTGTGAGAGGACTGACAACTGTTAGGTGTGAAGACCTTTCATATGTTAATGACTGACACTAAAGGCCAATTTATACTTCTGCGTCGAGTGTACGCCGTAGTGTACGTCGTAGGCTACGCACGTAGGCGACGCCGTCGTGAGCATTTATACTTCTGCGAATGTCTGTGTTGCTCTGCAGTTACACCGCCGAAACGCTAGTTGGCGCGGGTGGGTTTTAATGTTCCAGTTCCACTGTGTTTACATTCCTCGCGGCTATTTTGAGTTTAGGTTTCTACGAGCAATGGCGACTGAAGGAGTCAAACAGATGGCTGTACTTCCGCACTTCTTCAAGCAATCTCTCGGTCACTTGGTCTATTTCTATGGCTCTTCACTGATCTTCGGAATTTAAAAATGGCAGGCGGGCGGTGCAGAGTGCAGAAGATCATTCCGGAAATGCGTGGGAGGAAACGCGATGCTATCCAGCCGACCAATCACAGATCTTGCGGTCCGCGTCGCCGCGACGCGTAGTTACATTTTTGAGGAGGTGCGCGTCAGGGTACGGCGAAGGGTACGACGTATGGTACACGTCAATGCGTATGCTACGCCGTACCTTCTACGCGCACCCGACGCAGAAGTATAAATTGGCCTTAACAAAGTGCTGGCTGTTCTCAGAGGGTGGGGTGGCCAGGGAGGACTTCAGGATTGAATTATCTCTGGACTATTAGGTTAGGCTACAGCAAACAATCTTTTTGTACAGAAAAATAAATAAATTCTTAAGGCCCTGAAACACAAAACCGACGTCAAAGAACTAGCAATGACTAAAGCCGACTCTAGGGTTGGCTCACGTCGCCTGTGTCAGGGCCTTAAAACCACTGCATGAAAAAAAGTCTCTTAATCAAATATTTTTTATAAAAACAGGACAAAATAAACACCCAGTCTGAACATATACGTTCACAAAAACATCTGAATATTTAATGAAATAAACAAAGGAATTTAATTAGTGCTGGAAAAAAATTAATCGCATCCAAAATAAATGTTTGTGTTTGCATAATATATGTGTGTGTACTGTGTATAATTATTTTGTATGTATAAATACACACATATGCATGTTTATTTCTTAAATAAATACATGCATATGTGTGTATTTATACATACAAAATAATTATACACAGTACACACACATATATTATGCAAACACAAACTTTTATTTTGGATGCGATTAAACGCGATAAATTTTTTCCCAGCAATACATTTAATGGAACAAATAAAGAAAAATGAACCAAACATTTCAGAATATCTCAAATTTTATTGTGAAGTTTTACAAATTGCAGACAACAACATTTGTCACCTTTTTCACAATTGGCTTTTAGCTTGCTTAGTTGGGGACATTTAATTTAATATTCAACAATATTATTGATCTGCCTGCGTTGACACTATTATATGAGATCTGAACTGAGCTGGATGATGATATCACGGTTTTCTCCAAAGTGGCTATATATACACATTTAAATTTATTTATTTATTTATTTATACAACAAAATTAATCACCACTGAACTGACTTAAGCTGGACTGTGAAGCTATTTTCTTCTAGAAAACAAACTTTCTTGCATTATTTTCCTGTTATCTCTGTAAAGCTACTTTGAAACAATCTGTATTGTAAAAAGCGCTGTATAAATAAAGGTGACTTGATATTAAAAAGGTAGAAGGAACCTGAGCTTTTCTACTCCACTGAATTGAAGACTGAGGTCACCACAGTTAAAATCTCTTGCTGAGCTAATCCACCTTTAAACTATTAATGTCTATGAACAATTATGTATATTTGTGTGTGTGCCTCAGCATTTCTGAGTGAACACCGCTGGTTTACTCACTATTTTAAAGTGTACTGTCGATCACGTGATATGACGTCATGACGTGCAGCTGACGTTACCTGAAAAATCTATCCAAGATGGCTACCCTCTCGAGCGACGTGGTATCCAGCATGAAACAACTTGTAAGTAAACCAAAACACTTCAAAACTACTTTGCTTTTTGTAATATTGTAAGAATATCATATTACACGTGATATTTGACTGTTAGACGAGGCTATTTTTAAGTTGCAAGCGCGGTGCCGCGGGCGCGATTGCCGTCAGTCCGCCTGCTAGTGACAGATAATATCCTGTGTAACGTTACTGTTAATGTCGTGGCAGGGCAATAATGTTAACGTTAGTCAATAACTCTTTTCAGCAAGCGATAGTCCTTCTGTTTTTGAGTGTGTTGCTGCTGTTTGTGTTAAGCGCCCTGCTCTGGCAAGTTCAATGTGATGTTCAGACTGATCTCATGAAATGGCGTATGTATGACACGCCAATTCGATTTCCATTTTTGGCGTGCTATCAACACGCATAATCGCTTTTCAGCGTGTTTATCAACGCCGTTGACTTAAAGGGACAATGTGTAGCTTTTTAGGTATTTTATTATCTAAAATCTATATTTTTATTCATAAATATGCCCTCAATGGTGTACAAATACCTATGCCAATGTTCAGACTAATTCTCGTAAACGAAGAATTTATTATCTTTATATACATGGGACGGGTAAGTCCACGGAGGCTTCCATGTAGTTCCGCCATCTTGAAAAACTATAATAGCAGAGAGGGACAAAAAGTAGTTAGGCCAACGCGTTTCCACAACGCGTTTCGTTCAGAGCCAGCGTCACGTGACTGAAGCCAGCAGAAGCGGAGGAGCAGAGCAGTGAGAGGCGCTTGTCACTGCCGCGGCAAGTTTAAAAGGCTGCACTGGCACTGCACGGTTATTTATACACCGTTCATTCATACATACATATGAGTCACAGGATAAGGAGTCCTCGTCGTCGAAAAAGTCCAAAATAGATCGTAAAAGGAAACGTGACCGGAGATAACAAAAACAAGGGTTACTGTCAGGATAGCTAATGCAGGAGAAAGCTTTCAAAAGAGACCCTGAAGTTGCCTGCTTTCTTCTCGACAGGTAAGTCAATGTTACAGTCTTAATTACAAGCTTTTTTTTCATTGCTTGGTTGTGTACTTTATTATATAGACAGTCGAACATTTATAGTTAAAAGTTAAACAGGCTCTTTGATGAATAGCAGCTATTGAGTAAAGTAACGTTAGAGAAGGCTCTGATGATGATGATATCTAACAATGCACATACTTCAAAAAATATAACGAGTAAAGAAGGCATTACTACTAATTACCATAGTTAATGTTTTTGACAGTCAGTAGTTCATACTGTAACATTCTTTTTTTCGTTGTTTCAAGTTTCAGTTTGTTTTAAATAACAAACATGTTCACCCGAAGAAAAACTCGAAGTGCTATTATAAGACATCCTGTCATAGCTTTTAGGTACATAACGGCTACCGTAGATGCAACGCGCATTTGAAAAAGTGAGGCGCTGGAGAGCATTATTCGTTTGAATGCAAAATACAATTTCACCACTAGATGGGAGAAATTCCTACACAATGTCCCTTTAACGTTACATTATAGATAATGTATATGACCTACCCCAACTCCCTAAAAGTCCCTAAACCTACCCGTCACTGGGGTTAATCTTCCCACACCTAAACATACCCATTTTATGGACAATATTAAAATGATAAAACGTAATGGACAGATATGTAGAAAAATTGCATTTTTATGAACAATATGGCATTAAAAGATAGTTTGAGCCACGAATCCTACCCCTAAACCTAACCATAACCATTTTTTAAAACTACCTAGGCAACAATTATAAAGAAAAACAACAGACAGACGAGTATAATCACAATAATTTATTTATGGTTCCTATAGAGCTCGGGCGTACCTGCAGCAAAATAATGGCTATGACTTTTGGAAAGAAGTTAAGGCTATCAACAACAGAAAAATACCACTGCCGACTTGTATTGATGGGGCTGTTGGAACCGAGAATATTGTTAACTTGTGGAGAAAACATTATGAAGCTCTTTTTAATTGTGTTGCGAGGAAAGAATTTGAAGTTGGTCATGTGTCGAATGAAGAAGATATGATTATTACACCTGATGAGGTTAAGTTCGCAATTGATAAACTTGCGGTGAATAAAGCATGTGGTCCTGATCGAATAACAGCTGAACATTTGAAACACGCTAGTTCAAGGGTTACTGTATTACTTGCTTTGTGTTTTTCAGGTTTTTTATCTCATGCTGTGTTACCTGATTCCATGATAACAGTATTACTATTGCCTGTTATTAAGGATAAAACTGGTAAAATAACTGCGACAGAAAACTACAGGCCTATTGCATTGGCAAGTGTGCTTTCTAAAATATTTGAGCAAATCCTCATGGATAGGATCAAAGAATATTTAATAACTACGGATAACCAATTTGGTTTTAAAAGTAAGCTTGGCACTGATCTATGCATATATTCATTAAAAGAAGTAGTTAGTAAGTATAATACTCATAATTCCACAGTTTTCATGTGTTTTTTAGATGCTTCCAAGGCGTTTGATCGAATAAACCATTCTAAGCTTTTTTTTAAATTACAAGAAAGAGCAGTTCCCTCTTATATTATAAGAATTTTACTCTTTTGGTATATACATCAAACCTTAAAAGTACAATGGGGTAATTCCGTTTCGGAACCGTTCTATATGACAAATGGGGTTCGGCAGGGTGGGTTATTGTCACCCTTTCTGTTTAATCTCTACATGGATGGTCTTTCTGTGGAGCTAAATGACTGTAAGACTGGATGTCTGATAGGTGATAGCATTTTTAATCATTTGATGTATGCGGATGATGTTGTCATTATGTCTCCATATAGTGTAGGCCTACAACAATTGCTTCGAATTTGCTCAAAGTATGGTAAGCAGCATGACATAAAATTTAATATTAAAAAGAGTGTAATCATGATTGTTAAAACCCAAGAGGACCAAAAGATTAACTTTCCTTCTTTATATTTAGATGATAAAGTTTTAAATGTAGTAACTAAAGTAAAGTACCTGGGCCACATCATTAAAGATGATTTAAATGATGATGATGATGTGCAGCGCCAGTGCTGTAAATTGTATGGGCAAGCCAATATGCTGGCTCGTAAGTTTTCTATGTGTTCAGACGATGTGAAAATAACTCTATTTAGAGCATACTGTGCTTCTTTCTATACAGCCCACCTGTGGTGTAAATATTCTAAAGCAAAGATGAGAAAGTTACAGGTGGCATATAATGATGCTCTTAGAATTTTACTGAAGGTCCCAAGGTGGTCAAGTGCAAGTCAAATGTTTGTGGCTAATAATATACTCACGTTGAATGCTGTCTTGAGGAAGTATATGTATAGTTTCATATGTCGGATGAATGATTCTAAAAATAGTATCATAAGAGACTTAAACAATATTGTGTTGAGTGAAACAAGGTATTTTTCTTGTTTCTGGAAGCATTGGAGAGAAAGCTTGTATGTATTTTAAACTATGTATGTTGTTTTTTGTCTATGGATGTTGTAAGTTATTTATATGGACCCATGGGTCTGAAATAAAGAATTAATAATAAAAATAAAATAATAATATAGAGCTCGGGCGTAGATGTTATGGAACGGTGCATTGTGGGTAACGGCGGCCATTTTAGAGGCACCGCAAAAGCCTGTTTATAAGATATTAGCATAGCCGGCCGGTATCCAGAAAGAGTTATGGACCGTGACAAAAAAAAAAGTTGCCTATACCATATACGGAAACTCACCGAGTGGTCAGGGGTGTTCACTGATATGCTCACACAAAAATCGCTGCAAAAGAGGCTTTCCTACAGGTTTTATCGTAGTTTTTGTCAAACACACACAAAAAAAAAAAAACTTGGACAAAAACTACGATAAAACCTGTTGGAAAGCATCTTTTGCAGCGATTTTTGTGTGAGCATATCAGTGAACACCCCTGACCACTCGGTGAGTTTCACGTCTTTGTAAACGAAAGTTTAATGCGTTTTTTGGAAGGATTATTCCAGTGCCCATATGCAGCCATTCTGTAGGTGGGGGGGGAGAAGCGAAAGAAACCTAAAATTCTCAGGACAGCAGCATTTGTCCAAATTTTAATCTTAACCATTCGATTTCATCAGAAATTATCTGTAAACAGGGCTTTAAGTGTAAAATAACGAACTTGTCCTTTAACGTACATAAGCAGAGAGCTGTTTTCTTTTGTTTTGAATTGTTTGTTTAAAAGTAGACGTTTCTATATAGATATATTTATTAAAATACAAATTAATGCAAAACGAAATTCACTTTAAAGAAAGGCTTTGTGCTTTCTGTTTGAAGTCTCTGCCCCGATCAATTTAACAACTTGTCACTGGAGGCTCACTTGCATTTCACAAATGAATGAGTGCAAGATCTGCAGATCTACAAAGTAAACGCGGAGAAAACAATCGTTCGCACCGTTAACCAAGCATCAGTGGTGACACACACACTTGTCAGATTCTGTGAGCTACGAAGCTTGTTTATGCGGGTTTGTTACACTTCAGGAGTAATTTATCATACGTGCAATAATCCACTGTTTTCGTCCGGTAGCTGCTAGTGTAACCTTATGCTTCTGTCTGCGTTGTGTTGTGTATTCAGTGCAAAAACGACAGGAGAGCGCCGGAGTGGGTCTGCATAAGAGAATATATTTTGATAAAACAGGCCGTCACGCCAGCTTCAGCTCAATCACAGTGACACTCAGTTCGGGAGAAAGGCAGAAAAGCAAAAAAAAAAAAAAAGGACAAGGAAAGAAAAAGCAAAGAAAACAAAAGCACAGAGATGGAGAAAACGCAGTAACTCCATACACTTGACTTAAACATGAAACCCGATAATATAAACGTAAACACAAAAATAGGGTTTGTCAATGCATACCTGCATAATAGAATACATTTTGAGAAACAGGCTTCAGCTCAATCACAGTGATCATTATTGTGATTATACTTGTCTGTCTGTTGTTTTTCTTTATAATTGTAGCCAATAGTTTTAAGAAATGGTTATGATTAGATTTAGGGGTAGGATTAGCAAACGTCCGGGGATAATGGTACGTGTAAGATTCACGTCTGAGGCTGTTAAACTGTGACATCTACACGTTTTCCAAAGGGGACCAACATGATTATTTCACGTACATTTTGCTCCGTTTCGCTCGGACATTTAACGGCGTAGACATACACGCGGAAGATGACGGTTCGTTTCGGCGTGAACATACACGCGGATAGCTCAAAATGCGTATAGATAACACGCCACTTTTGACTTGAAAGTGGCGTGTATGTTTACGCAAAGTCATGATGTCATGTTGCGATGTTATCTACATGCACCCAAATGAGCTAGTGGCTAAAGTTAGCAGTAACGTTAGCTTTTACTCAAACAAAGTTAAGGTTATGGACATAATATTTACCGAATGAACTATGCAAGTTTTTATTAAACCTTTACAAACGTCTTTTCATTATAGGTTTAAGTGGAAGGAGTGCAGTGAGCATTCCCCAAAATCAAGGTGACTCAAATGTTAATTTAGGCTGTAACTATTTTTCACCATTTATTTTATTTGGAGCCTAGCAGCTAATTCATTAGCATCAATCAAACGTCTCTTAAAAATTAAACATATTGCTGTCTGTTTTTGTGTGCATGTGCAGACCTACATTGTCACCAGAGAGCAACTTTATCGGTAAGTTACATTCACTTGAAATTTTGTATCATTAATTTGTAAAGAGGTTGATTGCATAATTTGACTGGTTTCATATTGATATTTTTATCTGTGCAGGTGAAGGACTTATTGGGGAAATGGCCGGCTCTTCGGATTGAATCACAGGTAAAACAGACTCACTTCTCTTTTCTGCCACTCTTCACACATATTTCTATGCCAAATTTTGAATATGTATCACATTCAAATGGAACAGCAAATGCCACTATTCACTGTGTGTAAGAACTATCACTTTGCATGTGACCATGTTGCTCAACAATGTATTTTAACAGAACATGTTGCATCACAAATGTGTTTTCTATTGCAAATCGAGTATTAGTCTTTTTATATAATTATTTTTGTTTGTTTTTGTTTTTGTAGCTTTGTGCTGAGTTCCAACGCATCACAAACGTCAACATACGGAACCAGTTCTCTGCTGTGCTTGACCAACATACACCTGCACTGGTTGCCTTGTATAGGCAGAAGGCGGCACGAACCGGAAAGATATCAGAGGCGCTGCGTGACATCTTGAAGATTTATGAACTGATATGTTTTGTCTCTTATGTTTACTGTGATGGCCAACTTATTCAAACTGAAAATTCAGTTTTGTGGTTCTTGCAGATTGTGAATCCACTTAAACGCTTTTTAATTTCAAACTTTACAGGAATCTGTAAGGCGCCTCCATAATTCAGAGAACACAAATACGATCCACAAACCGCGTAAGACTGCGTATTGTATACTGTAAATGTTAGTTTAATCTACTACTATATGGATTTGAAATACCAAAACTGAATTTCATTAATGATGCCTGCAGCTTTTTCCCCCAGAATAAATTCATCACATAACCTGGCTGTGACCACTCATCTCTTCAAAGAATTAAGGACAACTTTTACAGACGTTGTCCCTGAATGTGTAAAAGGTAATCTTAAAGATGTTGTAATCATTTTAATGTCCTCTGTTTTACTTAGTTTTATTGGCATTACATTTATTTATGATTTATTCAACAGGTTGCAAGACGTATTTTGAGACTTTGCGGAGGAAGTATTCTTTGGCTCAGCCTGAAAAGGCCCAGAAAAGAAACACTATGAAGAACACTGCAAAGAACCGTCAACGAAAGAGACGGGTAAGTTAAGAAACTGGTTAAGCAGGTTTTTTTTTTTTTTTTTTTAGAATGTAACTGTCCTCCTCTCTGTTTTAGTGGTTAAATTACTGTCATGTTTTGCAGTTGCTGGAGACCAGGTCCAGTGTTGTACAAACAAACACAGAAAGGGAACTGTGGAAGACTGCAACAATAGAACTGGTGTCTGATGAAGATGCTATTGTTGATGGAAGGCCAGTGTGGATGGTGAGGTCTCCACCAAACAGAACCATAGAGTTATCTGCTCTCTGCCAGGTACTACAAACCAGACTAGAGGCTGACCCACGCTACGTCACACCACCAGTGCATCATGGCAGTTTGAAAAATGAATATTTACATATATTTTATATACACTTTAATTTCTATATTTCTTATTTATTGATCTTGTTTTATATTATATACTTTGTATATTTGTTCCTTTTTGATGTGCATGTTGCTTATCTCCATGTTTTGTATTTTATTCCTTTACACCTTTGTTCACATTTCTTTTTCCCCATTCATTTTAATGTATGTTTATAATGTTCTTTGGAATGTTCATGTTATATTTGTTTTTGTTCCTTTACATTTTCATCCCTTCAAATATTTTTGTTCCCCCATTCCTTTTTAATGCTTGTTTATAATGCTCTTTGGAATGTTTTATTTACCTTAATAAAAATGTCAGACTTTCTCATTGTTCTTTGTGTGTTTTTAAAATTATATTTTAATGTATTAAAATTGGGGTAAGGGGGGGTTTAGTGTATACTGAGCAATATCTGCATAGCTGGTCTATAACCAATCAAATCACTGTGCGATAAGGCCTAGAGTGGGCTATGTTCTAAAAGGAACCAATCAAATCACTTTCCTGGGTTTTCAATGTGTCCTGTCCTCCAATAGTAGTCTGGGTAATGGGAGTGGTTTTAAAAGAAAAGGACCAATAGGGGGGGAGGCCAAAAGGTGCACAAAGGTGTGAAAATGTTCTCTTGAAAAAACCTTTGAGGGATTACTTGCCATGGCAACAAATGGCTGTAGCACGGAAGTATACGTCCACAACATACATCCGATTTGGTATCATTTCGGATGTATACGGATATATACAGACCCATGGAATTTGAGCTATCTGGCCAGTATACTCCTGGATTCTTCCGAATTCCAGCAGTGTATACAGGAGTATACTGGTCCGGATACACCTCTTTTCATGCAGTTTCCTCCATACAGAATCTCTCCAGATCCTTCAGATTCCCAGATCCATGTTTGTGCTTCTTCTCTTCAGTTCAGCCCACTCTTCAGGTCAGGGAACTGGGATGGTCATGGCAGATACTTCATTTTGTGCTCCCTAACACATTTTTGTGTTGATTTTGATGTTTGTTTTGGATCGTTGTCTTAATGGAAGATCCAACCACGGCCCATTATAAGACTTCTAGCAGAAGCCACCCGGTTTGGATTTTTTATCTGTTGATATTTGATAGAATCCACGATGCCATGTATCTGAATAAGAAGTCCAGGACCTCCAGCAGAAAAATATGCCCACAACATTAAAGATCCAATGGTATATTAAATTGTACACATGGTGTACTTTTTATCCTTGTGTGCACCAAACCCATCTAGCGTGTTTGCTGGCAAAAAGCTCTTTTTTAAATTTCATATGACCAAAGAAGCCTGTGCCGTCTGAAGATCCAGTCGTGTCTGACAATTAAATTTGCTGGAGTTTGTTTCTGGAGGAGCGAGGAGCATTTTTCTTGAAACCCTCCCAAACAACATGTGGGGATGTAGGTTTTTTTTTTTTTTTTTTTTTTTTTTTGGCTTTCTGACCCCCAAGACTCAACTAATCTCTGCAATTCTCCATCTGTGACCCTTGGAGAGTCTTTGGCCACTCAAACCATTATCCTCACTGTCCATTAAGATAATATAGACACACGTCCTCTTCCTGGCAGATTCATAACATATTTAGTTGATTATAACTTCTTAATTATTGCCCTGATGGTCAAAATGGGGATTTTCAATTCTTTAGCTATTGTCTTACAGCCACTTTCTATTTTGTGATGGCCAACAATCTTTCGCTGAACATCAGAACTATATTCTGTGGTTTTACTCATTGTGATGGATGATTATGGGGATTTGGCCTTTGTGTTTCCTCATATTTAAACTCCTGTGAAACACGAAGTCATAGCTGGACAGTTTCATGTTCCTAGTCCCCCTGGTGTGCTAAAAAAGGTAAATATTAATGGGAATATACTTCAGAGATATTTTACTTAAAAAAAATTCTAAGGGTGCCAATAATTGTGGCCAATGTGTTTTGGAGAAAAACATTTATTTCATAATGTGATTTCCCCCCACTTTCAATTATTTTACTTCAATGAAAGGTTAGAATTTTGCACATTTTTTAAATGAAAGATCAAAAGGATAAACGTTGCAGATTTATTTTTTACTGCCAGTTTTGATCATATTTACCAGGGGTGCCATTAATTGTGGAGGGCACTGTATACACTGTATTAATAAAACAAAACCACATAATTGTACTAGACATGTGGGAAATTAATGTGGGAAAAATAAATAATATGAACCCTAAGTAGATTTACGCAAACTGAGAAAGTAAAAAAGCATTAGTTTGTGCCCCGCTCTCCCCTACATCTAGTAGCCAAATCCCCTCAGTCTGCTGACACCAATGAAATGAGCTTTAAGTGGCCATTTACAGGAGATCTGAAGACATCAGCATAATAAATGAGGTGAAAACAGGAACTGTTGTCATGAAATAAAGAGTGTTTTCAGGAGATCTGTTAATATTGATGAGCCTCAGGCTCAGACTATCAACACTCATTCAACAAGCCATTCAGGATCATCAGCAGATCATCTCACTTTATTCTGAGTGTTAGAAACACATTATTTGAGTCAGGAGCTCGAAGTAAAAGACAATACTGTCATTTTTCACAACGTGACATGGATAAAACATCAATAATACAAAATACACTAATGACACACAGGTAAATAACTACCATAATATGTCCATATGAATGTAAATATAGGCCTGATAGCACACGTACATCTCAGAGACCTCGATTGATTCTACTTAAGTAAAAAAAAAAATCCTTAAGTAAAATAACAAAGTATTTGTACTTCGTTACATTCCACCACTGAGGCTATGTCACGTATGTATCGTCAGGTTTTTATACCTCAAATTAAAACCCAGTGATGTCCACAGATCTTATGGTAACAAAATAAAAACGAAACTAAGATTATTCCCTGTATCATAAAGAAAGAAGAAAAAAAAACGTATATTTTGTGTTACATTTTACTAATGGTGTTGCCTACCATACCAGAGCTAATTCAGGTTAAGTACACTGTGGCAAGAGCCAAAAATCAATAAATTATAATAATGATGACGCATGCAAAACAGAGAGAAAAGACTACCGTAACATAATAATTATTCATGGTTTGCTACAATTACATGATTTCTGGTAGCCTATATTGGGGTTCGTGATTTTCACGCTAATCCACTTAAATTAATCGTGTAGGTCAATCACAATCCCTCTCGGAAATGTCCCCCCACCTCTGGTGACACGCAGCGATATCCCGTGGCTTCTCAGAACGTTGGAGTCGGCGAGCCAATCAGGGATGAGTTCCCTAATGAATATTCATGAGTCTTCCCCTAACACCCTGCACAAAAAAAAAAAAAATTGCAGAGGGTGGCTGAAATCATAGACAGTATATAAACGGGCTGAAATGCCCCAAAAGCTGGTTGCCAATCGCCGTTAAAAACAAAGAAGAAGAAGAAGACAGACTTTTATTTTGGTCTGGCTATATGACATCATAAACCTGCGCCGTGCCCCTGCAACTGTTGTGATTAGACTGAAGAAAGGTTTGTGGTTTTACGCATTTAAAGTGTTTACATCGATACACGTTGATTTGGTAATTTTTACAAAAGGTATGTGACCATGTCTTATTGAACATAGCTTTGTAATATGCTTAATATTCAGGTTTTTTTTTTTTTTTTGTGAGTAAAGCGGATTCACATAACAGAAAAGTAAGAGTAACGATCTCATCTCGCGCACTATATCATTTTATCGTAAACACGAATTCGGTTTTGGTTAGTGATGGAGAAATGGAGTCAATTGAATCTAATGCTTTGCCAAATGACTCACTGATTCAAAGCGCTTGAATCACCGCGCGCTGACGAATCCTGCCGCTCAAAAGTGTAAAAATAAAACGAAACCAATATATATATATATTAATAATGATGATACATTTTATGAACAAATCGCAAATGGTTTCTAACAATAATCATGTTAAATCTACAAATCAAAATATGAATTGTCTGTATAAGTTATTATTTTATAATTGTTTAGTGCTTGTTTTAGGTGATTTTTGTCTAATCCGTTTATTTAAAGGATTAACGTTAGTTAACTTTCAAATAAAATTTCCTGATAATTTACTCACTCCATGTCATCCAAGATGTCCATGTCACCAGTGCACTGAACTACTGAACTAGACTGATTTATTTTTCTTTCTGTTAATTATTCTCATCTTAAACATGATAAATTGTCCAAACACACAGGAAAACTCCTGGAGAAACATCTGAGATCCACGTGACACTATTATAAAGATGGCGTTTATTAAAGAGGAGAGTGAAGACATAAAGATTGAAGAAGTGTTCAGCGTGAAACATGAAGATACTGAGGAACAAAAAGGTTAGTTTCATTCCGTCCTTATTTAAATGATCCACAGAAATGAATGATATTTATGAAGAATGTCATATGAGTGTCCTAATTAAAGCGGTTTTATTTGATGTGGAGCGGGTCTTCTCATGTGGACAGACATGTTTGTTGAGATCACATGGAATGACAAATGGAAATAAAGTGTTTCCGCATGAACTTTAGAGGACCTGTACACTTGCATTATATGGACTAGATAGATTATTTATATGGATTATGAATCTCTATGTTGAAAGGAAATCATTTACATCTGGGATGGTGTGAGTGAGTAAATGATGAGAGAACGTTCATTTTTGATGAAGTATCCCTTTAACTATCACCACAGCCCCATCAAGTACCATTCACTAAACCAAAGATTGAAACCAAAAACAGTAATATTAATGATAATGTTAACATTTTATGAAAGGTGGCCATTATTACAATAATACACTTAAAAACAATCAAGTTTGTTGGTGAAAAAAAGATTTATATTGGCAAATCATGAAAATAGTTACAATTATTATTTTGACGTATTGACATCCATTTTATATTAAACCCTAAACAAGTCAGTCATTTCATTTGACATGAGATCACTGCTGTTAGCAAAAGACAACAAGCCCACAATCCAAATGTTTCTAAAAAAAAAAGCTTGTTTTTTAGGCAGTTTCACTTGTATTAAAATTAGACAGAGCCAGTGTGGGCTTATGCAGATATACTTAGAGGTTATGTTTTGCTATTGGCCCTGAACGTATATATTTTTGAACAATCTGCTTTCTTAAGGTGCTCTAAACGATGTTGGGTGATGCCACTTCTTGTTGACGTTCGAAGTATTGGGTCTTAGTATTAGTATTAGGACATCTATCCTCTAGCGATGTGCATGTGTCTCCTCTCCTCCTTTAACTTTAAGGCCTTAAAAAGTCTTAAAAACGGCCAGATTTTCATCCTAGGTCTTAAATTTCATTTAATCAGGTCTAAAAAAGTGTTTACCCTCGTTCATTTCCAGAAATGCTGGCCACAGAAAGTTATTACAAAGTAGCAAAAATGTATGGAGTTGTAGCCTACAAAGCGGAGCCCTAGAGCATGGGTCTCCAACACGTCGCTTGCGTGCTACCAATAGCTCGTGGCTTGATATGAGCTAGCTCGCCAGAGGCCGTTCACATATCGCGTCTTTTGCGAGCTCAAGTTTGTTCAAATGTAGGCGTGCAGCAAGCGCGCTCATAATTGAAGCGACGCGCAAATTTTTTTTACCAGGCGCAACGAGATGAAAAAAAATCTCAACTTTTCTGAATGCCGCAAACGCACCACAGATCATGTGACAGTCCTGGATAGATAGATAGATAGATAGATAGATAGATAGATAGATAGATAGATAGATAGATAGATAGATAGATAGATAGATACTCTAATGATCCCGAGGTAACTATCTATCTAACTTGAATAATGCGTCGTGTAGGTCTTAAATTTCAATCTTTATGGTCTTAAAATGTCTTAAAAAGGTCTTAAATTTGACTTACTGAAACCTGCAGAAACCCTGTTTATATAGAATATAGAAAATAGAAAACATAGAAAACTTTAACCACAGTAATAGATGTCGGCATCAGCTGCTGTTGAAGCACATCCTTTAATCAGGATATAAGCATTCGATTTGCACCACTTCATCTCTCACAGTCACAGTTAGGCTCGCGCACTGTTAAACAAGCTCTCGGACACACTCGGTCTCTCTCGGTCACTGTTAAAAATAATGTGATATAATTGTATTGCCATGTCATTCAAGGTTAAGCACCATTTTTTTTCTCCTTAAAACATAACGATGATAAAATAAAAAATAAAAAAAATTCCCAGGAAAACGGATCGAAACAAGGCAATAATTAAGGTGAATTAGCAAATATGACTAAAATGTCCAGGTGGACACTGTCAAAACGGCAATCAATGAATTAACCAATGACTTTAACCCTCGGATGTACACATTGCGAAACATAACGCAGAATTTAGCTGTCAACACTGATTCATCGTTGATTCAAACCTTTTCAGCAGCTGTCAGAGACAAGTAGAGTGCAGTCTGGACGGTGTAAAAGTTGCAGATGTCAGGTTATAGGCTAGTGTGCACATGCATGGACAGGAGTCGTCCCATATTCGATTTCAATTCGACATGTTCAATTGTGAAGTCATTCAACTGTGCTCTCAGAGTTAGTGATATTTATTAAGAGCCATCGAGTCATCTCCCACCACATGTGTAATCCACTTTTTCAGAGTTGCTCACTATGTCACTCTATGCCACTTTGGCATTAGCAATCACTTGAATGCTACAAGTTATCGCGCTAAATTGCGTCTGCCTGCTGATCTCTGATTGGCTGAAAGCGCGCGCTCGTCGGCGACGTCAACACCAACTGACTCTGCATGGGCATGTGTGTTTAGTAATGTCATGATGACTGATTTTATGGATTACATTTACATTTTAGTTTTGTTTATTACCAATAAATACCAATTAGACTTTTAGACAAATTAGACAAAAAACGCCGAACTGACCCCAAACCAGCTCAAATTTTGTCCACCCGCCTAGGGGTGTGACGGTTAGTATATAACCGTGAGACCGACGGTTATAGTTGAACACCGTCATTACAACTCTATAACCGCCAAAACCGTGTTATTAAAATATTTTTTACAAAATTTTTTTAGCATAGAGAATGTTTAGATACTAATTAAAAACAATTGTTAACAGTCTGTGTTATTAATGGTCTACATTGTTTCCAACTGTATTTGATTCTTTGCCAAGTAGCCTACCCTTTGACCGACCGCCAATCATTTGAGATAGAAATAAAAGCTGTGATAGTGATGTGATGTATCATTATGAGATTTATTAAACAAATGAAAAACATTTGCAATAATAAACATTAGCAATGAACATTTGCAATCGGGAGACATGGTTTTTACCACTTAATGAAGTTTTGTTTTATAAATCGTCAGACATGATTTTTACCACTTCATTAACTTTTGCTTTGTAGAAAGCCTTTCTTTAAAGCGATTTGCGTTTTGTACAAATTGTATCTTAATTTTAATAAATGTTTCATCAACCAATTGCATGTATTTAATAAATAAAAATAGTAGACAATATAATAACCGTGTCATCGAGGCTCCGATGCGCCGCGTTCACTTGCATTGCATTGTGAAGTTGAAATAGAGCGCATCTCATCGTAAATGAATGAAACTCAGCGTAGGCCTATGCCTCATACATAAGCATTAAATATCTTTGCTGCATCCTTTCTAGAACAGACAAGGGATTTCTTGGGGCTCGCATCAGCAGAGCATTGCATCGTTCATAGACTGCACAACACTCAGCGGATGGCGGGCGGTGCGGCTTTGAAATCTGGTCAAAAAACGTTGGTGCGGATGATGAGTTTTGTGATGAGTTTTGTGATGCGGTTGCGGATGAACTAATACCCCATCCGCATATCTCTATTGATAACAACATTGAACACTACACAAATATTAATTTTATACCGAACGAAACGCCCCCCCCCCCCCCCCCCCCCCCGACGACGACGGTTATGTTACGACGGTTATGTCACGTCATAACCGTCATCACCAATTCTGAAACCGGCACACCCCTACACCCGCCTAAACCCTTTTTTTACCTGCACAATCGAAATCAAAACCCACCCAATCTGGCAACACTGTTCACTTAAATTAAAGGAGAACTCCGGTCAATTTTAACATTGAGCTAATTTTTTTGTACATTTGGAGTGCTGTCAGTACAGAAAACAATGACAACAATCGGTGTTGCCTACACCGTGTTATCCTCTTTTTAAAATGTGCACCCTGTTGACTTCAATGGGGCAAGTTTTAAACCTGCTTTTAGCCTCTTAACATCCTTGATGTGTCATTACAAGTGCACAGGTCATGTGAGTGATTCCTTCAGAGTGAACACGGTGAATCTGACTATTTCCTGTTTTCGGTCGAAGTCCACAGTAGTCGATTGTCGAGTTGTACACTGTTGCTTAGTTACCTATGATCACGCGCGTGAACTTGACAATTGACAGTTTACAGTTTGACAAAAGCACAGTGTTGTGTTTTACACAAATATAAGTAGGCTAAACACTTTTTGCAGTTTTAATGATGTCTAGGCCTGTCACAATAACAAATTTTGCTGGACGATAAATTGTCCAAGAAATTATTGCGATAAACGATAATATTGTCGTTCTGAGACCATTTTCATCTAATATAATGATAATGGCATAATAATGCAGGTACATCTTTTCAAAGATCTATAAACTTTTATTTCTAAAGAATATTAAACATTGAAAACGGAAAACATTTTAAATATCCACAAAAAATGAACAAAACAACCAAAAACAATAAAAGCAATGGACTCTCAGTGTCTGTTAACAAAAAAATTAACTTGAATAAATACCAAAAACAATAAATAAAATGGATGTAAACAAAATTGCACTTCAAAAAATATTAAACATTAGGCTCAGACATAAATAGTGATGCATTCCACAACAGGCAAAACTGCCTGTTAGGACCTTTGTAAACAAATTTTAAAAAGCCTCAACAGGCCATATCACACCATTTTGCACTGTCCTCCTGTTACTTTGTCGACTAAACGGCCGAGTGATTGTGTACTGTCGGGAAACGGAGACGCACTTTATTGCGTGTATATGCTACGCACTGAAAATACTTCGTTAGGATTAGGGGTGAGGAGTGCATGCGTATTACACGCCATAAAGTGCGTATCATATGCACGCAAAAACTAGTTTGGGCGTATAAATGGCACGAGAAATAACATTCGTGGTATAGATACGCATCATGAGATCGGGCTCGCTGGATCGCGTTTGGCTTTGAAACCAATTCCATCTTTTTTCTCTTTTTTTTTTACTCACAACTAGCATCTTCTCTCTCCCGGCAGTCACCGCAAGCAGTCCTGCTTTCCCATACAAAGACCATGTGACTAACAAGCGCCGCCTCCCCACACAGAGACCATGCAACTGACAAGAGTGTTCACACTCCTCCTAATATACGCTAAGGAACCGAGAGTGGTCATCCAGTCTCTTTGGTAGAGAGAGAGAGAGAGAGACGAGGAAAACAAACAAGCATGCAAATGGAATTATCACGGCCGGAAAAATTATCGAGCTCTTTTTTTTTATTGTGCGATTAATTGATTTATTGACTATCGCGACAGGCCTAATGATGTCCTGTATGAACAAAATGACGGAGTATGTTTTTATGTTTCCACTATTCGATCGCGCCCGTGCCTCTCTCTCTCTCTCTCTCTGACACACACACACACACACACACACACACATTCCAGCATTGCAATCTTGACATCGCAGCCTGTTCATTTTGCTGCGTTCACACCAAACGCGAATAGAACGCCAAATTCGCATCTATCGCGTCTAGTCACAGATTTGTGAACAATAATTGAGAGAAATAGGCCTTTTGTGTACATAGAAAAAGTCTTAGATCTTTGAGTTCAGCTCATGAAAAATGGGGTCAAAAACAAAAGTGTTGCATCACGTCACGTCACGAACTCAGCTCACGAACTCTTGTTCGTCTTCTCACCGGAACACGCACAGCAGCGGAGCAGCGTGTTCACAATAGCAGCTTGAGTTTCGGTCCGCTGAAGAGGTGCTTTTCTATGGCGAGCAACTTCTGTGTTAGGCTTGTTCTAACTGTGACAAGTCAAAGGTCTGAAGAAGAACGATTTAGTGTAATTGCCGTTCAATGTTGCTTTATTATTATTATTACAAAGCGCTAACCTAACCGCTATTCACGCACTTGAACGTCTTTGCAACGGCTGTTTTTTCCCCCCTTTTTTCTGCTGATCTCCTGCGTCCCCCCTGCAGTATCTTTGCACCCACTGGGGTAAATGTTGGAAGTTGACATGTCCTTTTATATTGACATGATGGTGGTTGTACATTTTAAGGTTTCCAACACTGGCGCAATCGCTGCCATTTTCTGCTAGTATTTATATCTCGGATCTCAAGGGTTCTGGGGTCCGTTCTTTGTACGTCGCTAACTCAGTTAGCTGGATTTGATTGTTTACGATTTTGCATGATCTTGGATTGTTTGGTTCTTCGACACTCATCCTGGACTTGCTGTCATACATAAACTTCGGCTATTAGCTCTTGCTCTGCTCTGCTCGGAGAAAAACTGTGCGCGCTCTTTGGCCATGGTAAGCAGCCAATAGCAACATTGCTGATTAATGTTTCTACTATCAATACATATCCCCTTTTAAAGGGGATTTATCATTAACCACCAGCTGCAGTGTATGTCCAAATCAGGCTACCGAGTCCCATTTCACCCATCTGGGATAGTTTGCTGCCAGCCTGGGAAAACCCTGACTAACTTCCGGCAAATTTTGATTTGCTCTGCAAGTCTGCCCAAGAGCGCATTCAAGCCCATTTCCAATCTTTCAAAATCGAGGCACCAATCACAAACTTTGAGGCGAGCTTTACACAATGACGATAGCTCTGATTGGTTTTAGGTCTATCCAGTTACGCCCAGAGGCATTTGAGCGACGTCCGTTGGTGATGCCCCTTTGGAAAGGGGCTGTGAATGAACCTTCCCCAGACCCACACTCAGTTACAATTGAGAATGGTCTGGTGTCAACCAGGCTAGTTTGCTGCCACAATGTTTGTGAATTATCGTAAACGCATGCAGACATTTTCCCAGTTAGTCATCAATTAGTTAAGCTGTGAGGTTGTCAGCTGTGTGTTGCCATTAAACTGGTGTTAACTTGTATTTGTCTTTTTTTGCTTTAGACCTGATGCCACTGAAAGAGGAGAGTCAAGAACTGAATAATATGCAAGATGAACATCATGATTTCAAGACTGAAGAGAAATCAATCATGAGACTTCACAGTGGAGAAAAGCCTTATACTTGCTCTCATTGTGAACAGAGTTTTGCATATAAAACGACACTTAAAGTCCACATGAGAATTCACACTGGAGAAAAGCCTTATACTTGCTCTCATTGTGAACAGAGTTTTGCATATAAAGCAACACTTAAAGTCCACATGAGAATTCACACTGGAGAAAAGCCTTATACTTGCTCTCATTGTGAACAGAGTTTTTCACATAAAAGCAACCTTAATGTCCACATGAGAATTCACACTGGAGAGAGTCCTTTCACCTGTCAACCATGTGGAAGGAGTTTTGCTCAAAAACAAACCCTTAAAGACCACATGAGAATTCACACTGGAGAAAAGCCTTATACTTGCTCTCATTGTGGACAGAGTTTTGCATATAAAAGCGGTCTTAATTCCCACACGAGAATTCACACTGGAGAAAAGCCTTATACTTGCTCTCATTGTGAACAGAGTTTTGCATATAAAGCAACACTTAAAGTCCACATGAGAATTCACACTGGAGAAAATCCTTATACTTGCTCTCATTGTGGACAGAGTTTTGCACATAAAAGCGGTCTTAATGTCCACATGAGAATTCACACTGGAGAGAGTCCTTTCATCTGTCACCCATGTGGAAGGAGTTTTGCTCAAAAACAAAACCTTAAAGACCACATGAAAATTCACACTGGAGAAAAGCCTTATACTTGCTCTCATTGTGGACAGAGTTTTGCACATAAAAGCAACCTTAAAGACCACACGAGAATTCACACTGGAGAAAAGCCTTATACTTGCTCTCATTGTGAACAGAGTTTTGCAAATAAAACGACACTTAAAGACCACATGAGAATTCACACTGGAGAAAAGCCTTATACTTGCTCTCATTGTGGACAGAGTTTTGCACATAAAAGCAACCTTAATGTCCACATGAGAATTCACACTGGAGAAAAGCCTTATACTTGCTCTCATTGTGAACAGAGTTTTGCATATACAACGACACTTAAAGACCACATGAGAATTCACACTGGAGAAAAGCCTTATACTTGCTCTCATTGTGAACTGAGTTTTGCATATAAAACGACACTTAAAGAGCACATAAGAATTCACACTGGAGAAAAGCCTTATACTTGCTCTCATTGTGGACAGAGTTTTGCACATAAAAGCGGTCTTAATTCCCACACGAGAATTCACACTGGAGAAAAGCCTTATACTTGCTCTCATTGTGGACAGAGTTTTGCACATAACAGCACCCTTAATTCCCACATGAGACTTCACACTAGAGAGAAACCGTTTATTATAAAAAAAAAAAAGTTCACATGTGATCAGTGTGCAAAGAGTTTCACACGTAAAGCAGCCCTTAATTGCCACTTGAAGATTCACTCAGGAGAGAACAGTTTTATATGTCCTCACTGTGGAAAGAGTTTCAGTTGTAAAAGTAACCTCAACACTCACATGAGACTTCACACTGGAGAGAAACGTTTCATCTGTAAAATGTGTGGCAAGTGTTTTTCACGAGAACGAAATCTTAAGGCTCACACAAGTACTTGCACACAGGAGAGAAGCGGTTCACGTGTTAAAAAACCTCTCAAAATGCTGGCTGTGGATGCGAAACGCTGAAAATCAAACCCGATCCGAATTTTTTTATTACGGACGAAAGTTTCGTAGACAGTGTGCAAGCGTGATTGACATAACGTGAGATCGATTTTTTTTTTTTTTTACGTGCGAAAATTTTGGATGAGAATTTCTGACTCCGTGTGCAATGACCTTTACACTTACCAGAGTTCTCAAGCTCACCTATTCCCCTTTATCCCTTCATCACAGACACTATATCACCCCAGCAAAGAGACACAGTCAGCGTCTGGTCTCTCCATTGTATTACCCTGTAAAATTGTACGAGTAAGACAAAATAAAGACTCTTCATGACCAATTTGACACTTCCAGTGTATTTATCTGGATGTTCATGTTCATTAAGGCCACATTTACACATTGCCGGGTATTTAGAGAAACGAATATTTACGAATAAATGAATACAAATGGCACTCAGCCATTTGCTGTCCATGAGTTCCCCAATTATCACTCCTGCCTTGTGACATGTGGTCCATCATGCTGGAAAATGCTAGGATCATCATCAAATTGCTCCTGGGCAGAATTGACTCTTCGCAGGGAGTTTGATTGACAGGCAATCTGACCAATAATAATCCGCCGAATACGCCATTTTTGTCCGACAAAGTAGTTAGGAGAGTTAGTAGATTAACGTTGGAGGATTTGAACTTGAAAAAAAGGTGTGTACTGATGTCTTTCCACGGTTAAAACAACATTCCTTCTGGGGCCTGTTTCAATAAGGAGGTTCAACCAACTCTGAGTTAAAACTTGAACTCTGAGTTGACTTACCCTGAGATGGAAAACTCTGAGTTTTCGGTTACAGAACAGCTGAAATGAGTTAGTTCAATCAACTCTGAGTTGACTGACTCTGAGTTAAGCGCGTGCACCACAACTATAAAAAGCCATTATCAATGGAGCGCAGATATTACGAGTCACCATGGCAACAGCGCCAGACAAAAAGAGGTCTTCATATTTCTTCACATTTTAATTACTGTTATACAGTGATGGGTGTAATTAATTACCAAGTAATCTAAATACTGTAATTTAATTAAAGGGATTACTCTTAATTCTTCTATAATTTAAAGTTTAATCTGATGTAATTTTATTAGACTATAGAACAATTCTGTATAGGCTTTTTAACATACATTTTTAAATGTTATATTTTTAATGTAACCTTCTCCCTCTACACACTTTGGTCAATTCAAGAATAATTCATGCAATTGTTTATTTGAAAGCATTAAAAGTGCTGTTTGTCTCTCCTTGTATTGTTCAAGTGTTTAAGGTTGACATGGGATTTAGTAATTAGTAATAAGTAGACCAATAATTTCTAAAGATAGTCATTATTACATTAATCTAATTACACTGTTGAAGATGTCATTTGTAGTTAGTAATACAAGTAACTGAAACTGGAAGAACAGTATGTTATTCAACCTAATTTTAATTTTCATGTAGGTGCAATCCTGCAGGCATTAAAAGAACATGGCAGCAGCTGAAATTTGTATATAAAAACATAATTCAGTCAAGTAAGGCTTGAGCATAGTATGGGTGTAGGCTACCTGACTTTACAAACATTTGACATATTAAATAACTAAAGCATCCAGTGTCTAGCAGTGCAGCAGCATTTTTGGCTGAGGGAATTCCTGGACGGACTTCAGAGCCAGTCCCAAAGATCCAAGGGCCTTCATAAAATGTAAGATGTTTACATACATGTTATTTTTTATATAGGCTATTTTTGAGATTTCCATTTATTTTACTTTGGGTTAGGATTTTTGTTGGTCCCAATAGATTCTGATGGTAATATCTGTCTTTTGGAGCCTCCTGTCCCAACAGAACCCCAGGCAGTTGTAAGTCGCCTACTCAATACACCAGAAATTATGACAAATAGTGTTATAAAGTTATACTCAACCAAATGCTCATCTTCACAGGACGATGGGGATAAATAGTTTCTGCTGCCACAGAGAGGCCTACAGAGGTAATGTTAATATTATGTGTCTACACATCAAACAATCTACACATTCTGATTTTTTCAAATTTTTATGTGGAGTAGCCTATAGAATCTAAGTTTAAATCTAAGTATAAACGGGTATTCTTATCTCTCCCCGCGCCCCCAGAGTGTGGAAGAACAGCAGGAGGACGGTCCATCAACTTCTGGTGCACAGATGAACACGTTCAGTGATTTCCAGTAAATGCCACAGTTTAATTCTGTAGAATTTGTTTAGAACTACATTATGTAACTCTAATCTACTACTGTGTTTTCAGTTGCCAGTAAAGGAGTTATATAGACTTCATCTTATTTAAAAAAAAAAGAAAATATATATATATATATATATATATATATATTTTTTTTTTTTTTTTATTAATAAAAGATTAATTTTATTAATAAAAATGTACTGAAAGAATGAATGAGGTGTTTAAACACCACTTCCACTTTAAAAGGGGGAGGAGACCGAAAGAAACTCTGGGTTTACTGAAGAAAACCTGCTCCCGACCAGGTTAGGTTCACAGAGTAAGTTACCATGGTAACTGACTCGGAGTATAAGTTACCTCTCTTTCTGAAACAGGCTTGACTTACTCTGCTTTCTCAGGTTTAACATACCTCCCATTCTGAAACAGAAAACTCAGAGTTTCCCTCATTTTAGGGTTAACATACTCAGAGTTTTCACTTAACCTCCTTTCTGAAACAGGCCCCTGATGTTCATTCATGTTTATTTGATGCTATAAATTAACTAGAAGGAAGAGGCTTTAACTGAGGCTCTTTGCAAACGGTCAATTGTGAGAAAACCCTTGAATGAAAAGCAACCACACACATAGATGGTCTCAGAATGCTTCACTGTTGGCACGACACAGGATTCATGGTAGCGTTCACCTTTTCTTTTCTCTGGACAATTGATTTTCCAAATGTCCCATACAGTTGGAAGGGGGCTTCATCAATTCACCACCTGTTCATCATTTCAGTTCAATCACCCAATACACAATGTGTATTTAAGTTCCTCATTTTCATTCAGTTGTGGTCTGGTATTGTTTGTGCAGACACTGTCACATGCTTGCCTTTGGATTACCTGATTTTGTTTTATTAAAGAACTTGTTTGTAGAAAGCTGTTTGACCCTTTTTCATCATCTTCATCTGAACTAACCGTGACAGTACACTTGATATAATATGAAAAATAAACCTCTGCATAGAAAAAAATAATAATTCACACAAACTCAAAACTGTGTTGTTTTTTGAAGACATAAAACATTCATTTAATTTCTTTTAATAATATGGAATTAAGCAAACTTTTTGTCAAACAACAAAAACAAAATGAGCTTTACTGATAAAATTAAAACATGGAAGAAATTCCTTAAAAAATAATGTTATGATGATGATATATTTGTGTAGGGACCCCTAAAATAAATATGCCTTTTGTTTTGAAGTGTTTTAAAATATTGAAATTTTTGCTTTTAATTTTTTTGTTTGTTTCAATGTGATATAACTACATGTTTTTGTTTCATATCCAATGAGACAGTGTTGAATGTAACTGTATTATTGCTGGCCAGTGACTGTAGAGTATGATTAGTTTGTGTCATAACGTGAGTTACGTGAAGGGGGAGGAGCATCGCACACGGCTTGAGAAGATGGTAGGCAATTTGAATGCTTGTGTTAGAAGCATTGTTGCCAACTTAGCGATTTTGTCGCTATTTTTAGCGACTTTTCAGACCCCTTTAGCGACATTTTTTCCAAAAAAACAAAAAACAAACGACTAGCGACAAATATAGCGACTTTTTGGACAAACTTTAGCAACTTTCCAAATATCGCCAGTACTGCAAGTGTGAGGCCTTACTGAGGTCTTAGCAGGGACCAATCAGTGATCACATAACAGCTGCCTTCTGTTTTGTTTTTAATTCAAACCATTTAATTTGACCGTTTTTTCCCCTCAAACTTATACACATGCAAAAACGCATATACACACAATATAAATTCAACTTTATTAAATGAACATAATATAAAAGGCGGATATATACACAAGCAAATATAAATACAAATACACACAGCTCGAACATTACAAACATTTAAAATAGCAAACATGTCACACTCTAAGGTAGATTTACAAAAGCACAGGAAAGAATGGGAGTTAATTCCTGAATTTAAGGGGTGGCTGAAGCCCTATGTGATCAATGACACAAGGGCTTACTGTCTGTACTGCAAGACAGACATTTATTGTGCCAAGGTGTCCGATGTTAAAAAGCACAATGAAAAGTCCAAGCCCTTCAATCAATCCAAGCAAATAACGTTAACATTTGCTCCAAAAAATGCAGACTCTTGCAAAATTGCAGAGGCAACCATGTCAATGTCGATTGACCTACCTAGGTCTTGTTGAGCTGGAGGGAGAGGATGCTAGATCAATAGCCAGAGCAGTTCTAGCTTTTCTTGGGAAGTGTGGCCTCAAGGAGGAGAACTTGCTTGCCATTGGCACAGATAATGCATCTGTAATGACAGGAGTGTACAATGGTGTACACAAAATTCTTAGGGAGGAGGAAGGCTCCAAAGCGCAGAGAGGCATACAAGGCTGTCTATCAAACAATAAACTGTGGGGAGAAGCCTTTGCTGATAACAAAGGTCTGTGCCACATGCTGGCTTTCCATAGAGCCTGCTGTGTCCAGAATCCTTAATCAGTGGGAGGAGCTAAAATTGCATTTCAGCCTTACCATTGTCAAGTGAACATTGTTACTATGGCGTTATTTTCCTGTCAAATGTCGAGAGCGCATTATTGTAGCGCGAAAGTACATTAATATAATGCGTGAGCACGAATCTCTCTGCTCGCGCGCGGAATATAATGTGCCGAGCGCGAATCTCTCTGCTCGCGCGCTCTCAGATACACGCTGCTCTTGTAAGAATTTTCTCTGGGCTCGCTATTTCTTTCTCTTTGCTCTCTGCATAAACGCTGTCAAAACGGCAACAACCAATCAGAAATAGGCTTCAACGACTGACCAATGAAAACGCGACATCGTATGGCCACAGTAGCGACACAGTTTGGCCAATCAGAGGCATTTTGATTAACATTACTCACCACGGAGAACGCTGGAGTTGTTTACTAAATGAATTCTGAATGTACTATCACAGTCTTTTTCTTTCTTTCTTTCTTTCTTTCTTTCTTTCTTTCTTTCTTTCTTTCTTTCTTTCTTTCTTTCTTTCTTTCTTTCTTTCTTTCTTTCTTTATAAATGATTAATCAGCAATAATATATCATAAATGATGTAGGTTACACATTTTGTAGTGTTAAGGTGGCTTTTGTTGATGTTGATTGGTAACATAGTATTGAGATTGATTTAAGTAGGCTACCAGGTTATTGGTATTGGACAAAAAAGAAAAAAACACAGATACAGTGCCTTACAAAGCTAAAACCCTTAATGGAAACATTAATTTCTGTAATCTAACTAAAATATATAAAGATTGATCTACCAGATAAAATGTTATGGTTTAAAATTCTAAAATGTTGTATACTGTATTACACCTGCTTAGCAGCAGCAGACACCAGTGCAGAGAGAAATGACCAGGTTATTTATGTTTAGGAAAGATTGTAATTTGTCTTCTAATCTCTAGTTTAGCAAGCGTATGAATATGTTTTGTTTAGTTAAATGGTCAGTTGACAACTGATATGTAAGCACTCAATTTATCATGTATAAATTCATATCTGTTAGTCTTTTGTGTTATTAGGCTAGTAAAATCACATGATATTATTTAATGAGTAAAGTATATACAATGTTTTGAATTTTGCAGATCATTCCCAGGATATTTTTTACAGGGATCTCAAAGGGACGAAAAAGGTTTCGATCTCCATGTAAAGTGGTCAACACCAGCAGCAGGACTCTTTCCATGCAGTTTTATCTAGTCAATAAGAATGTGGAAAAGACACCAAAACCATCAGATGATTTTACACTTTTCCTTGCTGGAATGGGAAGGCGTACAGTTAAATTATCTGAAGATGCTGGCCACTCTGAGGTAAATTAGAAAAGGACATAAGTGAGCTGGATCAAAAAGAAGGTTTAATGTTAAATCGATAATACGATGTCGCGTTTTCATTGGTCAGTCGTTGAAGCCTATTTCTGATTGGTTGTTGCCGTTTTGACAGCGTTTATGCCAAGAGCAAAGAGAAAGAAATCCAAGAGAAGTACTTAGGCATGCGCGAACGCACGGGACACAGTCTAAGCACATACATGCTTACTTTAAGCGAAGAGGAGAGATTCGCGATTGCACTGAACACGTTTTAAGTGCCGGCGTATTCTCTGAGCGAGCCCAGAGACAAGAGCAGCGTGTATCTGAGAGCGCGCACCCAGTTCCCACGCGCGAGCAGAGAGATTCGCGCTCGTGCATTATGTACATTCGCGCTACAATAATGCACTCTCGACATTTGACAGGAAAATAACGCCATATGTTACATAGCAGATGTTCTACATTCCATGTACAGTGACCCACAGAACCTCCTGTATCTCACTTTTTAAAAATCTATTATTAGTGAGGTGCAGTCCGCTGTTAAGGCTTTTGAGGGGAAACAGTCAGATCCGGTCAAGCTGCTTGGCTGTTTAATGAGGCTAAAGTCTGTTTGCAGCAGGGTCATTAACCCAATGGCAAAAAAATGATGTCCTAAAATAATCAATAGATGGCCACATTTCTCCAAAGCCATACCTTGGCTAAATATTTGAGTCCAAGGCAGCACAGCTAAACCTTTCTCCAGAGGAGGAGGACTGTGTTTGAAGGAGATGTGTGAGCTACACCATCTCCTTAGCAAATGAACTGAGAGCGAGGCTCCCAGATAATTTGGAGATACTGCAGCGCATGTCTTTGTTCAATGTGGTGGAGATACTAAACCACAACAAGAGCCTGACAGACATGGTCAAATTTGCTAATCTTTTAGGATATTGCCCGGACACAATTGATACAATTATTAATCAGTGGAGGTCTATTCACCTTCAGAAATGGGAGGAAACAACAAACACATTGGCATTCTGGGCTGAAGTTAAAAAGTATAGAGATTCAGCTGGCATAAACCAATATGAAGACTTGGCTTCTGCTGCAGTTTCTGTCCTCTCCCTGCCAATCTCAAACGGTGAGGTAGAAAAGCTGTTCAGTCAAATGAGTGTCGTTAAAAACAAGCTGAGGAACCGCATGTCCCTGCAGACCCTCAGCTCTATTCTGTACATCAGATATGGTTTGAGGTTGGCTGGAGAAGCATGCTATGAGCACAAACTGCCTGATAAAGTGCTGCAGCTCTTTGGAACTTCAGCTGCTTATTCTTTTAAGTTCTCTTCAGGCTCATCCTCTGCATCCAATATCACCCCACAGGAGGAGAACAATGAGGGTATGGATCTTGTGGATGAAGATGAATTCGGTCTCAACATTCTAATGATGTGACCTGGAATCAAGCCAAGAAAAGTAATTTTTTTAAATAAAAAAATATTTTCCATTGTCTATGTACATAATTGTGGCACTCGTGTCTGCCAAATTATCACATATAAATGTGTGGTTCGGTTAAATTATAAAATTAGATTAGATTGACTGAATTGTGCACAGTTTTTTTGTTGTTGCAAATATGCACACAGTTTGTTTGTACATATGCACATAATTTGTAAATGTGCACAGGTTTTTTTTTTTTTGTAAATATAAACACAGTTTGCTTGTAAATGTGCCCAGGTCTGCTTTTGTTTTTGTACATCTGCACATAATTTGTAAATGTGAAGTTTCTTTTTTCTTTTCTTTTTTTTTTTTAATATGCACATAGTTCGTTTGTAAATATATGTAATTAATTCAACCTAAGGTTATAGGGGCAGATTATCCTTAACGTCTCTGACTGGAACTGGAGACGACCCTTCAGGCGGCCAGGGCGGAGCAGATGGTTCAGGGGGACCAGGCGGACCTGGCGGTTCAGGGCTACAGGGCGGACCAGACAGTTCAGGAGACCTTGGCGGCGTGGCCTCCATGGTCCTATCAAGGGTCCTCCTGCCCCCCTTCTTCTCCTGTGGCTCGGCATAAGTATGATCCTGCATTATGAAGTACCGTGCAGTGCAGCCGTTCAGATGTGCCGGGGCAGTGACAAGTCACTGATCTCTTTGTCCGCTTCAGCTGGTTTCAGTCAGCTGGGTCTGAACGAAAACGTGTTTTGGAAATGCGTTGAGGTAGGCTAGTGCTTTTTGTCCCTCTCTGCTATTATAGTTTTTCAAGATGGCGGAATGACATGGAAGCTTCCATGGACTTACCCGTCCCATGTAAATACAAATAAGAAATTCTTCGCTTACGAGGATAAGTTAGATCATTGGCAGAGGTAATTTTACACCAATTTACACCTATGAGGACTTTTAAAAAACTACTGTACCTTTAATTTCAGATGTGTAAATTACAAAACAGAATTTTTCAACCGTCTTCAGAAGTCGTGTCTTCCGGGGTCAATGGGTCTCCTGAGAATATTTAATTTCCTTTAAAAAACAAACAAAGATGAAGCTAAATGACACTAGTTGCCAGCGTTCCCCCCAAAATCTCATACTCTATACGATTTGTATTACACTTTTTCAAAGGATAATCTTGCTTTAAAGTTTGAAAAGCATCTGTGAATGATCATATTTTGTGTATAATCCTGAGTTTATCCTGATGATAATGTAAAGAAGTGTTCAACTCCAACAATCTTTTGTAAACAGGGTGTTTTAACCTGCCAGCAACCTGCTTAGCCAGCAACCCCACTTCTAAAAAATACTACTACTAAAACAGACACAGTTTATGAACCCTTTGCACTAAAAGCCCAAGTATGATCTCATTTGAAAGCTGATACTTGGCAGTTTACAGTACATTTAGAATTAATGAATGTCACAATTAAATTTTTTTTATAGTTTCAAAATTCTGTAAAGTTATTTGAAATGTATTTTTATGAAATATCTTCAATTATTAAATAAAGAAAATAGATTAATCATATTTTGTTGCAATCTTGAAAATTATTTTATAAGGCTGAATGTGTATCTGAATGAAGAGAAACTGACTTTAGGTCCAGCGGAAACTGTTCATTTGCTCCATATACTATAAGGCTATCTAGTGGCTAGAGTCATGAAATTTATGTCATTTTATAAATTTTTTTCCACAGGAGTTCGGCAAAGACACACAATCTGTGATTTTTTTTTTTTTTAGCTGAATTAAAAGGTTTATGCGAGTGAAATTGTGAGTTATTTTGAATGTGCAATTACTATTTATTTATTATTTATTACAAAAAATAAGTTTAATAACAAAAAATAAGAAGAAATTAAATGAAATAAGCATTTTGAATATATATAATTATAATGTATATATATATATATATATATATATTCATTATATATATAATTTTTATATATATATTCATTATATATATATATATATATATATATATTCATTATATATATAATTTTTATATATATATTCATTATATATATATATATATATATATATATATATATAATAATTTATAATATTTTTAGGGTTTCTGGTCATTTTGACCCGCGAGGGAAGGATTTGTTACCAAACGCAAGAGAGAAAACGAACCTGACTGTAGAGCGTGTGTTTCAGAGTTGGCAACCCTGTGATTAATTACCGGGGCTCCGCCCTAAAGATGTCCAGATTGCCTGTGAGTGCTAAATCAAGCTGTTCTGAATTATTAAGAACGTTTAAATAACGCTGGCAGCAGTGTAGCTGATTTAGAGTTAAGCTGTAGATCAGTGTGGATCTTAACAGAAGTGCTGCAGGGTTTCTGAAAGAGACTCTTGATTTCTGTCTAGTCTTGGATGATTGCTCTTCATGGCTGTGAGGGAGATTTGTGTTTGGAAAGGGCTCATTTTAGTCCTTTTCCTCTTTGCTGTTGATGGACAGAAAAGGCCGTGAGTACCATGGGCTTTGAAGAGAACAGAAGCAGCCTAATGTTTATGCTGCTTCAGTTTTAAAGATGGCTAGATTAGTCCCCAAAGCTATGACCACTTGTTGAAAGTTCATTGGTCATGTACCTTGTGGTCAAATGATGAATGGTGTTCACTGAGTGTTCATTAACACTTGTAATTATGTGTCTTGTTACAAGTCATTGTTGAAATGAGTTTCTTGTTCCTTATCCACAAAATGTTTTTTTTTTTATCTGTGTGTATGTGTTAAGTTTCTCACCCTGACAACCAATCCCACATTACAATTAAACTGTTGGCAAACAGAACATACAATCTGTGTTGACTGTACACCAATAGGTGCTGACAGATGAATGTTAAGCATGTCATTGAATCATTCAAGATATTCATTCAGTAATGAATCCAGATAAGTATTTATGAATCATTCTATCAAACTTATATATTTTTTTCTATTTTATTGAATACATATTAATGATGTCAGAACTTCTATTAGGTAACTTGTTATTTGAACTGTGACCTCTTTCTGGAATAAAGTTTATCCATAATCATGCAGCTCTAATACCACCCCAACAGGGCTATTTTTGATGCACAGACCTGGCAACCCTGTGGCAGCCACTTTCTGTGGATGTTCAACCAACATGTAAATGTTTTGACCTGATTCCCTTTGGTTCCTGAACTTCATGATGTTTACACAGGGTATTCATGGTGACATTCCCTGCAGTGATGGAGACTGGATCTGATGCCAAATTGTGTGCAAGTCTTCTGAAACCCCAAGAGAGTCTCAAAATGACAGTTTCTCTGCTTGATGAGGAAAATGGGATGACTCAACTTGTGCAGCAGGTTTCTTCAAAGCCATTTCACCAATGCTTTTGTTTCCAGGTCTGTTTTTAGATGGTTTTTTTGTTTTCTTTTGTTTTTTTTGTCTGGTTTGTTGGTAATAGTTTCTCTACAGGCTCCTCAAGTAGATGGAGAATCTGTGCAGACGATGAAGGTAGAAGTCCAAGGGAAGGTCTTCAGAGCGACTGAAGAGAGAAAAGTCATGTTTAGACGTTACTTGCCTTTGACCTTCATCCAAACAGACAAACCCATCTACAATCCAGGACAAACAGGTGAGCTGTGGATGTCCCTTGAATATTAGAGGTGTTGAAATTCCTTTATGCTACAAGATCTGATCGTCTTTATCTGGGCCTTTATTGCTGTTTTTGCAGTGAATTTCAGAGTTGTCACCATGGATGCCAAATTTGTGCCTGTTGATCAGATGGTAAGGTCTGGCCATGAACAAATTCCAATTGTATTGCAGCTTATTTTTGTGCACATCTTCTCCTTTCTTCAATGACTTTCCTGCATACATGTTTATGCTTTTTAAATGCCTAATATTGCTGTCTTTGTGTCTTACAGTACAATCTGGTGGTTGTAGAGGTGAGCATTTGCCCCATGCAAGTCTTTGAACGGAGAAAACGCAGCTTTTTGTACTTTTGCTTTGTTTGCAGTATTTTTCTGAGCAGTTCATTGTTTTAATAGGACAATAATAATAACCGAATTGGTCAGTGGACGAACATTTCCTCAACTGGATGGATATTGCAGCTTTCTCACGAGCTAAACCCAGAGGCTCAGATAGGGATGTACACACTAAAGGCTTTTATTGGCGACCGAACAATCTCCCATGTTTTTGAGGTGAAAAAATATGGTAAGCTGTTATGAATATTGTGTATTTAATGTTCAATGACAGATCTGAGGTCTTGATCCCAAGTCATCTGGTTTCTGGTTAAGTTTTGCCCAAGTTTGACGTGACCATAAACGCACCACAGACGTACAGCGTTGCAGATGTGGGACTGAAAGTTGAGGCTTGTGCCAAGTGAGTAGTGAAAGCTTTATTTTCTTGTCTTGTGTTTGGTCTGTTCTTGATCTTGTTCCTTGTGACATTTTCTAGATACACCTATGGCCAACCTGTACCTGGTCGAGCCTTGATGGAAGTGTGCCGTGAGCCATTTCCATACGCTGTGGTTCCTGAGTTGACCCGTTGGTGCTTGAATCAAACCGCAGAGGTGTGACTCCTGACTTACAGTGGAGGGTTTTTCTTCTGCTCGTGCTTGACTTAAATGTGACTTTGTTCTGCTACCAGATGAATGACACAGGCTGCGCCTCCCTTACCGTCGATACATCAGTGTTTTTTTACACCAATTTTGAAAATAATATGAAAGATGCGCTCCTTGTAAAAGTGAATGTCACTGAGGAGGGAACAGGTGAGCTATTGGCTGATCTGAACCAATGGCATGCGTACGGAGGAAGTTGACTTGTTTATTCAGTGCGTTTTTTGTTGTTGTTTTTTTTCCAGATGTATTGATGTCAAAATCTGCAACAGTGTACATTACGTTTGAAGTCGGCAAGGTCACGTTTGTGGACCTACCAGATTATTTTGAACCTGGATCAACGATTAAAGGAAAGGCAAGTAAAAGTTCACCCTTTGTCGCAGAAGCCTTCACACTTGCTCCCTTTTCTAACCTTGATTCCCAACAGATATCCGTGTCTCGTTTTGATGGTACTCCAATCGCAAACAAAGTGGTTTATCTCCTGGATAGTAACAGCTGGCCCAAGAAACTGCTGCAGAATCTGACCACAAACCAGAAAGGACTGGCCTCATTCTCCCTCAGCACTGCTAGTCTTCCTAAAGCCGCTCTGAATCTGGTGGTACGATTTGCTCTTGTGTTTTGTGAAATGTAGAATTCTCCATCTCTTTTGCTTAACACAAAACTAGGGCTGGGCGATATGGCCAAAAAAAAATCACAATTTTTTTTATATCTATCGATAATTATCACGATAAATGTCAAATCTTTATTTCTTTCAAGTTTAAAGGCCGTTTTTTTTGCTCCTAAGTGAAGTTGTAGAAACCAGAGCGTTGATTGTGGTTTTAAACCACTCTTTATTGTCAGAACATATCATGACAAACACTTGCCAAACAGGAGAACATTTCACAAATCTGAGGTAGAACATTCAAACATTTGTCATTTTTCCTTAACAAAATAAATATCTTTATTGGACAATGAATTTCTTAGTCTCTGCATGTGCTAATTTTTATTTGGTAAAATGTAATATTCTGACTGTTTGAGTTTTATTAAAATGAACCATTGGTCATCCAGTATCATGCATTTAGATCATGATAACCACAGATAAAACCAGTCTATAGCACCTCACTATCATGGCAAAATGTAACTTTATGGTTTCTATGGTATTTGTATGAAAAACAGTAGCCTAAATGCATTATTAAATACTAGGGATGCACCGAATCCAGGATTCGGATTCGGATTCGGCCGAATCCTGGGCTTTTTGACAGGGTTCGGTTTCGGCCGAACCTTAGATTTATTTTCCACCGAAACCGAACCCTAGACTTGCACTACGCTGGTCGACGTCACACGGCCGTTGATTACGTGAAGGTGTTTACATAGGACCGTTCGAATGTAGTAGGCTGTAAGAATCTGAAAATGGAACTCGTAAGCAAAAAAAGTTTTGTTTGGCAGTACTTTCAACCAAAAGAAGGCGATTCAAGTCGAGCTTTATGTTCAATTTGCAATGCTGATTTGTCTCGTGGTGGCAAGGACCCTAAGCAGTAAGGATGCGAGTAGTATTCGGTTTCGGATTCGGCCGAATCTTAAACAGTGGATTCGGTATTCGGCCGAACCCCAAAAATCTGGATTCGGTGCATCCCTATTAAATACTGTAATTATATTCCATTAGTCCTTTAATACATTGTCTACATTAATCATATAAAACAATTCAATATGTATATCCCACATTTCATGATGTAGTTAATATTACTAGGCTAACGTTACAGTAAATCCATGGTAAATGACGGGAATTTGTAGACGGAAAAGCCTTCTGACTGTATCGTTGCGCACAGTGTTTCTCCTGTTTGTCAGCGCTGTTTCATTTGCCTTTAAACTGGTTTAAATCATGGAGACATTTGTGTTCTTCGCTGAATTCAAGCGCTTCTCACTGGATCTCGTGACCGAGACCGATCAGAGTAAACGCATCTGCTCTACTGAGCTCACGCTGCGCTGCCGTTTGGACTTTGAGCCGAGCGGATAAATGGTCCGTGTGGCGCGCGGTTCAAATGAGTTTCGTTCCGCTTTTGGCGCATAAACATTATCGAACATTTATCAAACTCTTGATATCGTTTTATCGAACTTATATCGCGATAATTATCGTTTTATCGCCCAGCCCTACACAAAACCCATTCCATTCATTGTTCCCCAGGCAAGTGCGACTCCAGCAGTTGTCAGTGGTTACAAATCACCATACTTCACTACAGATACAAGGGTTGTTCAGCTTCTCCAACCTGATGCTTCCAGTAATCCATCTAGTCTACTGACTATAGTGAAGCTCGAGCAGCCACTCAAATGTGGTGCTGCGTTTCCAGTGACCGTGAAGTATTCTTTTGTTGGAGAGGCTGGTGACTACAGCGTTGACATCATCTATATGGTGAGTGGACATCAGGTTTATTTAATTTTTTTTTATAAACATTGCTCTCGCCTGTTTTATGCACCTTTTTTGTTTTTGTCAGGTCTTGTCCAGAGGATTGATCGTCCTCCATGGATTTCAGACAGTCACAGCGAAGGCTTCTAATACAGTCACGAGCGGCTCTGTGTCGTTCCAACTGTCTGTCAGTGTTGATATGGCTCCAGTAGTGCAGATTCTGGTCTACGGTGTTCTGCCCAGTGAGAATGTTGTCGTTGGTAGTGCATCGTTTGAGACGGAAACGTGTTTACAAAACCAGGTGTGATTTGTACTAGCATCTATTACCTTCAAGTGGGGTATGATGACGTGTCCTACAGCGTGTGGGTCCTTGTTCCAGGTGTCTCTACAGTTCTCTCCTGCTACAGCCGTTCCTGCTGAGAAAAATGTTCTGACTGTCTCTGCTGAAGCAGGATCTCTGTGTGGCATCAGTGCTGTAGATCAGAGCATCTGGATCTTGGAGCCAAGAAGACGCCTGAGTGTGAAAATGGTATCCATGTGCAGTTGATTTAAATTCTTGTTGATCTTGATTGACGTTCAGGTTCAATTTGAGTAATGCTGATGGACTAATTGGAAAAACCTAGGCTATTATGCGGCTGTTATGATTATAGCATTTTTACTGTACATTAACACCTAACATTTATAAACTGACCATAACATCCCAAACATTAATGCATTTAGTTAAACAATTTTCCAGAAATGTGACAAACAACACCGTTTTATGGTCATAGGTGTTTGACCTGCTCCCAGTGCGATCACTATCAGGTTACCCAAACAGCGTTCAGGATGAACCACAGTGTCTAGGCATTCGACCCCGTCGAGCTCTTCGGATGAATCCTCCCTACACTGCTCCTACAAATCAAGCCTACACAACCTTCAAGGTAGAAAACCATTCATGACCATATAGTTACTGAATAATACAGAGTCATTGACTTTAAATCTGTCTTGTTTTGACTTGTTACTATGACAGAGCCTGGGAATGAAGATCGCAACAAATCTTCCTGTACGAGCCCCTCCGTGCCCGCTGTATCCTAGATTTCCAGAAAGTAAGTCTATGCAAATGGGGAATTCTTTCAGTGAAAACAAAATTCTGCATGACTTGCCTTGAGTGAGTTTATTCCATGTTCTTTGTGGATCAGCAAAATCTGATGTTAATCATATTTTTATAAATTAAAAGAGGGGCAGTTATGGACCTTGTTTATTGTGCAGACACGAAAGTTAAAAGTGGGTGTAAAATCGCTTGTCTCTCCAGTGATGAATGTTCGTGGTCGTCCTGTGGCCATGGCTATGGCTGAAAGGGCTCCTGCTGAAATTGCGCTTCCAAAAGAGGAAGTGTCGCCTCCAGTACTTTCTGCTTATGTGACTGTCAGGACTTACTTTCCAGAAACATGGCTCTGGCAGCTTGCTCAAGTGGGGTTAGTGAATTCCTTCTAAAGCTACTTAACCACCGTTTTTACTTCTGTTCCTCATTTTTCTCTTGTGCTGTCTTTCAGAGACACTGGATCCACACAAGTTCCTCTCACTGTTCCTGACACCATCACCACATGGGAGACTGAGGCGTTCTGCCTGTCCTCAAAAGGTTTTGGTCTGGCTCCTCCTGCTCTGCTGACGGTCTTCCAGCCCTTCTTCCTGGAGCTCTCCCTGCCGTACTCCATCGTCCGTGGGGAATCTTTTGAGCTGAAGGCCACAGTCTTCAGCTATCTGTCCAAGTGCATCATGGTCTGCAATGTTTATTTTGATATATCTATAGAGATAGATGTGTATAGAAGGTCATGTGTCTTTGCTCCATGTGCTTGGTTTCATTGGCAGGTTAAAGTAACACCAGCTTCATCCACGGCCTTCACTCTTAAACCATATACTGATCCGTATTCATCCTGTCTTTGTGCCAATGGGAGAAAGACCTTCAAATGGGTTCTCTCAGCTTCTGTTCTAGGTCAGTTTTGGACTGCCTCTCTCTAAATTAGACAGGAAGTGAGCAACACCTAATATACACTTGTCACTGCAGGAACTGTCAATGTGACTGTCAGTGCTTCAGCTGAAGCATCCCGGTCTCGATGTGGCACTGAAGTCGTGACTGTGCCTACGAGAGGACGCATTGACGTAGTCACTCGAAGTCTTCTTGTCCTGGTGAGTGTTAACCAGCCTACTGGAGTTTGATCATGGAGATCATGCTGCTACTGATGTGGTGTTTTATTGCTTTTATAGCCTGAAGGAGTTGAAAGGACAAACACCCAGAGTTGGTTACTGTGTCCAAAGGGTTTGTTAGCACTCAACGATTCCCCACAACATTCTCCCTGTACAGCCAAATATTAGCCAAGTGCTAAATACTGATCCCTTCTCTTGTCTGCAGGAAACATTCTTTCTGAAGACATGACTCTGACGTTTCCAAAAAATGTGGTTCAAGGATCAGCCAGATGCTCTGTTTCAGTCCTTGGTAAAATATTTCATTGAGTAGAAACTGACAGGTTATGTTTTGCAGAATTTATATTAATTTTTTTCTCTGATGTGGGTTTTATGTTTGACCTCGTAGGGGACATAATGGGTCGTGCGCTGAAGAATCTGGATAGGTTATTACAGATGCCGTATGGCTGTGGAGAACAGAATATGATTGTTCTTGCTCCCAATATTTACATCCTGCTGTACCTGGAAGTCACGGGGCAACTCACCGCAGCCATCCGAGAGACTGCCACAGGCTACCTTCAGAAAGGTATGGATGACCAAATCACTTTACATTTGTAAGAAACTAAATTCCAAAGAGGTTTAGTCCTCTTCAGACTAACTCCCTGACCAATTTACATGTGGCTTTTGCCCCAATCAGGATACCAAAGACAACTGAACTACAGACATAGTGATGGTTCATACAGTACATTTGGTTATGATGAATCGAATACATGGTGAGTTTCGCTCTGTTCTACTGTTGTGTATAATCTGTCGTGGCACCAGCAGTTTGTAAGTTCAGTTTGTCACAACTTTTTTTCACAACCAGGTTGACTGCCTTTGTCATGAGGTCTTTTGGTCTAGCGAGGCAATTTGTCTTCATTGATCCACATGTCCTGCAGAGTGCAAAGGATTGGTTGATCAGCAAGCAGGGTTCAGACGGTTGTTTCACGCAGCAGGGAACTCTGCACCACATCGACATGAAGGTGCAATACAGGTTTCTTAAACTATGCCCTAACCAATTGACTTGAGATGAGGCCGTTCTTCTAAATCAAATGTGGTGGTATTTTAGGGTGGTGTTGGTGACGAGGTGACCATGACTGCCTACATTGTTGCATCGCTGCTTGAACTAGGTGTCCCCACAACGGTAAACGCATCTCCAGTAGGTCTGCGAGTTCCTTGCAGATGATTTTTCTGATGTTTGTTTTGATTTCAGGATCCCATCATTACCAACGCTCTGTCATGCTTGAGGCCTGTCGTTGGGAACCGGGGAAACACTTATGCCACGGCTCTGCTGACCTACACCTTCAGTCTGGCTGGAGAGACCACCACTCGATCACAGCTTTTAACTGCCTTGGACAACCTTGGCATTACTGATGGTGAGATTTGCCAGCCTCTTGATGTTTGTTCATCAGGTTCTTTGTCATTTATTTTTTTTTTTTTCATCTCATCCTAAGGCACTAAGGTCCATTGGTCTCAGGCGACATCTGGTGATACTCTGGCGGTTGAGATCAGCTCTTACGTGCTGCTAGCGGTTCTCGCTGTTCAGCCTCTCACGACAGCTAATCTGGGTTATGCTAACCGCATTGTCAACTGGCTTGTGATCCAGCAGAATCCCTATGGAGGGTTTTCCTCCACCCAGGTGCCTCTAACTACCAAACATGAGTGCAATCATTTGAGGAGTTTTTAATCTGGTGCTTGTTTTTAGGACACTGTGGTGGCTCTTCATGCCCTGTCTGTGTACGCTGCTCAAGTGTTCAGCCTGGACGGCTCCAGCACTGTTACTGTACAGTCCTCAGTAGTAGGAGACTCTTATAGCTTCAAAGTGAATCGGGACAACAGGCTGCTGTATCAGGAGAAGCCGCTGAAGAACATTCCCGGCAAATATAGTGTTAAAGCATCAGGATCCACTTGTGTGTCTGTGCAGGTCTGTATCTTCAACCCATTTCTGTTGTGCACATTCAAATCTTACTGTGCTTTGTTTGCTCTGCACTCATACTATAGGTTGCGTGTTTCTACAACATCCCAACACCCGTTAAAGCCGCCAAAACGCTGAGTGTTGAAGCGCAGGTGACTGGAGACTGCCAACCGCTTGGAGCCGATCTCATGTTGAACTTCACGGTGACGTAAGAACCTTTCACTTTGTGTCCTGAAATCAGCTAATGTTTGACTAACTAAGGGAAGATGTGTTCTTGCTCCTGTTGACTAAATCTCTTATTTCCACATCACCCTCATTCAGATACAATGGTATAAAAGCAAGCACGAACATGGTTATCGTGGACATTAAGCTCCTGTCAGGCTTCACGGCAGATACGTCACTGGTTTGTATGTTCAAGATTTAGTAAGTCCAAAGATGCTTGAAGCTCCGTCAGTTGTAATTTTGTATGTAAATGGTCTTTTCCTATCAGCTTGGTTCTTCACCCCAATCATTCGCTCCGCTTGTGGAGCGGGTTGATTCTGAAGATGATCATGTCTTAGTGTATCTGAAAGAGGTGAGACTCACCCTGAGCACATTACTAGATGCCATCTCATGTTCTTTGTATGTGCTGCTGTTAATCCTTTCTGTCTTGTAGGTTCCCAAAGGCATCCCCATGAGTTACACTCTGCAGCTGAAACAGGTTCTTAAAGTGAACAATCTCAAGCCAGCAGTCATAAATGTTTATGACTACTATCAGACAAGTAAGCTTTCATCCTAATCATGCTTTACTCTGGCTGAATTGTTAAATTATCCAGTTCATTTTCATGTTCCTCTCTAGGTGATTCATTTGAGACCACCTACACATCTCCCTGTCCATGATTTGATTCAGTACTGGCTTTAGGACATGTGACTTAAATAAAACTGCTTTTATACAAAAGTTATCTTTGCCTCCTTTTGTTGCTAATCTGTGATGTTTGTTTGAAGCAGGAGCTTGGTGTTCATTTGTTATTTGTCCTGTGACTTCAAATCCTTACAAGACTGAAGTGTTCACTCAGGCAGTGACGGTTAAATTGTTTTTGGACTTGTTTCAGATCTTCATTGGATCCACAGCTTGTCAATCTTCATTATGGAAGATTATGTCCTGTTCTCGAATCACATTAAGCTTCCCTTTTCAAATACCCATATCTCCTCCACGTCCAGCTTCTTGCTCACTTTGCTGGTGCTCATTCGCTCTTACTTGTTTTCACTACATTACAAGTACCTTTTGTAGATTTCGTTTCTATTTTTGTTCAAAATGAGGTGTTAGCAATATGGAGTGCAAAACACTCCTATTTCATTCACACTGGAGGCCAGAGGGTGCCCTTTTAGGAAATCCCTTTAATGGGATAACCCGACTGAGATGTGTAAAAATCAAAACCCACAGCCAATCAGAACAGTGTGTGGGCAGTCTTGCAACAAGTGCACAGCACCAGAGACTAATCATGACGCCAATTGCCAAAAAAGGATAAGTAGGCTCAGGGACGGACTGGGACTAAAAAACGGCCCTGGACTTTTGACTAGGCCCGGCCCAAAGCAATCGGCGCGCGGAAACTCAACAACAATAATGCCTGGCATGAGTGTCACAAGACTTAAAGGTGCTCTAAGTGAAGTTGGGTGACGTCACTTCTTGTTGACGTTCGAAGTATTGTCAAACAAAACGGAGGCTAGCTAGACCCTCCCTCCTCCTCATCCGTGCACTAACCCCCCAAACCCCACCCCCAAATCATTCTGGTCAGTTATTGGCTGGAACAGTTTATGTTTTCGTGGTGCGGGTGAGCCCAGTTTGTTTTTGTTGCTGTTTGTGGAGCCTGTGGTGTCTAGAGAGACCGCGTTTTTTTTTTTTTTTTTTTTTTTTTACAGTGTGTTCAGGGGACAGGCAGCTAGCAGATGGTGAGGAGATGTTTGCTGTATGTGACAAAATATTTTGGCCTAAAAAACGCATGACATCACTTAGAGCACCTTTAAATTGTGGCTCATGATACTATACCATCCAAATTATAGCAATAGCACTGATGTTGACTAGATGTTGTGTTAAAAGCATATTATTCTAGATTAACTTGAATACTCGCATATAAATGGACTTGGGGCTCATTCTTCGTACGTTGCTTATTACATCCGAGATCAAATGACACATCCAAGATGATATCATCGTGCTAATCATGATCTGGTTAACTCGGTTCTTTGAACACACTTGCCGGATATGATTAGTATCGCTGGATTGAGTTATCTGAGATAATTGTGCGTTCATGCGCTGGTTTAAAAGGGGATATGTATCGATAGTAGAAACATTGATCAGCAACGCTGCTATTGGCTGTTCAGCGTGGCCAAAGAGCGCGCTCAGTTTTTCTCCTCAGCAGAGCAAGAACTAATAGTCGAAGTTTATTCGGAATTTTAATGTTTAATTAAAACGCCAGGGAGCACCTCAAAGTCTGCAAAAGCCAGGAGAGAGGGCTGGCAAAAGTAAGACAATTTAAATCCGTTAGAAGTGGCCATGTTAGATGTTTTTATCACTTATTAGCCTATATTTTTGCATTTTAATAATTGCATAATTACTTTGTTCATTGTAATGTCAGAGTCACCACACTTGAACATGGGAACAAACAAAAGTGAAGTACAAAAATATTCTACATAATGGTAATTTTTAATTATATTATAGTCTCTTTTATAAAAGACACTGTTAAATAAATGGTTGTCTGTTTATAAAAGCAACCAAGAAAAAGGCTGAGAAAAAAAAAGAAAAGATCTTAAGTAGCCTACACTCTAAAATATTTTTTGCTGCATTAAATTAAGGCCGTATTATAGTCATTTCAGCTGTTAAATCTTGAGTAATGATGAATTGCTTTGACTTGTGAAAGTGAAAACTGATAAACTTATGTTAATGTAAAAATATTTTTCCCGAGTGTAGTTCATTGTAATGACATTGTGTTTTCCTCTTGTGCACTTTTACATAATACACCAACACTTGTATCTGTTCCCAAGAAAGTGGTGGCTGAAATATGTGCAGTAAGTGGACATTTTCTAACTTTCCAAAGGAAAGACAGTATAAGACTTAATGTCCATTTGTTTCCATTGCACTGGACAGTGAATAAACCCTCTCAGATAACTGTCATATGGAGCAACTAGCCTACCTGCAAGTGCATAAATAACTTTACTTAATTTATACTTGTATACTTTATGGCAGCAATATAAGTTGCAGGATTCCACATCTACAGAAAGGCCTACAGAAGAGTCTGCACAGACAGAGGAGACATAGGCCTACAGGTGGGCAGTGGATAGACAACTTTTCCTTTTTATTTATTGCATGTGTCTAATATCTCTTGTTGCAGGCACTTGACCACTGGCTTTTCTTTACAAAGAACAATTGAAATAAAACTCAAGGAACTAAGTATATTTTTCTTTTATTAAACATATAATGAAAAGTGTTTTTTTGTTTTTTGTTTGTTTTTTTGTGGCAATGTTGTGTAATATGGCACATGCAACAATGTCACGGGCCCTGTCAGGTGTGCAACCCTTAGACTTTTCAGACACTCAAATCTTCCCTTTAGTTAGCCAAAGTTCATTTCATTGTGTGCCCTTGTCCTGGCTAGAGCTGCATTGTAACTGGTTTGGGTCAGGGAATGGGGTCATAAAACACCTGTCTGCAGGCAGGAACATGTCATAATCACCTATGAAAAAAATGCTGTTCTGTTAGGATTAGCATAAGTGTAATACAGTGAGCTTGATATTTAATTGTGGAACTTTCCTTACCACTTTCAAATAATGTGCATAAATGCAACTCTGAAAATTCTTAAGTCATACATAGATCCTGGCCATTTTGCTTTCACATTTGTGATATGGAAGATTTTAGTCAACTGCTTTTTTTTTTATTTGATATAATATTATTAATCTGGAATATTAAGAATCACAATAGTAACTGGGCTGCACATTTACATTGTGAACCCCCTTTCGGTTCACATAATCCCCTTCATTGAGGCCTTGATGGCAGTCTATGGAAGCCTATAGTCTATGGTACCAATCACGTTAGTGAAGCCTGAGTGACATACTGTAATCGGCATGGTCATGATTGCATGATCTTCATAAATTATGATAGCCAAAAAAAAAAAAAACTGCTTTAAAAAAAACTGCTTTACAACATTGGGTCTTAAAAACCTAAAACTGTTTTTTAAACCTAAAAGCGGCAGGTAAACTCCGAATGACACGACAGACAGCACTTTCCATCAAGTTCTCCGCATCTCCAATAGTGTTTAGGAAAGAGCCACTCGCAAATAATCTTAGGGCAATGCAAACAGTTTGTGCTGTAGCTAAAGCCCGACTCCGACAAGTCGAAAATAAATGTGCGTTTCCAACAAATTAATAATGTAAACGACAATCTCACGAGTCACGAGAAAAAAAAAAAAATCTCAGAAAGTGCATCGCGCTGCGCTGGACTTCCCGTATCAGCTCCGCTTAATTATGAAGCCACAATCTAATCCTGTTTACATGAAATAAACCTGCTCCCGAGCAGGTTTAAGCTTACGGACCTGTTGCTATGACAGCAAGTCCAGGGCTGCGTTCCAGTCCAAAATTGTCATGCCCTTCACTTGCTAACTTCCCTCCGTCTCGTTCACTCGGATGTACGTCATTGCGAGTGCCCACTACTGGCGGAAACTGCAATGGGCTGAATTGGAACGTCCTAAGCCCTTGATCACTTGGAATCAGCTATGTAGTTGATTTATTATTTACATTTGTTTTCCCTTTAAGAATTTGTTTAATGCATCATCCAAATGTATATATGGTGTTTGGGTTGTTTTCAATAAAAAAAAATATTGAATTAATATATCATAAGAGTTGTTTGTTGTGGTGGTGATTAGACGAGATCTGTGGTGACGTCACAATCGTACTGCATTGTGGGACATATAGGTGCCTGAAGTGTACATATGAAGTAGACTCGCTCCCTCTGTCAAAATCGAGGGAACGAGGGTCTGTCCATCTAAACTTCTCTCGTTCACTTCACGAAGTGGAACGCACTTCAAAATGGCGGCGGGGATTCCCCCAAGGGGAAGTGCTTAGGGAAGTTCGCAAGTGCGTGTATAAAAGTGGACTGGAACGCAGCACAGGATGAGCGTCGAAGAACCAAACAATCCAAGATCATGCCAAATCGTCAACAATCAAATCCAGCTAACTGAGTTAGCGACGTACGAAGAACAGGCCCCTGGTCTAAGCTCAACCTGAATAAACAAATGATGGAATGGATTTAAAAAAAACAACAACCAAAAAACAGGTTTTATTCCAAGATTGCATGGAATAGATTATATAATATGCTGTGACAATCTATTCCATTCTGTCTTAAAATGAATTTATTACTTAATAATCTTAATTAATTTATGCAGTAATTAATCTTATTGCACAAGTAATAATACCACATCTAAATGATACACCATTACAAATGTAACTTCTATATTCAAAATCTTCAAAGTTTGTAAGCATTAACTGTAACGTTACCAAAATTTTTTAAAGCACAACATATTTCTTAATATTAGCTACTGCACGTGGGATTTTACAGCTAAAATGTTTAGGTTTAGCTGTTTTAACTATTGTAATCATTAAAAATGTAGCAACCTGAATATCACTTCCTAACATCATCCCAAGCAAGTAACTCTCTTTCTCCTCTCATGTTCCATACTTACTTGCCCTGGATCTGCCTGTGGAACCAGCTCATCTTTCTGTCCCTCATCATCACTGGTGGCATGTTGCTGCATAGCTGTCTGGCTGCTAATATTTAACTGCGAGGTGCTGCTGCTGGCTGTGCTGCTAAATATTCCAGTTAGTTTGCGACATTTAGCGGCTTCAGTATCTAAATTCCGCAAATTTTTTTCTCTCACCTTCTCAGCCCCACCCTTTTTTTTTCTTCCGTTTTTTTACCCGCGGCTGGCCAGTGCAGCTGGCATCCAACTTAAAGGTGCATTGCTGCCGCCTACAGTACTGGAGTGTGAAAAAAAAAACAGGTGATAACTGCGTGCGTGGCTGGTGGTGGGCCGGCCCACCGGCAGTCCTGGAGTACCGGCCGTTCTGTGATTCTCCAGATCACACAGATGGCCAGACCGCCCCTGAGTAGGCTACACAATCAAATTCACAAATATTACACACTTTAAACATTCAAATACATGGGCTACGGAGTTAGGCTACTAAAACAATCTGTCAAATAACACACTTGTTATTCACAGTTTGAAATGTTCTTGTTTCAATTTGTTTCATTTCAAGATCTGAGGTGAGTTATCATTGTTGCTTTTGCAGCTAGAAAGCTGGGCGCACTAAATAATATTCAAAGTCACATTACATGCTTTTAATATTAGTTAATATTAAAGCACATAAACAGTAACTCAGATAATCGTTGCCACACTTGTGTTTGTTCCAGCGTGATGTTGCAGAAAATAGAAACTGTTTCTAAAATAGAACTGTCACCGTCAGGACAAACTCTTAACATGGAAAAGATACCTTTTGTCACGTTAGGACATGGTGTTAGTCAACGAGGTTTAGTCAACCAATTGTATTAGTCGTAAAAAAAAAACCCTGAAATCGCAGGCTCTAATGGACTGACTGTTAACTGCAAAAAACAAATATTAATTTATCAACCTCAAAATGGCTTATCACTTGAAACATGTTAGTATCTATCTGATAGAAAAAGTCTTTGATCTTTGAGTTCAGCTCATAAAAAATGGGGGGAAAAACAAGTGTTTATAATTAAGCTGTAACAACAACATTAATGCTAGTGATATAATGTTGATTAGTCATATGTTTTAAGGACTTCCAAGGCATTTGTAATATGGAAAAAAAAATCTAATTTAAATGGAATTCTTTTTAAAATGTCCAGTATTGTATGTGTCACATGCCTGTCCTGTCTCGTGTAGCACATGTGGTGTTTGTGTTCCTGTCTCTGTTTTGACCCCACCCTCCTTGTTATCTCATTATTGGTTTCATTTGTCCCACCTGTTGTTCCCTCATTATCTGCCTGATTTGTCCCTTTTATAAGTTCCTTTGTGTTTGCAGTCTTTGTCGGATCGTTGTATTGTCTTATGTTTCCTGTTATCCTTCAGTAAGTTCATGTTCTGGTTTTGTTTTGTATTTACTAGTTATGTTTTCCCCCTCGTGGGTTTTGTTTTGTGTTTGTTTTTCTTTTTGTAATTAATCTATCATTCTCCTGCACTTGAGTCCTCGCACCTTTTTGTATTATATTCAGCCGTGACATAACGATCCGACCCCATGAGGACTCATCAGAGAGAAGCATTTGATTGGGTTAGTTTTGGGGCGATGGTGGATGATTTCATTCGCGATCGGGAGAGAATTGCCAGGGAGGTGGTCCCAGTTCCGGTGGTCCCGAGTCCGGTGATCCCAGTTCCGGTGGTCCCGAGTCCGGTGGTTCCGGTGGTCCCAGTTCCGGTGGTCCCAGTTCCGGTGGTCAGAGTGCCGGTGGTCCCAGTTCCGGTGGTCCAGAGTCCGGTGGCTCCAAGACACAGGAGGAGGAGAAAGGCTCCCTCCGTAACTGTTCCGGTGGTTCCTGTTCCGGTGGTCCCGAGTCCGGTGGTCCCGAGTCCGGTGGCTCCAAGACACAGGAGGAAGAGAAAGGCTCCCTCCGTAACTGTTCCGGTGATCCCTGTTCCGGTGGTCCCGAGTCCGGTGGCTCCTAACACGGAGACCATCCCGGAGGTGACTGGCGTCCCTGACGCACCGCCCAGGCGTCTTGCTCTGCCCGCGCCGCCCAGGCGTCATGCTCTGCTGGCCCCGCCCGAGCTGCTCGCACTGCCTGCACCACCCCAGCCAGAGACTGTTCACGTCACGTCTGCCCAGCCAGAGACTGTTCACGTCACGTCTGCCCAGCCAGAGACTGTTCACGTCACGTCTGCCCAGCCAGAGACTGTTCACGTCACGTCTGCCCAGCCAGAGACGGTTCACGTCACGTCTGCCCCGCCAGAGACGGTTCACGTCACGTCTGCCGAGCCTGTGTCTTCGGACAAGATGGCCGCCACAGAGACTGTTTACGTCACGTCTGCTGAGCCTGTGTCTTCGGACAAGATGGCCGCCACAGAGACTGTTCACGTCACGTCTGCCGAGCCTGTATCTTCGGACAAGTTGGCCGACGCCGAGCCTTTTCACATCACGTCTGCCGAGCCTGTGTCTTCGGACAAGATGGCCGCCGCTGAGCCGGTGGTGTCTGTTCCTGAGCCGGTGGTGTCTGTTCCTGAGCCGGTGGTCTCCGCCCTGGCCGCCCGAGGGGTCGTCTCCGCCCTGGCCGCCCGAGGGGTCGTCTCCGCCCTGGCCGCCCGAGGGGTCGTCTCCGCCCTGGCCGCCCGAGGGGTCGTCTCCGCCCTGGCCGCCCGAGGGGTCGTCTCCGCCCTGGCCGCCCGAGGGGTCGTCTCCGCCCTGGCCGCCCGAGGGGTCGTCTCCGCCCTGTAGTGATGTATGTCTCGAGACCGGTCTTGGTCTCGAGACCGGTCTCGAGACCACTTTTACGTGGTCTCGGTCTTGTCACGGCCTTGACGGTCTATGGTCTTGGTCTTGTCTTGGTCTCGGACCTCTCGGTCTTGTCTAGGTCTCGCTGTCTCAGACCGACATAGTGGTCGGGGAATTTAGCAATACAATACTACAATATCCACGACGACACAACGTTCGATAATGCAACATTATTATCCGCAACGGAACGGATTGAAGCGCGCGTCCGAGTGAAAGTGCGGCGTGTGCGCGAGCCACATCAGAAAACACCTTATCCGCGCCACTGATCGCCGCGGCAACGAGCACTTTGATCACTTGATTTAAAAAACACATATCAGTGACATGATGGGTTTTAACTTCATTCAGGAGATTTTGGGTAACTGCACAACTGACAGATGACTTTGAGCGCACCGCCAACTGTGTGTGTGTGTGTGTGTGTGTGTAACCATAGCGACAAAACGATCAACTTTCGGATCCTGCACTTAAGCCTATAATTTCGTTTTTTTAAATTGAATTATGTATTTAAAAGTTGCAGAATGGATTCATTTGGAGACTCCGAAATCGGCAGAGATAGGCAGGCATTTGCTTAGATGAATTTGTGACTTTGATATCTGTGTGTGTGTGTGTGTGTGTGTGTGTGTGTGTGTGTGTGTTGTTTGATTACAGTATTGTATTTAAGATGGTGTTAGACTAAATAAATATCTAAATAAATGGTCTTTTAAATATCATCTGCATATCTCCGTTGTGTTGACTAAACATTAGGCCTAATCCAAGTTTACAATTGTGTATCTTTAATTTGATGTTATGATTTCATCTACACATTAAGTATAATTTCAATTGGTTACATATTTCTCATTCTTTAGACAGTTGTTGGAGGAGCAAGATGGTGTTGGAGGTGTTTGATGTTTTGTCAGATGAACCAGTCAGTACCAGTCATGTCAGTCCTCAACAGTACACAAAAGTTAAGGGAGTCTCAATCCTCTAATAGTGCAGTAACAGCCGTCATGCAATTGCTACACATAGTTGATCTCACCCAGTCTGCAAAAACATTTACAGTGAGCTCACAGTCACACACATGACATGGTCTGTCTCTGTATTGTTCTGCCTGTGTAGTTTAAGTAATACCGTCTAATATGTATTGAATGTAAACTGCGGCTGAACCCTAGTATGCGGCTGTTCTTGAATTCATACAAGTTGCTTAGCTTCAACACTATTCAGTTTTTTTCCCCCTCCGGTCTCGACTTGGTCTCGGTCTTGGTCTCGACTTGGTCTTGGTCTTGACTTGGTCTTGGTCTTGACTTGGTCTGTCTTGGTCTTGGTCTTGGTCTTGTCTTGGTCTCGATACCCTCTGGTCTTGGTATTGTCTTGGTCTCGGTTTAGGCGGTCTTGACTACAAGTCTACCGCCCTGGCCGCCAGATGGACTGTCTGTCCCTCCCGTCCCTCCCTGGTCTGTCCCTCCCGTCCCTCCCTGGTCTGTCCCTCCCGTCCCTCCCTGGTCTGTCCCTCCCGTCCCTCCCTGGTCTGTCCCTCCCGTCCCTCCCTGGTCTGTCCCTCCCGTCCCTCCCTGGTCTGTCCCTCCCGTCCCTAGTGGAGCGTCTGGTAGCCGCTCCTTAAGGAGGGGGTAATGTCACATGCCTGTCCTGTCTCGTGTAGCACATGTGGTGTTTGTGTTCCTGTCTCTGTTTTGACCCCACCCTCCTTGTTATCTCATTATTGGTTTCATTTGTCCCACCTGTTGTTCCCTCATTATCTGCCTGATTTGTCCCTTTTATAAGTTCCTTTGTGTTTGCAGTCTTTGTCGGATCGTTGTATTGTCTTATGTTTCCTGTTATCCTTCAGTAAGTTCATGTTCTGGTTTTGTTTTGTATTTACTAGTTATGTTTTCCCCCTTGTGGGTTTTGTTTTGTGTTTGTTTTTCTTTTTGTAATTAAACTATCATTCTCCTGCACTTGAGTCCTCGCACCTTTTTGTATTATATTCAGCCGTAACAGTATGTGGTTGCCGTTTGGCAACATAACTTGAAGTGCTGTTAAAAAAATTAAATATTTTTTAAGGTACTTTATGATAAGCCATTCGAAGAAAATAGTCTCAAATTCTATAGGTCTATCATAATGCGTGCGGTCAGGGACGGACTGGGGCTAAAAAACAGCCCTGGACTTTCTCCCAAATAGACCCATCATCTGGCCATTCGCCTCTAGCTGTGTGCGACAGACACTAGCCAGGATGTCTTGATACTATATGCCACAATACTGTAGCCTATCAAGGTATTCACTGCAAGTAACATCTCAAAACAAATTATGATAATTGGGGTTGTGTTTATTAATGAAGCCTCAGCCTTCAAATAAAAACAAAAAATGTACAATGCCATAAAATACAAATAATGAAATGTCACTGGCTACAGTAACCCCAAATTACACAAACTTGTTACTATATACCATAACCTTTTTGTGTGCGAGGGCTACCTCAAGGGATAAAATAATCTACAAGGAATTTTTATTTGTTATAGAGACAGAGCGCAAACCGTCATAATCTGAAGACCACGCCCACCAAGGGGGAAAACAAACCAACTGTCTCCATTGACTTTGCATTGCGAGAGGCTGCTTCCTTGTCATTTCTTGCTTCTAACAAAATACAGAATAATGCCTAAAAGCTGCTGTGTGACAAGGTGTACAGCAAACAAGCTAAGAAACCCAGAAATAATTTTTCATAAGCTGTCGACCCCAAAAAACGAGCGTTTGAGGACATAAAAGTGGATACAGGCTGGAACGAATGGGTAAATTGTGGGATCCTGACACTCAGTATGCACTAAAATACACTACGTGTGCAGTAAGTTAAACATTTGGTCACTGGTGAGTCAAATATCCAAATGTCAGTTTTATATATTATATTTTCTGTAAGATAAACTATCCTGTGTTGCCGATTACAGTCTCCTCCGGCGGGCATACGTTAGTTCTCAGAGTAATGAGACACGTGACGCTCTGTCTCAACTGCCTGTATCCACTTATATGTACTAAACACTCGTTTTTTTTTTAGGTCGAGAGCTAATAACGTATTTCTGGGTTTTTTTTAGCTTGTTTGCTGTACACCTTGTCACACAGCAGCTTATAGGCATTTGTCTGTCTTTTGTTAGAAGCAAGAAATGACAAGGAGGCAGCCTCTCGCAATGCAAAGTCAATGGAGACGGTTGGTTTGTTTTCCCCCTGGGTGTGGGCGTGGCCTAAATACGCTCTGTCTCTATACTCCAATATTTATTATACATAACATGGTGAAGCTTTTTTACTTTTCACCATCATATGGGAAATAATAAAATATCTTGATATTCTGATTCAGACTTACAAACGTTAAAAAAAATAAATAAAAAAATCCTGAAAAATTATGAAAATATTTGATTTTTTTCTTCTTTTTTTTTCTATGAACCTATTGTATGTGTTATCAAAAACAGTAGCCCAAACATTTAGTATAAATATAAATGAAAAAAATAAACTGCCATAACTTCTAAACAAAACATTACTGCATTAGGCTAGGTAGGTAGGTTCTTTATTGATCCTTTAACAGGAAATTACAGTGTCACAGCAGCTTCATGACAGACATAACACCACATATTAGTTCAGTTTTATCCTGACCTATTAAGTTAAAAATATATATAACAGACTACTATAGCAAACTATGCATAAAAGAGACAAAGGTTATTTTTGTGCGTTGTAGAGTCTTATAGCAGCTGGTATAAAGGATTTCCTGTACCGCTCCGTCTTGCATACTGGTGCAATCAGTCTTTGACTGAAGGTGCTTCTGTTTATCACCTTCAGGGAGTGGAGAGGGTGTGCGGGGTTGTCCAGTATTGAGCCTAGTTTGTTTAATGCTCTGGTCCCTGCCACCTGCTGGACCATCTCAAGTTCAGCCCCAACCACTGAGCTGGCCTTCCTGATGAGCTTGTCAACTCTGTTTCTGTCTGCTGTGTAAACTCCCTCTCCCCAGCATGCCACAGCGAAAAACACAGCACTAGCCACCACTGTGTGATAGACCCTGCAGAGCAAGGGTTGGCAGATGTTAAATGTCCTCAGCCTCCTTAAAAAATAAAGTCGGCTTTGCCCCTTACGGTACACCACCTCCATATGACTCTTCCAGTCCAGCTTACTATCCAGCTGCACACCCAGGTACCTGTGATTGGCAACCTGCTCCACCTCGTTGCCCCTGATGGTGACTGGTGTTGGCTGGATTCTTCTCCTCCTCCCCCTCCTAAAATCCACCACTATCTCCTTGGTTTTTGTGGTGTTGAGATGTAGGTTATTGTCCGTACTCCATTCCACAAAGTTGCTGATTGTTCTTCTGTACTCCTCCTCATCATCTCCGTTGATGAGGCCGACCACTGAGGTATCATCTGAGAATTTCTGCAGGAAGCAACCATCAGTGTTGTATTGGAAGTCCGCCGTATAGATGGCAAACAGAAACGGATCTAGCACAGTTCCTTGTGGTGCTCCTGTGCTGCTTAGAATGGTACTTGAGACACTGTTCTGTAGGCGCACATACTGTGGTCTGAGGGATAGATAATCCAAAATCCACAAGACCAATGATGGATCCACCTTCATCTTTCCCATCTTCTCCCCTAACAGACGAGGCTACATTTAATAAATGACTATATTAACATAACAGCATTTTTTATTATGAATACAGGCACATTTTTGCCCAAAAAAGTTTGTTTTACTAAAGTTAATTCATAAGTTTTGGTATGAAATGTCTTCTAACTGGTTTGTTCTCGGAACAATGTTTCGCCTGTTTTTGTTTTTGTTTTTTTTGCGTCAATATGTTGAGAATATCAGCGCGCCGCTGTTTCATCTGGCTTTTTACAAGCTTAAATCACATAGTCATTTGTGGGTTTACAATAGAGATAGAGAATTCTGCGCTGAATTTAAATACTTCTCAGTTGACCGCGCAGCTCTGTGTAATAGCCTAATGTTCGCGTGATCGAGATCAGCCCGCACAGCTCTGCTTTGTCCGCGATCGCTGTTTTTTGGGCCGAGCTAATAATGCTCCGCGCTGCTCAGATCAAACAAGTTTTGTTCCGCTTTTTGAGCGTTTGCCATTTGATGTTTCTCATACGCAACGCACATGACAGCGTATAATCAAAGAGAGTTGGTTAATTTTGTAGAGGCAAAAGTTCAAATTGAAACGTTTAGTTGAAAAGGTCGCAAAATTAGACCATTTATTCGAAGTCTGGAACCCCGACGGCAAGTTGGGGATATTTATAGAATGTGTTTAGCGGGCAACTCACAGGCACCACGTTGGAGAGCCACTGCTATTCAAATATAATGTAAGCAAATTTAAAATTGCAGCCTTAAAACGAACTTTCTGTCAGTGGCTATTGGCCGACTCTTCTTCCTCAGTTTTTGTTGTTTTTTACACGTAGCATATAAGTGCCCCTGCTGTTGGCTGTTCATATTGACTTTGTTTTCTTTCTTCTTTTTTTGACGGCCCTCGGTTGGACTTTTCCACCCTGTTGCGGTAGAGGATTCATATAAATGTGATTAGTCAGCTAATGGCTTAAGTGAATGATTACAAGTCTACTAGAAAAATCTTTAGTCGAGTGCTACCCCATCTATAATGCAACACTATTTTTATTTTATTTATTTAAGTATATACTCTGATACATTTAGTGTTCAGAAGCAACATGGAACCACAGAAGCCAATTATTTTAAACATGACCATGTATATGAAGAGTTCAGATGCAAAAGCCTCTAAGTGCCATCTGAAATTTTCTTCTACAATTATCATTTTTATCAAGCTCGTATATTTAAGTTGAGTAATTTCACTTAAATGACAATTAATAGGTAATTTTCATTGCCATTTAAGTGAAATTACTGAACTAAATATGAGCTTGATAAAAAAAAAAAGATAATTCTAGTTGAAAATTTCAGTTGACACATTCATTGAGTTTGACACTAAGCCAAGCAAACATACTTACTATCTTACAGCTATCCCTGTTGCCAAGAGCGATTGTTTTATTAATAATTTGAAAGGTAAGTTCACGTAAGATCATTTTATTTTTTTTATTTTTTTATGAATTAAGGCCAAAGCAAAGAACGGTAAGTAAGAGGTCTGATCAAAGAAATGTGGGATTAAAATAGTTTGAATAAAAATATGGCATAAAAACAAAGTAGGGTACGGGTTAACATTTTTACCGAAAATATGCCAGGAGCCTGCTGTTTCTATAAAAACGAGCTTCACTTTTACGTGCATCTAATTGACATAAATCATGTGATCTTATTTCACAGTTGTTGCTCATGTTGAGGTTATTTCTGCTTTGTACAAAGTTTGCTTTGTACATTTAGTTTAACTGCGTTGCTAAGCTGAGAGTGTTAAAAATAGGCACTGACTTCTCTGCCATGATGAAAATAAAGCAAGCTCTGTAACAATAGTATCCAGAAGTGTTCAGTGGGGTTGGCAATTTTGGCAAAAACTTTTTGTAAATGTCTTCAATGAAAACTTTAAATGTTGAGATAATTATGAATAAAAGAAAACAATGTCAATAATAATGGGCAGTTAAGTGATGTAGTGATTTTATATTCAAGAAAAGGAGGGATGTCGTGTATCAGTATTACTAGGGTTGTTTCAAGTATCAGTCACTAGAGGGCGCTTGTAAAGTGGGGCAGTGGGGAAATCTTCAGTAAAGAAGTGAGTTCACATAGTAGAAACCTAAAAGCGTGTGTTTGTTAATTAAGTCAGAGATGTAACACTACCTCCTCAAGATGATTCAATACACTGAGGAGTCTTTCCTCATGCTCCTCCAATGTAGCACCAAACACAATGAGTTCATCAAGATATACACAATCAGATTCCTTGACAATGCTGGTGTCGTTGTGTGTGGCTTGCTGTTGGACTCGTGGTCTAATCCCTAGTTTGTTTGCCTTACTCTGTTGATATTCGTATATAACAAATCAACTCTTAAGTTTACAACCTAATGCAAACAATCTGCTGTATCAAGCGTGAAATGGCTCATATTATTCACCTCCTTTTCAGATGCTGATACCTGGCTACCTGTGCTGCCCATCTAAAGCAAATACTGATCTCCATGATGGTGACATAATTGAAACATTTTCAATAAGACATCAACAGCTAAACCTCTGTTAATTCTCAATAAGAACTTATATAGACGTGACAGAAATAAAGTCAGTCTGGTTAGTAGTAATTGAAGCTGGTAATGCTGTTCATTCGTGGAGTTTTTTTTTTAATCAGATCTTGAGACAGTTAATGTCTTTTATCTTCAGGTCATCTAAGGTTGTGGCTAAAGCAAGTTGTAGTTTGTGTTCTTATTTCTATTTCTTTCAGTGCTTGTTCACAGCAGTTGTTTGGATGATTAAAATAATGTTTCATACTAACCTTTAAATAACATTCAGGAAACTGGACATTTTTATGTTCTTGGAATGTTACAAATCAACATTCCTAGAATGTTTAATTTTAAAACCGAAATAAATTGAAAGACGTTTGAGGAACATTATACATTTTAAAACACGTTCCTCTAACTTCAAGAAAACTGGAAATTTTTACGTTCCCATAACCAACTCTGAATATTTGGAGAATGTTCCTATAACAAAAGTCTGTTTGCTGGGATTTTCCCTCGGCCCACATGCGACAAAGAATGACGGCCCTGGAGTGGCCTAGATCTGGATTAAAGACAAGGGTCACACATGGGCTATAACTGGCCAGAGTCTCAGCCAATTACTAACCCATAACTGGCCCTGCATTGGGCCTGAATAGGTTTTAGTGTTGGTACCAATTCTCAGCCTTAAGTGAACCAGAAACTCCAAAACTGAACCACACCTGAGCATTATCTAAACTGTAAAAAATAAAACATTTGTTAAAAAAGGTAAATGACTGTCAGCTACAGCTGGCAAACAAAAAACGTAAAATTTAAGTGCAAAAAAACACTTTTCCATTAAACTTTTTACAGAAAAACACTGTTATTTTACAAGTATATACTTACTTAGGCCACATTTACACATACAGTAGCTGGGTATTTAGAGAAACGAATATCAACGAATACCGTCAAATCACGGCAATTGTTTTGGCCAGTGAAAGCCTATGACACCATACGACCAGGAAGTATACATACTTGTTAGATAAGGCCTAGATAACAAGTCATCCTCTTTTCCTCTTTTCTGACTTGCTGCATACACTGCAGCAAGTCAGGCCGGTGCTTCACTGAATACCAGTGCTTCAAGCTTACCAAGCCGATCTGCTGAAGGAGTTGGATTAGAGTCAGGGTCTTTCCCCTGATGCGGTATCCGAGCTGCATCGCACCATAGATCTGGCTCTCCGCAGCCACCAAGCAGACCTTGATGGTGGCAACAGAGTGGCACCTGTGTGTGAACCTGGCGGACATCGGGGAGAACGCAAAGGGCTTTCTCCTCGATGCCCCGGTTTTGCCATCTGAACTTTTTGGCACCTTCGTAGAGGCAGTGGTGGGAAAGTTCAGAGTGGCAAGGGTGCGCTCGGCTGCATTTAGATCATGTATACCGGGCCCCTCCTCCTTCTCAGAGGAATAGGTCACGGAAAAGGCACGAGCAGAGGAAGAGGAATTTTCCTTCTCTCTGATGATCTGTACATCTACCCTCTCCTCTTCCTTTTCTCTCCCACCTGTGCCCTTTTTCCTCCACAGGCACTCAAAACATCAGGCCTGAGGCTGGGCCAATGATGAGTGCGCTGCATCATTTTGAACCCGTCTGAAGGCCTGGCGCCGGGCTTGGTAGTGAGTGCACCCTTTGAGGCTGTAAGAGTATGGCAGGCCTCTTTTATATTTAAGGCCTCCGATTAAGTCACAGGTTGAGCTTTGCAGGTCACTTCAAGATTATAGCATCCTCAACTCCCTATAGAAAGGGGAATAAGGGGATGTTTCTTAAAAAGGTATCGCTAAGGTATAGCTTGGCCTCTTCTCAATTAAAGAGTTATTTTTCTAAGCCGAATAATTGATATGGCAAGTGTTTGGCCCTCTTTGGAGATTCTTTGATAAAGTCTTTATGGTGGCCTGTATACAGTAGCTAGCACAAATGTCAAGCGGGATTTTCACTTATGCTATAACTTTACAAAAAGCACCATCACTTCAAAATAATCATATTTAAAACTAGCCCTCTGAGTAATACTGAAGATTTTGCCATAAATTAAAGCAACACCTCCCCCTATTCCTTTTAGATGAGGCTCATTTTTACAACAGTAATCTTTGGGGGGTGGACTCATTTAAGGTAATGCCAGAATTAACTAAATATACCAGAATATCCCATTCATTTTTCCCACTGATTTTTTTTTTACCCCATTCATTTTCTGTACTATTTATCTTAGTACTATATATGTTGTGGAAATACTGCAATGCCGACAATAACTGTAAATGACTTGTTTCTGTAGGCTTTCAATGGTATGTGGGGTTAAATGAATGTATTTTATGTTATTAGCGAGTCATTGAGTTGACTCAAGTGAGTCATTCACACACACTTATAAGATTCATTCACAAATGCCACTTCTATATTAATTATTTCTTTATCATTATCCTAAGACTAACTACTGAAATCAAATATGGTCATTTAAATGTAAGATGCCCTTTAGAAAAGTTTCTTCCCTACAACATGTTTACTCACCTGCTTAAAGTGAAGAATGTACTTGTGAAAATATCTAAGGAGAGATTAAATACACTTGATTCCAAGTTTAATTGCATGACAAATAAAGACATTTACAGCTGAATGTTGGTTCATCTGAATGATGCTCGTCTTTACAGAAATACTGTATAGCAGGTCTCTTTCAGGTCCTTTAAAATGTTAGAATGGATTCTTATTTCTCAATTTTAAAACTTGTGTGGACTTAAAAATAGAGATCCTATTAAAAAAACTAAATTGTCTTGGAAATCAAAATGTTTTTTTTTTTTTTTTTATCTTAACTGTGCATTATCTGATGTTCATACTTTGATTTCTTCATCCGCCTCAGTGAAGCTGTACGGCGTCCTTGTGTGTCTAAAAGATGAAGCTCTCTGATGAAGCTCGCGAGATGAAGCTCGCTCCTCTTCAGATCTTCCTCCTCCAAAGTGACGTGTTAGCATGCTAGCAGCCTGCTGGAATTTCATGGGCTCAATCCCGTCGTTTGCTGTGATCGGACGCCTGATTAAAGCTTCAGTCTTCGGCCCATTAAGATCGATCTCAAACACAGAGCTCGGCTCCTCCTCTTCCTCCTGACGGCTCATAATGAGGCAGCAAGAGCTGTCAATCAACTCCAGAACCTCGCTCATGAGGGAGGGGCCGAGGTCCACAGTGAAGGACGAGAGCGAATCAGATCGTGTCATTGAGACGTCACTGTTCTCCGGTAGGGAACTCCGGCGACTGTCTTCACTGAGAAGTTCAGACGTTTCTGCAAAGCTTTGGTCCAGTCGTGATAAACGAGGCAGTGTGACGAAACCAGAACGAAGACCTTCAGGAGAGGAGAGAAGAGAAACATGTTTCAGCACATCTTTCACATTAGTTAAGCATGACAGGATGCAGAGATGCACTAACATAATCAAGTATTGACTATTTACTTTCTTAAAGGGGTGGTATAATGCCCTTTTATACAAGATGTAAAATAAGTATTTGATTTCCCAGAGTGTGTATGTGAAGTTTTAGCTCAAAATACCCCACATATATTTTTATATAGCATGTTACAATAGTCACTTTTTGAGGGTTCAGTAAAAACACACCGTTTTTGTGTCTGTCTCTTTAAATGCAAATGAGCTGCTGCTCCCGGCACAGAGGGCTGAACTCCAATATATCTTTCTTAGCAGCTTTGATTACCTCACACAGACATGCACTGAACATTTGAAAACCTTTTAGCCTTTTATGTTCAAACCAGAGTCAGAAATATGGAGAGACTCAAGAAGAAGTGCCAACATGTAAACAACATTTCTGAATGGTTAGTTGATGAATTTAAGTAGCTTATGTGTAGTTGTCTAGTAGTCATTTATTAGCATATTCTGTCATGATAATCTATAAATCAAGTTCTGGGGGGGCGGGGTTTATGTACATTTTAGGGTTGGTGATGTCATTAACCCGGGAGGAATGTCATGTAGTCTCTACCAGCCATTTGTTGTAGTCCTTAAAAAGCAATTTCTTTAAAATAAAACATCTCCCTTTGCTTTGAACTTTGAGCATTGTAACTTTGCAAATGTTGTTTATGCTCAAACAGCAACATTACACACTAACTAAAGTTAGAAAAGGGAAATCATAATCAAGCACCCCTTTAATTCACGTTTTATTGTGAATGATTTATCACATCAGAATATGTGCATTGTACATGTTTTTGTGCAACTTTTTTGACATCATCAGTCCCTCTTATTTTACAAACAGCTTCATAGAGACTTTCTCCATCCAATCAATTCCTTGTGGAAATCAAAAAAAATCAAGCCCTGTCCTATATTTTTTTCCTCAAATGGGTTGTGAACAGCATTCAGCTCATATTAAGGAAGTTCTAAGAAGCCATGCATTATTATTTTTCTTGTTATCAAGAAAATTTCATCATGTGAGACAACAGCTTTTGTTATGTGGAGATCGTAACAAAAAAGGTGGACAAACATATTACATAGCCTCTTATGACTTCCATACATAGTTCACCCTCCATATTTTGCCTCAAGGACATTTTGCCTCAAAGAAGCGTATTTTAGGACAGATTGTTTTGCATTGTGTTTATTTGTCATAATAATATAATGCCTCATTTAAACCCCAAATTCTCATTCTCTATAACTAGTAGTACATTTAAAAAAAAAAAAAAAAAATTTTCATTCATTCATTATATTCTTAACATAAAAGCTTGGGTGAAAAGTTGTATTGAAAAAACAAACATAAATTTGAGAATTAACATAAATTTAAAGCTGCAGTCCATCATTTTTCCTCTTTGTCGCCATCTCTGTTCGAAATCTGCAATTGCAGTTATTCACGGAATTATCAACTTTACGTGGGTTGTGCCTCGGCATGGCACAGCGCGGATTAATCCAATGTTTTGAGGAGAATGTGCGTACCGGTGAGAATACTGTCATTCGCAATCACAGATTCTACTTTTTGAAGTATGACCAACATAAGAATTTTCACCGGAAAATGTCGTCTGAACAAGTAATTAACGTCCACTTTTGTTCTGACCAACTAAGGGGAAAAAAGCATTGCAGTAAATCACGCTGATTAAATCTAACAATCGCTTATTATATCATGTCAAACCGTGCAAATTATACTTTGTTCTCAAATTGTTAAGGTTAACAACATCAACATTGCGTGACTACATTTAATGTGTATTAGGGCTACCTGTAGTTCAGTTTACATTTCTGTGCAGTCTAATTTCTAATTGTCATAGCCTACCAACAAATAAATGAAATCTGCTTTTTTCCAGCAGAAAAAAAAGCCGTCTCTGCGTCCGTTTTGAACCCCTTCAAAACACGGAGTTCACGGCACCTTTCAAAAGACCTTCCGGTATTTATCCTTGTTTTCGCATGGGCTCGGTTGCAGTCTCTTTTTTTTTCTAGCCACTCCGAAGTCCGAAGTCTTTTGCATTTTATAACGGGTGAATCTCCAGTTGTCACTTGTGATTGTTGTTTGAACCTTTCTGGATCCGCCATCAAATTGATAAGTTTAATTATATCAAGTGCTGTGAGAAAAGGCTAGAAATCTCCACCTCCAACATCCTCACACTTAATATAGCCTACTAGCCGAGACTCCTTCTTTATGTGTACAGATTAGGGGTGGCACGGTTCACAAAACCCACGGTTCGGTTCGTATCACGGTTTTAGGGTCACGGTTTTCGGTTCTGTACGGTTCTTGTTGTTGTTTTTTCTTTTAATCTTTAACACTCCAAAAAATTACTTCAGCATATGATATATAGCTGAATTATCTAATTATTAATTAATTTATTTCATAAATGGGGTGTGTTTGCAAAACGCAGCTTCTCATTTCCCGTGGGCTGTGTCGGACAGTTATTTGTCACCACTTTTTGCCAGGGTTGATATTATGTCCCAGCACGGATGTACCAATACAAATAAATAAAACATTTCCAGTTAACTAGCAAAGTATTCGTTTCGTTCGTTTGTTAAATAAGAAGCAATCTAGCGCTGAAATGTGTTTTTTTTTATCAAGTGATCAAAGTGCTCGTTGCCGTTGCGATCAGTGGCGCTGATACAGTGTTCTCGTGGCTCGCGCACACACCGCACCGGCCGCACATTCTTCACTCAGACGCGCGCTTCAGTCCGTTGAGGAGACTCTAGGCTACTCTATTCGTTCCGATGAAATCACAAAACAAAATTCCTACAAATCTGTCCCTGCTTGATATACAACCGCTGATAAACATAATCGGTTTTGATGAAAAAGAAAAATATATACGAGTGCAGATTAGAACTCAGAACCTTTGACACGCTTGGCAAGTTCTGCCACTGGACCATTAAAGTACATACCGGTACGTGGAACAGTCGATCTATGTAGCCTATTTATTCACGTGAAAAAAACAACATATAGCCTAGTGGAGTTGATCTCATTAAATGTCTAAGTAAACCCAGTGTACTATTTAAATCGATTGCTGGACATTGTAATGTTATTCTACATTTGTCTGATTTATGATTTAGCATTGTATTAGCAGTAGCACGGGCACAAGGCTACATTGCGCATGCGTCGAACCGTGCGAACCGCGCGACGCACACACGCACCGAACCGAGACAAGCGAACCGAACGGTTCGGATGTTTTTTCATGTACCGTGCCACCCCTAGTACAGATGAGACGTATGACGCAAAGACATGCTCGAATTGCCCGCGGAAATCCACCAGTACCACTGGAATTAAAAACATGATTACAAGCTTACCGTTTTGAATCGAGCTAACGCAAGCAGATAGTTTTGAACACTGGCTGGTTATGTACTTGCTCAAACATTTATTTTGGATAATTTCTAACCCCAAAAAAGTTACGGACTGCATCTTTAAATCTACATCTTGAATGCAGTTTAAGTCACTTAGGATAAAAGTGCCTGCCAAATGCATAAATGTAAAAATAATGTCTGCATATTTGTTTAGTGTCTATTTTAATGACAGCAGCACTGGAGCTAAATTAACAAAACCTAATGAAAATTTGACCAGCTGTACAATGAGTCACATGATCGATGACACTCGTTTAATTACATCACAATAAATGTAAGTAACAACTCTTGCAATATTGTCGCAATGTGTAATATTTCCAGAGGGTGGCAGCATGAGATCTTTGTGTTGTGTGTGTGTTATATTTAGTTGACTTTATGTCAGTCTTTGAGGATTTGGATTTCCCAGAATGAGGGAAATTCCAGAATTCCTGAGACATGAAACACACTCCACTGAAAACAGCACTGCACTTTTCTTCAGTCCCACCCTCAATTGTGTGAGTTTCTGCTTCATCACGCAGGTGTGTGTGTGTGTGTGTGTGTGCGTGCATGCGTGTGTGTGTGTGTGTGTGTGTGTGTGTGTGTGTGTGTGTGTGTGTGTGTGTGTGTGTGTGTGTGTGTGTGTGTGTGTGTGAGCAGGTGTGTGTACTCAAACTACAATCATTCCCGGTAAAGGTCATTCACTCTGTCCCTGTCTTTGGTCATTACAGATCGTATTGCTGTTTTTTCAGCATCTCATGTTTTCAACTTGCATCTTTTAAGATACCATGTCATGTTAAAAAATAGCTTAACTGTAGACATGCAGTGCAGAAGATTGACCTCACTTTCAAGATTGTACACACAGTAAAAATCCCCAGTGTTAAATTAACTCTGCTAATTTAAGAAATCCTTTGGATTACATTGAAAATGCTCAAATTATTATATTGTACAAGGCCAGCGCTGCTCTAATCAATAAAGTAAATCTAACTCAGAGATTAGGCTCTAAGGCCACATCCACACGAAGCCAGAGCTTTCCCTATCCAATTTTTTTTTTTTTTTTTTTTTTTTAATTTCCGTAAACACGGCGTCGTCTCAAGAAATATCTGCGTACGTACACACGAAACCACTGAAACCGACTCAAAACGATGTAGTATACATGCCAGACCAGTATGTGGCGCTGTAATTCTGCCACAGACATACACTAAAAACGGAGAAGAAGACTTAAATCATGCGCATAAACCTTGCGCGCTGTATACTATGGCTGTATACAACAATAATATTAGGCACAGTAGCTTCTTTTTCTTTTTTCTTTTTTAATCAAGAACTTTGTTGAACAATATGAAAAACCATAAATGCAGTTGCTGTGACTTAACGGTGTCTGACTAGCTGACACTTGGTGTGATGAATTCATCGTTTCACAAAATGTACGGATTGGCCGTACACACGAAAACGCAAAGGCAGCGTTTTCAGATTTATCCACCTTGGGACCCGGTTTCAAAAAATAGCGGTTTCAGTCTCCGAAAACGCCGGATCCGTGTGGACGAAACGCCAATACGATAACACATTTATACGTATACAGCGAAACGCGTCTCCGTGTGGACGGGCCCTAAATGAGTTCAGTGATTCAGGTCAAAAATTTTTATGTTAAAACACAACCAACACCACCAGATCACATTTTCTCTTTGTTCATCTGACTGTTATAACTGCATTACAGCAGCCAAACTAAATCTAATGTTAAAAATGTAAGGTTCAAGAGCCCAACTAAAGCAGACACTAATCTCCATAATGATGACTTAAAATTAGTGATTTTCTCCTTCAGTGATTCTGCTTGTTAACATCAGATGTCTTCAATAATGCTCAATCATCACTCAATGTATCACTTAATTATCTCATTAACTTTAACACTGCTTCAGTGTTACTTATAACACTCTGAGTGTCGATTATATAAACACTAAGGCTAAGCATTGTTAATTTAACACTGGTGATTTTGCTGTGCAGGATTTAATGCAGTTATAAATGCAGTTTTTGTTCATTTCCACTAAAACTGTGACGCAGTTTTCTTTTATTGGCTTCCACTTCCACAGTCATTTTTTTGCCACCATGTTGGCTCTGCCTACAAAACACGTTGTCGATGTTTGCAAACACCCAAATGGTCTATAGCTTTGCCCGGAATCACATACTGTCTGAGTAGCTATTGACAAGGAACAAAAAAAAGTATGTTCTATATAGTATAAATGTGAACTGGATGAACATCTGCCATAATATTGTAGGACAAGTCACGTCTGAATCCAATGATCGTGTCACACACTGAGATACCTTCATCCGATTGATTTTTGAAGACAGCATATCCTTTGTTGCCTTTTATATCCCACAATCCTGTCTGTTCCATTCCCTGACAATTGAGATAAACAAGTAGTTGAATAGCTCAAATTTGCGGTCAGTTGGTGGTCAGTTTGTGTGTAAATGTATGTTTTTCCACTTTTGATGTAATTTCTAAGTAGAAATACTAATTTCTAAGTAGAAGGCTAATTAAATATTTGCTTAGTTATCACTAAAGCTCTCTTTACTTTGCTGTAGATCATTTAACCGTTTCACAGTTTCGCGAGAAACCTTTATGGGCAAGCACTGCCTGCAAAGTCATTGCCTGATAAGACAGTGAGGCAACAAGTCAGTATTCAGACGCAGCCACTGCCATTCTTGCCCAGTGGCCTCATGGGATAGTGACCATCAGATGTGAATTTTCAGAATCTTGGTGAAAGTTCACAAAAAATGCTGGGTTTTTCCAACCCAAATTTGGGTCAAATAGGGAGAAACCCAACCATTGGGTTAAAAATGTAACCCAATGGTTGGGTTTGTTCATATTTGACCCAAATGTGGGTTGAAACAACACTAAGACACTTTAGTACTGGTACTTTTCGTCTACTTTTTTATGAATACTATGAATTTGGACACTTATTTCACATATTGGTTTTTGTATACTATATAGCCTATAGGGAAGAAGGCATACTCGGACCAAGCGGCAACCTGCCTGCCTCTCTCTTGAAACCAAACACGGAAGTGTGACTTAAACTGCAATTCATCGACTGGCCACTAGAGACAGGCTGCAGAAGAGAGTCAATCCCATAGACCCCCATGTTAAAATGCCCAACTTTACAGCAGAAAAAAATTAGTTTACAGCCTGGTGCAAAAAGTGGTTTTGGTCTATAGAGCTAATTTTGCCCTTCATGACAACTGTGAGGGGGGTGAATATTTTTTATAACTCATCCGTTTAAATTATATTAAGCCTTAAAGTTCTGCATAATTAAGGGCGTGGCCACTTGACTGACAGGTGGATTGCTGCTGATGTCACTACAAGCCGTTTGTCTGCTGTCTGTTAGCGTCATGTCACCTCAGCTAATCCGCCTCTTTGCCCATTTTCGGTTATCAAGGATGCCAAGATGGCGACGGCCGGCTCTGCCCACTATAGGCTTCAAAAATGCTCTTCAAAAAACAGTACGGGTGACATCACACACACTACATCCATATTTTTTTTTAGAGTCTATGATTCGGACGCATCACAAGACAAAACTACAGTGGTGTTTGACATGTTTGGTGTTCGTACCGTATGAGCAGAGCGGCTCGTCCGGCGAGCTGGTGGAGGAGGGCAACAGCGCCCTCATCAGGCCATCGTTGGTCATGTTCAGCTGAGGCAGCGAGATGGCGTTTTTAATGATGGGTGAGATGGACGGCGGGGGGGAAGAGAAGTCACGTGATCCTCCTCTCAGCCGGGGCATGGGGGGTTTCCGTACGTGCTGTAGAGTTCGCGACAAAAACCGTGTCGTTCTGGAGCCAGAGGGCGAATCCGGGTAACTATCACTGTTAGCCGATCCGCCGTAGTTGCTCAGGAAGGAAGTGTCACCGAAGACGTCTCCGCCGCGGCCCACGTGCATCGTGTGGCGGAAGTCACCGAGCGGCGGGCTGATCATGTCCACCGACAGGTCGCTCTTAAACCGGCGTTTAGCGTGAGACGTGGACACCAGGCCTTTGATAGCCGGCAGCTTTCCCAGACTCATGACGAGAAATATGGGATTTATATGATCCTTAAAGAAGATCCAAAATGTCTGTCAAAAAATATAGCAAGCTGTTGATGATGATGTGCTCCTCAAATATTAACAGACGTTTGACGTACTGTAAATGCAGCATAAGTAGTAAATTAATTCCCCAAAAAGTGGTGGAAAGATGGAAGGTGTCTAAAAAAATGGCCAATCAAACATTTACAGATAAATGAAGCATTATAGAGGCTAAACTAATGTCAAATAATCCCCAAAACAGATCCGGAGAGAGAGATCGTTTTATGAAGCTATAAAATACCCAGATAAACGAAGATCAATAAATGGTAAATTAATGTTGAATAATCCTTAAAACAGATCAAGAGAGATAAAAATGGTGGTAAAGCATGTAAAAAAAAAAAAAAAAGAAAAAAAAAGAAAGCTTAACACTGGTTTTATGAAGCAATAAAATACTCAGATAAATGAAGCTCAATAAATGCTAAATTAATGTTGACTAATCCTTAAAAAAAAAATTCCGAAAAATACTACAAAAAATGCCTAATTCTAGTTCTATGAAGATCTAATATCCAGATAAATGCAACTGAAACAATGCTAAATTAAAATTTATATAAAAGTAAATATAAAAAAAAATTATTCAGAAAAATACAAAAAAAAAATCTCTAGTGATAGTTGAAGGAATCAATCAAATACCTGAATAAATCCAGATTAATAAACACTAAATTAATGTGAAATAATTATGAATGAGGTCCAGAAGAAGAATAAAATTGTCAAAAAAAAAAAAAAAAAGCTAAAATAAATGTCCAAATGCTATAAGCTTAAATGTAAACATACATGCATGAATTAAACAAAACAGCAGTTTAGGTTAATTGAGGTGTTTTTTCAGATTGAAACTTCTAGATGTGCAACAAAAACACAACAACTCTGTTTGATTATAATATTCTGCAAAAATGTCAGTTTTGACAAACTCTCAGCTGCTCTGATACGAGTGCCATCTAAATGACATCACATCTGCTAATAAATACGAACTCCAAATTCATTAGTGTTTATAAGTGTTCATATAGAGACACGCGTTCATCCTGAACAGAATGAGCGCCATCAGTCCGTGAGCCGCTGCCCATCCCGACCAGGAGTTTAAAAATAACCTGGTAAAGAAGCCTAATAGGATTTACGAAGAGTTTAAACACCTTCCAGTGAGCACAAAACCCTGCACTCTCTCTGACAATGGAAAAAAAAGACCTTTCTTGCACAAAATGTCTTCAAAAATGTCTTCAAAAAACCACCAAACAGCCTTTAGAGACACCTTCAGATTTCACAACTTCTTCCAAACATCAGTTTTTCTCCTTCATCACCTCTTATATCTCTTTTTGAACATCCACACATGCACTGATCTCTGTTTCTCCAAAGATTTGGCTTTCCGTTAGATTTGTGACTTCCAGCACCGTGATTTCCTTCAGTCCCGGCACACCTGTCTTCCACTGTCGCCCTGATCCGATGTTTTAGTGTTTATGAATCCCACCGCAGGCCTTTCGGCGTCCCCGAATCCCCCAAAACACCCGGTCTAAAGCGCATCAGGCGTGCGTGTGATCCGCTGTGTTTTGTCTGTGGCTCCAGAGGAGTTTGAGCGGCTGGGATTGGCCTGGATTAGCGGGATTATTGGTCCTCACTCTCTCTCTCTCTGTCACTTCTCTTATTCTTTCTCTCGCCGGACCGTCTCAATCCATTTAGCCGCCCGTCAGTCAGTATTTTCTTTTCACACCGTGACACGAGTCCTGAGAAAGAGAAAGAAAAAGAGAAAGAGAGAGTCAAAAAACAGACGACTAGAGTGATATTGTGTCTTCTGTTAAACAAGCATCTTTATTCTGTACAGCAATGATGATCGTCATTTATGCAGCACTTCCATAAAACAATACTAAGACAAAAAATGTAATAAACATAGTAAACATGTAGAGAGAAATGCTTAATCATCATGAAAATATGGGTCACAATGATTCTCAAATGATAGGCTATATAATTACTTAATGCAGAACTTGATTGTCTTCATAAATAGTTGGTTTTTATCTTCATTATTTTCCATTTTTTAGGCTCATTGTCAAATAAAATCACTGGATGAAGTGAGGATTGATCAGTATTTTATATTAAACTCACTGAAAATGACAAACACTTCAAATAAAAGTCATTTTAAATGGAAAAGCACTCCTGTGACACTAGAGTTAAAGCATAAAGTGACTCTAATGAGCCCCAAACTTTGTTGTCAGCAAGTTATTTCCTCTCGCCCTTTTAATTTACACAGTTAGTGTAGAGAAACAGCAGCATCTGGCTCGATTTTGTCCTCACAGACATGCTTGTTTACATGCTTTAACACACACACACACACACACACACACACACACACACACACACACACACACACACACACACACACACACACACACACACACACACACACACACACACACACACACACACACACACACACACACACACACACGCACACGCATGTGTCTCCATCCATCCAGACTGTTGTTGTGTTTAATTACACCTGTGTGAGTCTCCCTCAACACAAACAAACACACACACACACCCACACACACTTTCAGCCCATCAGACAGACTGAGGAAATGAGTGGGAACTAATGGAAACAATCTGTGTGTGTTTGTCCGTTTCTTTCAAACATGCATTTTTCACAGGCCATGCATTCATCTTTATGCATTACGCTTTTTGTGATGATCTCAATTTTTTTGGTGAAGTGAGCATAGCTGTTTTCTACTATTTTTGTCTTGATCTGAATGTAACAAATCCTCACTGCATGCTCATATAATGATGTTTGACAGATGACAATTCAATTCAACTGTTTTCACCCCAAAATCAATAGAAAGAAATACAAAATTATATTTGGCATACTGAAAATGAAGTCCATTATTAACTAGTGCGATATGTGTATTCTGACATTATTTTAATAACAATAAAAGTTCATTTACACCCAAAATCTCATTACTGTAATGCTAAATAATCTCATTCTCATTACTGTAAGGTGAACAATTATTTTGTGATGACATTTATGACATATTCGTAAACTACTGTCTGTCTGTTGTAGGAAAAAACAGTTCACAAACACAATATGACTGAACCATGAATCACTGCTGTCCTTCAGTCTCGGTATCGTGACAAATAACAGTTCGTTTGTTACAATAATAAAACGTCATGAGCGAATAAAATAACCAAACATGCATATTCACCTTTAAAACCTTTAAAACGTCATTCACGCGAGCAGTTCATTTTCATTTTGACGTAATAAACATTAAACTTACCAAAAACACAGAATAATGCCAAAGTTTCAGAGCGTTGATGAATAATCTCCAGAGATCGCTCAGCGCGCACCCGCGACTGGCCGCGAGCCGAGGAGGACGCGCATGTGCAGTGGGACGGACACGCGCCTGCAGCAGCATGTTCACTTTTGACAAACAGATTTTAGTTTTGTTATTTTTATTCTAAATGTTATACAGGAAATATATAAAGGCTACATTACATTAACTGTCATTTTTCTTTAACAACAACAAAAAAATAAAATAAAAAAAATAAAGCGCAACCCACAGCTTATATTTATTTAGGCTATTTATGTCAATAACAAGGGTTAGATACCTTCTCACTCGCTCTACAACATGTTTCCTCCCAGAAAAGAGGAAAAACAAGAAGCAGAATAAGATTTTATATTATTCTGCTGCTTCTTTTTCCTCTTTTCCCTCTGATTCTCGTTCTCATTCCATTCATCTCCAAGAAAAACAGTCTCCGGCTGAAGAAATGTATTCATATGAAGAGAAAATGTTTTTTGGATTTGGACGCCGGACAGACGCTCCCACAGCGAGGACAAAATTACACTTTCACCTTCTCGTCTGCATTACTTCCTCTCACTCTCACACACATTTATGTCACATATATTAATTTATGATTGAGAGGAAGTAATGTATTTAATATTTAAAGTATGTAATATGATGTATTTAATATTAACATATATTAATATATTATACATAATAAAAAATCTATAAAAAAGATATATATAATGAAATCATTAAACATGTCATAGAATGCTGCAAAAATAAATACAATGCACAAATAAATGAGGACATAAAATATTTTTCATGCAACATGAAAATGAATGTGAAAAAACCCCATCTAAATATGCCTTAAAATTAAACAAAATTCTTCTAAATATGAAATAAATTCATATTGAAAAGGCAGACAATATGAAACAAATCAAAATATCAGAAACTATATGTAACTTTTCATGTTCCATAAGTAACTGTTTGCATGCATGGCTCTGCTGGCCGTGACTCTCTCTCTCTCTCTCTCCTCCTCCTGTTTCTCTTCTCTTGTCGGTGACCACAGACAGACACACCCTGAACCTCAAGCCAAGCGCTCACGCTGCCCACACTGGCTTCCCACAACGCTTTACAACCTTCTCACAGCATCCATGCAACCTTTACTAACGTCTGCGGGGTTCATGAAGCCTCAGACTCTCCAGACGTCACATGAGGATCCGTCACGGTCCCGGTTATGCTTAGAAATGGTTTTGCTGGTGTCTTCTGGTGTGGGCTGATGGTTTTCATGATCCCACGTTCCCAGGCAAGACTGATAAAATATAAATTCTGAAGTCACATATGGATGAAATCTGCCAAATAAATACAGTTTTGAACTGACTGCTGATAAATCACATCGGTTTCCATTTCCCCACATCTGATTTATGCTTTCAATGTTTATTATTATTACACAGTATGAGTGTATTTGAGGTGTTTCATTCGTCTGCACAGGTTTCAGGTTTCCCGCATTCACTCATCTGTGAACATGACGTCACACTGACAGACAGAGTTTGATGATGTGGTTTGGGTTTTTTACTTTTCACTGTCTCTATCTTTCTCATGGGAAACAAACAGATAGGCTACTCTCATACTCCTCATTTGGATGAGGTCACTTTGGATAAGTGTCTGCTAAATGAGATATATGAATAATAATATCATGATAGTATGACATTTAGTTGATATTCCAACATCTGATGTGGGTTTCAAGTTAAAGTGGTTGATATTAGGTTTATGATTATTTAAAAGTGTGTCCAATCAAAGCAGACAATTGATAAATGTTCTTCAGTGTCTTCAGGAAACCGTTTTAGGAATCATTTGGTGTCGGGACAACCGGAGCGCTCGGGAAAGCAGCTCGGGACAGAAGCGCGAGGAATCAATCACTGCTGAAGGAAGTTCACAGTCTGAGCAGATTTCAATGCAAATGAGCTGTGTTTAAGAGCAGGATTCCACAGCTTCCCGAACGCCGTCTCCCTGGTTTCGTTTTCCCAACAGTTCACAGAAGAGAGTCCACACACAGCAAACACTTACTGTACAAGTGTGTTCACTGTAAAGCTGCACACATTCCTGCACAGATATCAGCTTTTCATGAACCCAGCTAACAGGAAACGTTTCATAACTTCGGCTAACGTTCTGTCAAGGTTTTCTCAAAGTTATGAACAAACGTTCTTCCAGTAACGTTACAATTTTTTTTTGCCTCTTTTTTTCTGTCCAAAACTTTCTCTTGAAAAATGAAGCACTGCATTCAAAACATCACAAAAAGCAAACATTTGTCTTACGTTGCAAACACCTTTGCCATAATATTATGTTTGTGGATATATCATCTACACACAGTTATTCAAAACCTAAAGCTCTCCTTTCATGAGCTCCTATGTACATTTCTGAGATTGAAAGTAATTGATAGACAGATGTTGAAAAATTCACAGTAGACACGAAAGCAAGATTGAAAACCAAACTTTTTTTTTTTTTTTTTTTAACTGTAAGCATGTGAGGAGTGTGTGTGAGGCTCTGATGAATTACTGTGGCATTTTGATAGGTTGTGTTTGAAAAAGGAAATCAAGATACTTCCTGTTAGATTGTTGTGTGTTACATAGAGAATTGTGTGTTGTGGTTTGCAAAAAGTGTTTTATGAAATTGAAAACTGAGTCGAAGGTTGAGAATTAGTGTATTGTTTTACAGATTTGGTGTGTGTGGTTCTGGTGTTTGAGTGTCAGGTTTCAGAAGTACGGATTTAGTGTGTAAGCAGTTGTAAACAAAAACTGTAATAGAACCTTCGTTCAGAGTTATCTGGTCTGTTCGTTTTTTCTGAAACATTTTAGTTGGATATTTGTCTAACATTTTTGAATGTTAGGCCTACTACTTATTTCGGATCGAATGTTCCCTCAATGTTTTTGAATGTTCAGGGAAGATTAATGGGAATGATAGTAAAATGATAGTCTCACAGTAGCTTTACTGAAAATCATGATGCTAATCTACCTTATAGTCTGGGTCATGATATATTTACATTTTGCATCAATATAACAATCATGCAGTCCAGATTTGCTATAGGGCTATCACTTTATGTGAGTGTATAAATGCGGATAAGGTTGAACATACATTTCACATTTTAACATACAGTTCACATTTTGCGATGAAATAAAATGATCAGGCAGTTGAGGTTGTATGCTATATGCATCGCTTTACGCGAGAATAGGCCTATGTGAATCATTTTGGATATGATATATATTCAACTTTGTTTATATTTTTGTGATGATAAGCAATCACGCAGCGAGATTTGCTTTATGTGTCTGTACTGTATGTATGCGAATAGGTCTACAAAAGTTGGATATAGGCCTATATATCCAACTTTTACTATATCGCTGGGCGGTAATATAGTTGGGACATAATACAGTACCATGATTGTTCCCTGTCTGTAGTTTCTCATGGTTTGTGTGTCTGGTATGAGGATGATGTCTGAATGCTGTATGATGCAGATTCCAGTGATATTCACTGCTCGTGTTCAGACTTGATCACCTGACGCTGACGAACTCTTTCTGATTGGTTGAACATGTGGAAATCATCATGTGATCAGTGTTGGTGAAACTATTTCAACCTGAAGTTTGCCAAGCAACTGTACAAGCTCATAATAGAAAACATTACATTACTCAAAGAGGCTGAGTGAACAATGATGACTCACTATATTGAAACGACTCCTCAATGGGGTGAATATGAATCAGAGGCTTCTTTCAGAATATAGTCGCATACTTGTAGGCTATTATTTCTGCCGTATCCTTATATATGGTACTATATAGGCCAAAATTAGGAATAATTAAGTATAAAGAAGTATATTATGCTAAACACAGCTGCATTTATTTGATTAAAATAAAGAGAAAACTGTAAAAAAAGAAGAAAAAAACTTAATTATTCCATACTTTGACCGGTATTAAAGTGAGATCTCTATATGAACTCTATATATGAGAATATATGATTCTCATCACATTCATTTTTTAGCTTTAAACTCTGTGCGACAATGATTTTTATGACATTTTAGCAGAAGCACTTGAAAAACATGCTCCTTTCTTTCATCCATGCATTGAAATGCTAAACAGCTCTGATGATGCCAGATCCCGTTCTGCACTGTCTATTAATGGCACAACAGCAGTTAAATCTGTCTGAAAGGAGTCATAAAGAGTCATTCTTCTGCGGGACAAAGCTCTGATTATGTGTTTGGATGGGACTGGATGCTCGGCTGCCCCTCCGCCACATTCCTCCCTCGCTGAACCGCTGGACGTCTCTTGATCTGCAGCTTCTGCTGGAGTGTTCAGTGTTGTGCTGGTGGGACAGAGAGACGATTGAGCACAAGACAGATGAACAGACAGAACATGAACTCTGTCAGTGATGAGCACCGTCAAACTCTGAGCTGGACATCTGAAACACATCATCATCATCACAACAGACCATATTTAATTCTTGTCAGGAATGAAAATGGGGCTGTGATATGACTCATGCAGTGGTTGTACTGATGTTTAACAACATGCCAATTGTTTATAGCTGATGAAACGGCTTTCGAAAATCTTCCAGAACACATATCATTTTTGAAAGCAGTAAGTTATGAAAATAACGTGATAGTAGCAAGACTGCATGTCTATCTCTCACAACCTCTTTTTCATCCATGTAAAATCAGTATGGCATCTACATAAAAGTGTAAATACAAATAGGCTGCTTTTACTGTAAAAACTCGTTGTAAGTGTTTGAAAATGTTAAGTTTAGTCAACTTGTTGTTATAGTTATCTCAATTTAAATCTGGGAATGTTATCTAAATGCAAAATTTTAAGATGTATGATAGTATATGAAGATTTTTCCCAAATGTATGTAGGCTACTTCTACTATACACACACAAAAAAAATGGTTCTTCAGCGGTTCTTCAGGGGTTCTTTGCGGTGGTTAAGGTGCTATATAGCACCACTACCATTAAAGAACCTGTTAAGCCCAGTTTGGTTCTTCAGCGGTTCTTTAGCGGTTCTTTGGGGTGGTTAAGGTGCTATATGGCACCTCTTATGGTTCTACATAGCACCATTTGACAAAGGTAGGTGCTATATGGCACTTAAAGTGGTTCCCCCATGATTACAAGCCAATGAACCACTTTTAGTGCTATTTAGCACCATTTTTGTTTAGAGTGTACTGTCTGTACTACAATTTTTTTTATTTTTTTTTTATTTTTTTTATTGAGGAACAAGCATATTGCACAAACAAGAGCACATGTAGGCCTAACTAAACATATCAGCTATATAATAGAAAAAAGAACAGAAAAACATTGTAGCCTACATTTTAAACAGTTACATAGTTAAATTGCTTTCAAGTTTTTTACTTTTAAGTTATTTATTTAAAGTTTTAATGTCAGTTTTAAATAAGTTTCAAATCATTGTGACTAAAATATAATCATTTAAATTATTGCTGGGCAATGATTAATCACGATTAATCACATCCAAAATAAAAGTTTGTGTTTACATAATATATGTGTGTGTACTGTGTATTTTTGTTTTGTAAGAAATAGAAGAAAAAGAAGATTTTTTTTTTATTAAGAAATATTTGCATTTATATAGGCCTACTGTGTGTGTGTGTGTGTGTGTGTGTGTGTGTATATATATATATATATATATATATATATATATATATATATATATATACACACCTAATTTATATTACATATAAATATACATATTTTCTATATAAATACAAATTATATATATATATATATATATATAAAATTATATATACAAAATAATTATACACATTACACAAAACAAACTTTTATTTTGGATGTAATAATCGCGATTAATTGTTGGCCAGCAATAATTTTAATTATTATATTTGCTCGTTATTATAGTCACTAATTACTAATTATAGTCTAATTACTGGATTTGTATGACCATCACTGAGAAACACCTTGAAAAAACTATCTTATTTTTTTTATTTTTTTTACCAAATATTTTTTACCTGAGTACATTCCCAAAATAAACACACACTTATCCGTCCCTACGGTTATTTTGACACGTCGGATTCAACGCTGTGTAAGGAAAGCTGCTACAGCTGAGTGGATCCAGCATTCATCTTCATATTTTCGGTTAAGTGCATCATTCAGGTATTTAAAGTGCAGTTTTTATTTTCAGTGCACTACTGCAAAAAGAAAGAATACGCGAAATTGGGGGGACACTGAAACAGAATGACAATCATCGGTCAGTCGTATAAAAGCGATCAGTTGTATCATGTCTCCCTCCAGTGGATCATCCTCATCCTCTCCGGCATGAACTAACAGGTCACTGCACTCTCACACTGACCCGCCCGGAATGACTAATTACACTAGTGAAATATTAACACGAACATTGTGACACAACGTTTACAGTGTGCCTTTAATCAGTCACACTCATATGTTGAGTGACTTAGGCATTTTGACGATTATTCTCTTATTATACCTTGAATACGGAGTGGTATCAGAGAGAGAGAGAGAGAGAGAGAGAGAGAGAGAGAGAGAGAGAGAGAGAGAGAGAGAGAGAGAGAGAGAGAGAGAGAGAGACACGGGTTGTTCATATCAAACTTGGATTCTCGGCTTCTCGTCTTCTCTGATTTGTGTCTGAAGTGTTGCTGTTGTTCTTTCCCTCTCTCACCTCACCTCGTTGCTCATCTGCTGTGAATCATGAGCGGTAAGATGTTTATCTGATCAGCCTCATCAGCTGCTTGATGAATCGATTCATAATACAGAATAAGATCAGTGTGAATCAATTCATTAAATGTTTGATTTAAAGAACGATACTTTGGAATTGTGTGACATGGACCAAAACACGTCTAACCTTCAAACTTGACGAGTTGTTGTTGTGTTGTTGTTTTACTACTAGCCCAGCTAACAAAAATATGTTTTTGCTAACGTTCCATTTCTGAATGTTCTATTTTTTGTCATGGTCATGCGAACATGAAGGGAACAATCAATTTTGTAAACATTATGGGAACGTTATTTTGGAATGTTTTCAGAACGTTCTGAAAAATGTAACATAAAAAAAAAAAAAAATGAAACAAAAATGTGTCAGATAAAAAAAAGTTCCATGAATAATGTGTTATGTTTTGTACTACATTATTAAAAAACAGATAACACTGAACGAAGGTTATGTTAACAATACTGGTAGAACGTTTGTTCATAACTTTTGAGAAAACCTTAGCCAAAGTTCTGAGAACATTCCCTGTTAGCTGGGTTGTTAGTGTTGTCAGTAGTTTTATGTTAGCATTGTGTTAATATTATCGTAGTGTTGTTGTGTGTTTTGTTTGTAATGTAGCCTGTAGTGTCAGTGTAGTGTGTAGTTGTAAAGTTCCCAGCTGTGGATTCCTTCACTATGAGACATTCATTGAGATTCCAGCATGTGTTTGGACCTGCCTCACCTGAACAGAGACGCATACAAACCCCTCACACACCCCTAATCTTCATCATCTCTCAGGAGGAAGACCGTTGTTTGTTTGGAAAGTCCTGGTAGATTTTTTTTGTGCTTGTAAGTAAAAAAGCTATGTTTCAAACATCTTTGAGACAAAGTTGATAGTTACACGAAATGTAACTGATATCTCTGTAGGTACTATGCAGGTATCGGCAGGCCTGGGTGAAAAATGAAGTTTGTTTTCCATAGTTCCTCTGGCAGTGTTATCGCTCTGTCTGTTTGATGATCTCTCGTGTACAGTGAGAGGATGGTACCACCTGCATTCTTCTGCTGTGAGAAAACGTACAGTCCCTCTTCGGCCCTCATGCAGTGCATTTACATGTTTACATCTGTGTTTTATGATCATGTGGATCTGCGATATTTCACCTTCATCATATGCGTTCACTTCAATCTCATGAAAAACGAGCTATTTTAAGAGATGTTGTATTCATTTGTACGATGTGATTCATATGGAATTATTCTTTTCAGAAAAAAGCAAGCATGAACCCAGCTAACAGGAAACGTTTTTAGAACTTTGGCAAACATTCTGGCAGTATGTATGTGAACAGAATATTTGTTCAACATTATCTGGTCTTTAATAAAGTTCTCAAAACGTTAGCTCAAAAACGTAATTTATACATCATTCATATAGGTTTTTTCCGTGAAACATTTTAGCTGGACGTTTGTCCACGTTTGAACAAAAATCAAGGACTACAATAGAAATAAGTTAATGCAACTTTAATGTGTTATCATTGACAAAGAAGTTTTGCTACTTTATGGTTACTGTATTTCTACTCAACTCAAAACTTAAATGATCAATGAATTGCCAGCAAAACATAAAAAATCTACGAATTGTTGGCAAAATGTAAAGGAGCTACGAATTGGCCGCAAAACATAGGCTAAAATAGTTTTGAATTGATGCTGAAACGTAAAATAGCATTAAATTGTTGCCAAAACGTAAAATAGCAATGAATTTCAGCCAAAACATTAAATGGCTTTAAATTGCAAACAAAACATAGGCGAAAATATGAATTGCCACCAAAACATAAAATTGATAAAAATGGCCACCAAATTGTAAAATAGCAATGAATTGGTGACAAAACAGATCTCTTTTTTGATGTTTATCAACAGCTTGAATTTCAATGGTTCTTAAAATGTGATTTAAACTAAGCTTTCTCTAAGCTTTTACAATGTGTGCTGTGTGAGTTGTGACCTATAAGCTATTTTTTGACCTACAGTATTTATTACCATCTTTGATGTAGCCACTACAACAACCACAAAAACAGAAAACGGGCACAATTCAGCCACTTTTCTTGCTACCTACACCACCTACACTTGAGAAGAGCCCCCTGTGAAGATCTTGTGTTTCCACAGGTGAATGGCTGCAGGGAGACGAGAGCTCGGTCATGACCCCGTCAGAGGAGGAGAAGTGCGAGGAGCTCTGGGAGCGAGTGGAAGGAGTCCGACACAAACTGACCCGCATTTTAAACCCGGCGAAGCTGACGCCGTATCTGCGGCAGTGTAAGGTGATCGACGAGCAGGACGAGGACGAGGTGCTCAACTCCAGTCAGTATCCGATGAGAATCAGCAGAGCCGGTGAGGACGGAGAACACCACACATCAATCACATCACAGTGCACATAAAGTAGTGTAGGGCGCTTTTGAAACGCTGATTTACCATTGTAACCAGTAGGTGGCTGCAGAGGATGCCTATTGGCTTATTGGCTTATTACTGTAGCTGTTTTCACTCCCTAATATCTATTTTTTTCACTCGTTTTGCTTTTTAATTAATATTAAGACATTATGATTGATAATAAAGTTAATTTGATCTACACCTCAAATTAAGCTCAGTGCATTATTGTCATGTGAATGTGAATAACTGTGTTGCAGGTTGATTTAAGGTGTGTCAAGTCAAGTCAAGTCATCTTCATTTATATAGCGCTTTTAACAATGTAGATTGTTCCAAAGCGGCTTTACAGAGATACAGGATAGTTTAAAGTAACAGAGATTGTTTTGGCTTTATAGCAGTTCTTGAATAAAGTTATTTTCCAGCTAAAGTTCATTTGATTGATTCACTTCGTCGCAACGATCATTAGTTATTAACTTAGGGGCCGCTAACACGACACCGTTTTAACAGGAAACTCTACACAGACTTTAAACACGAAACCTGTGAGAACGCTGATGGCGTGCACATGCGTATTACGAGTTCAGTCTATTGGTGCCCTATTGTGTGCCCTTAAATGTCCTGCCTGTGCTCCTAAAAATGTTCAGTTTGGGGCTACAGCGCTCCTAGTAAAAACAGTAAGTCTGGATCCCAGCTAGCAATTTTTTATTCCAAGAACGTTCTCCAAATATTCTGTTTTGGTTATGTAAACATTAAAATGTCAATGTTTTCTTGATGTTAGAGGAACGTTTATGATGTTCCTGAAACGTTCTTTCAACTTGTTTTTATTAACAACTCAACATTATAATAATGCTATTTTGTAACATTCTAAGAACATAAAAATGTCCAGTTCCTTAATGTTAATAGAACGTCATTTAAAGGTTAGTATGATGTTCATTTCAAAAGAGTGAATCAGTTGGTTCAATTGATTCAGCCCTCTGCTCTATTTGTCCCTTCACAAGTGTAAAGTCCATACTTCAGACAGAGTGTGTAGTAAGACAGTACAGCCGTTTTGGAAATTCTACAACGTCATAAGATTGAGTCATGGTACCACAAGACACGTTTGTTCTTACTGTTTGCACTCAGGTTCATTCATTAAAAATCTTCAGCCTTACTTTCTTCACACGCACATCTGGAAAAGTCAATAGAAAAAAAACGTTTCCTCTTGTGTAAAGAAAAGGGTTGTGGGTAAAATATGGGCTTAAAGACAATTAACCATTAGAAATGTTATCGATTTGACTGCACTTGACACAATCGAATGAGAACAAAACTTGAACTGAATTAAGCTGAATGATGACTATTATATTCTAGAGCTGCTTTACAGCTGAAATTTCATAATTTCAAGTTGTTTCATAATTGGTGAATTTTACAACACTAATATTTCCCTGTTTATTTCTGTGAAGCAATCTGTATTCTATAAAGCACTATATAAATAAACGTGACTTGGCCTAATATTAGCCCAACACTCATTTGCCAATGCAAATTTTACTCTAAATAGCACACTCTCCTCTTTGACGTACTGTTTTTCAGTGTGCTTTGATTTAGTACGTACTCATCCTCACATCACATACTATTTAGGATGGATGGTATGTGAATTTAGAAGCAAACCTTCACATTTACAGAGAGAGAGAATGTACAGTGTGCTGTGATTGGTTGGCACGTGTGTCAGTATCAGTGTGCAGTGATTTGATTGGTTGTTATGTGTGCAGGCCGTTTATTGGACATCCTGAGGGGGCGAGGCGAGCGCGGTCTACAGGCTTTCATGGAGTCACTGGAGTTTTATCATCCGGAGCAGTTCACACAGCTGACCGGACAACAACCGACTCAACGCTGCTCCATCATGCTGGGTGCGTGAATGCGTCACATTTCTGCCGTTTAAAGTCGGCACGAAACGGATGTTGCTCTAGTCTTTTCTCCCCTGTTGTTACGTATATCCGAGTGAAACGGGACTTGATTTTGTCAATGAGGAATTGACTGGATTTTTTCAAATTCATGTGCTTCGCAATCTTGAATCAAAATAACTTCCCCTCCTTCTTACATCTCCTCTCTTCTCTGATGATGTGTTTACTGGCGTGAGGGCGTGGCAACCTGTCAATCAAAACCAGATCCACCAATAGCAAACAACAAACATCCAATCAATTCCCCACGGACAAAATCAAGCCCTGCCCTACATTTGTTCTTGTTTGAGAAGTGGTTTCATGTGGATATACGTCACTATAGGGAAGAAAATACGACTTAAATGGTCATTCATGCAGCAGTTTAATGTTATTTTTGTAATATGTGTGTAGATGAGGAGGGTCCTGAGGGTCTTACTCAGTTTCTGCTGCTGGAGGTGCGTAAGCTGCGAGAACAATTGCGCGGCAGTCGTCTATGTGAGCGGCGTCTCTCTCAGCGCTGCCGTGTGGCCGAGGAGGAGCGCAGCAGAGCTGAACGCAAAGCGCAAGAGCTGCGACAGGACCGGATACAGCAGGAGAGGTACACACATATGCACATATATATACACACATATTATATATTTTTTTATATATATATATACACACACACACACACACACACACACGTGTAAAACAGACTGACAGAGTTTGGCTAATGGATGTTTCTGTCGATGAATACACATTCTGGCTTCCCCTAAGCTTTGTTCAATGCGAGTGCTGTATGCTCTAATTTGAGCAGTCATTTACGCTGTCTGTCATCACTCAGGTGTTGATAGCGCTTGAATGCAAGTGAGAGCTGAACAGCACACGCTGTGTTTAAACTAAAGTCATTTTAGCCTTGCCAATTTAAACTTTCGAGTGCAAGAAGATGCGAAACAGAACTCTGCCGCACTGTAAGAAGATTTGTGTGTGCTCACCCGAAGCGCGCTCACAGAAAGCCACGTCTCAGACAGCCGCAAATATTGAGCTCTCTTTCAAGTCTTTGAATTTTAAATTGTCAACTTGCTCATCTTGGCAAGTATCCTAGCAAACATTGTCGGTTACGTCTTAAAGCTGCCGTCGGCAACATTTTTTTTATCATATTCAGTGTAATCGACACTATAATCCGACAGAACAACATAAATAAGGTGGTTTTAGAAAAAAACCCGAGCTTCTAACTCCACCTGGAGCGTGTTATTTGTTTTGCAAAAAACCAGCGCTCCCGCTTCATCAGGTCCAATCAGCGCAGGGGGGTGTGAGATCTGACTGTCAATCACAGGTCGTGCACACGCCACAGATCCCCCTCACTCGCGCACGTTAATATCACATGCACACGCCAACGCCTGAAGTTCGCCTGGAGATTGCATGAAGCGTGATGGCGGAGAGAAAATCTACTAACAAGCTTCCAATTCCTCGGTTATTGCTATCTATGGATAGATTAGCCAGGGCAGCCTACCTCCGAGTCCATGGTGTTGATAGATGCTGAAGAGACGGACGTTCACAGAAAATCAGGTACACACGCACAGTGACGCACTGACGAGCACGACCTCGATGGGAGGGTGCTCGCTGGTAGTGGGGAGGGGCATGAGAGTTGTAAACATTCAAAATTTTGGCTAATCGACCCAATCTGCCAGACTTGCCGACGGCAGCTTTAATTGAACGCTAACAATCGAGAAAGATAACGCATGTTTCAGTATCAGTGTATTGGATCCGTGTATTATGTCTTAAAGTGACAGCAGCCTAATATTCCTGATATCTGTGTTTTTAATGTTAATCAAACATTAAAAAAAATACAAGGAAATCACTCACTGCTCTTGACTGAATAGCTTTTGTAACTTTAATAATGATTAATCTTTATTTAATTTCTACAGTGAAGCTTATATGCAATGTTATTTTACATTTGATTACTTTATTCAATTTCTGTACCTGAAAACTAATATTAGAAAGGTGTAAATCTGAATATTTGTTCATATTCTTATTTGACAGTAGTCCTTTTTATCCCTGAACATAGCACATACCGAATTGTACCAAAACCGTGACCCTAAAACCGTGATACAAACCGAACCGTGAGTAATTTGAAACGTTGCACCCCTAGTATATATGTATTTTAATGTTAATGCATCCTTGCTCAATAAAAGTATGAATTACTTTCAACCCCCCCAAAAAAATCATTACGGCCCCAGAATTTTTTATGGTAGTGTATGAGCATGGTGTTTGCGATGGGAAGGTAATGGGGTTTATTCCCAGGGATTGCATCAAATGATAAAAATGTGTACCTTAAATACATTGCAAGTAAAATGCCCGAGTGTAAATACGTTTCTACCTGTGTGTTTCTGGGTCAGGATGAGGCATGACTTGGAGTCTTGTACTCGTGAGTTGGGTTTGCTGAAGGACAGACACCTGGAACAGGCTGTGAAATACTCGCGAGCGCTAGAGGAACAGCGCAAAGCTTCTGTGCGTGAGAGAGAACTACTCACAGAGGTACAATATACGGAAAATTAAGACTCGTCTCCCATGAAATAACCTGTTGATCAGTTTTATAATCAGTTGATCAAACATTTATTGAAGAGTTGACTATATTGTTTAAAAAAAGTTTTTTATTATTGATAAAACAATTTACAGCAATATTATTGATCTGCATGCATTAACACCATTATATGAGAACTGAAATGACCTGGACGATGACATCACTGTTTTCTCCAGTGCGGCTAAATATATATAAATTAACTAAACTAATAACTTTTTTACAACATCTTCATTCTTCTGGGAACAAACATTGTTGCATTATTTTCCTGTTATCACTGTAAAGCTTGTAAATAAAAGTGACTTGACTTTTCTTCACTTGAGACACTATGAATAATGTAGTTCAGACCTGCACAGAGTTCTTGTCAGGCTTATAGAGGGCGTGTCCGTGCAGGTGGAGCAGCTCAGGAAGAGATTGCTGGATGTGGAGAAAAGAGCAGACGATGGCTCCGCCCCCTCACTGATGCATCATACGAGCAGTGAGGCGTGTGACGGAGCGCCTGCAGGCCCGAAGGAGACGCTGCCGCTCACTGTGAGAAAGACAGAGCATAACTCTGGAAATCAGGTCAGTCACAAGACTCTCTCAGCTCATCATTACACTTACAGGAGTGTGAGTAATGTGTGTGTGTGTGTGTGTGTGTGTGTGTGTGTGTGTAGGCTCTGTTGGACATCCTCCAGCAGGACCGGCGGGAGGCAGTGGAGCAGCGGCAGGAGTTGTGCGGCGCCATCGCCCGGCTGCAGGGAGAGCTGGAGAGCTCGGAGGCGCAGAGAGAGAGAGTAAGAGGAAACATCTTTGTTACGTATGTAACCCTCGTGAACGACGGAACAGAGACATGAGTCGACCATTCCGAATGATTGGGATCACGCTTAGGGAGCCTGTCATCTTTGAGTATTAATTAAACGAGTCAATGCACATTGGCATGTGCAGATTTGCATCTTGCGCTCCGCCCCGCAGCACAGGTATAAATACGGAAGCGGATGCACGCACCATTTGTTTTTCGCTGAAGAGATTCAGTCTCCTCGCACCCCTCAGGAACCTGACGATCAGGTCGTGCTTCCCTACGGATTTTCCATCAACTGCATCGTGATGTGTGGCAATAGAGGCAACATGCACTTTGAGGGTGGAGGGAGCCTTCACTCCAACCCAACTTGCAGAAAGGATAGCACAGTACTGATTGAACATCTTCGGGGGTCTTCTCTGTGAAGAACACCACTCAATGAACAGGTTCCACTTCAGAGTGTAGGTTCTCTCGCAGAAGTGATGGTGTCTATGACAGCTTGTGGTAGATCACCTAGAACCTCCACGTCCCATCCAGGGACCAGACATGGAGTTTCCAGAGGTCTGGACGCGGGTGACATACGGTACCCCGTCTCTGAGAGAGGAGGTCCTCCTTGAGAGGAATGGGAATGTTGAGAGGAGCATCAGTTTGGGGAACGAGGTCCGGTTGGGCAAATAAGGAGCAACTAGCAAGACCTTCCTCCCTGACTTTGCACAGTGTCTGTGCGAGAAGGCTCACTGGGGGAAACGCATACTTGCGTAGGCCCCGGGGCCAGCTGTGTGTCAGTGCATCCGTGCCGAGGGTCCCCTCGGTCAGGGAATAGAACAACTGCCAATGGTCTGGAGAGGCAAACAGATCTATCTGTGTGGCCCCCTAAGTGGTCCCAGATCAGCTGGACTGCCTGGGGATGTAGTCTCCACTCTCCTGGGGCCACAGCTCCAGATAGCTCGTCGGCGGCATGATTGAGCAGGCTGGGCATATAAGTGGCACGAAGCGACCTCAGATGCTTCTGACTCCATAGGAGGAGATGGCGGGTGAGTTGCGACATGCGAAGGGAGCGTAGACCAACTTGATGGTTGATGTACGCAACTGTCCATACGGACCAGCACATGCTTGCCAAGCAGAGGCTTCTTGAGGCAGCTCAGAGCAAGGTGTACTGCTAGCAACTCGAGGCACTTGATGTGCCAATGCAGTTGGGGGCCCGTCCAGATTGCCGCTACTGCATGCCCGTTGTATATGGCCCCCCATCCGGTGTTGGAGGCATCTGCACAGCATACCTGGACACTTGTTCTAGGGGCACTCCGGCACAGAGAAACGAAGGGTCTGACCACAGGCTGAGGGTTTGGCGGCAGGCCGGAGTTATTGTCACACGGAGCGTGCCGCTCTGCCACTCCCATCTCGGGACTCAGCCGTGAAGCCAGTGCTGAAGCGGTCTCAAATGAAGCAAACCCAGTGGCGTTACTGCGGCTGCGGATGCCCCAAGAGCCTCTGAAAATGTTTCAGTGGGACCACTGTTCTGCTCTTTATAGCATTCAAGGAGTCCAGCACTGACCGGACACGTTCATCTGTGAGGTGTGCCGTCTGGTGGAACGAGTCCAGCTCCATACCGAGAAAAGAGAGTTTTCCCTTTTCCCAGATGACCCGAAGACCCAACTGGCTGAGATGCATTCGAAAATGCGTTTCTGCATGAGCATCTTGAACGGAAGCTTGTAAAGGGCCCGATTCAAGACTTGCAGGTACAAGATTGGCCGTAACCAACTGTGCGGGCTGTAGAAGCCGGTCCTCATATCGGCTGGAGGGACCGGCTCTATCGCGCCCTTCGCCAGTATGACTGCAATGTCTGCATGCATGACAGGGGCCCGTTCGCTCAACACCGTAGTGTAGTGAACACCCCTGAACTTGGGCGGGTGCCAGACGAACTGAATCGTATAGCCGAGTCTGATGGTGCAGAGGAGCCAGCTGGACAGGTTGGGAAGCACTTTCCAGGCTTCCACAAACTGAGCCAGGGGGACCAAGGGCACCATTCTCCACCCGGCCCTCCTCCAGGGGAGGGAGTGGTGCGGTCAACATCTCCCGAAAGAGCTCGTTCCTCCATCCCTAGGTGGCCCGTCTCAGGGACGCTTGTTCTTGCAATTGCCACCTGGCCTGGCAGCGACTGAGCCTGCGGCCGGCTCCATGCTGAGGCCTGGGTGAAGGGCCTAGTGGGAGCTGAGGTTCCCTGATGTTCATAGAACATTTGAAAAGTAACTGACACTACTGGAACTTCAAACGGGATGGGTTCTATGGTCAGATGAAACAAAAACATTAGCTTTTTTGGCAGCAAACACTTAAGATGGGTAAGATGAAATAGTCTGCTGTATCTTTAATGCTGTGGGCCTAATTTTCTGCCAGAGGTTCTGGACATCTTGTTCAGATACATGGCATCACGGATTCGATCAAATACTGTACCAACAGATAAAAAATCTAAACCTGACAGCCTGTGCTAGAAATCTTATAACGGAGAACAGGATGGAGAGATTCTGTATGGAGGAATGGTCTCTGTTCTCCAAACTCATCAGGCATTATAGGAGAAAACTCAGAGCTGTTATCTTGGAAAAAAGAGGTTGCAAAAAGTATTTAATAAAAGGGGGCAAACAATTGTTCCCAACGTGTTTTGTAGAAAAACATTTATTTCATAATGTGATTTTTTTTTCCCCCCACTTTCAATTATTTTACTTCAATGAAAGGTTAGATTTTTGCAAATTTTTAAAATAAAATATCAAAAGGATTAAAAATGCAGATTTATTTTTTATAGCCATATTTGATCATATTTACCAAGGGGGCAAACACTTTTTCACACCACTGTGTATATTATATTATATTATATTATATTATATTATATTATATTATATTATATTATATTATATTATATTATATTATATTATATTATATTATATTATATTTATCCGTGTGTGTGTAGCTGGCGTCTCAGTGTGAGCAGCTTCAGCTGCGGCTCAGGACTCTGCAGCTGGACTGGGAGACGGAGCAGAGCAGGAGTGTGTCCTACTTCACCCAGATCATGGAGCTGGAGAGCGAGAGAGACCAGGTACACAGACACACATACACATACACATACACATACACATACATACACACACACACACACACACACACACACACACACACACACACACACACACACACACACACACACACACACGTCCACTCTTCTGTTACTGTGTGTGTTGAAGGCGCTGCGCAGTCGTGACGGTCTGCAGCTGGAGTTCACCGACTGCCTGCTGGAAAAGAACCGTCTGCGCAAACGCATGGCGGAGCTTCAGAACAGCCTGGAGCAGCAGCAGAGAGAGACGGAGAAGAGTCGAGAGCAGAGGGAGCAGAGCGCCACCTGCCTGCACTGCGTACGACTGCACTACTCACTGTCCAACACTCACACAAGCAGCTGCTCACTACACTACACAAGCAGCTTTTTTTTTTTAGATCTTATTAATATACATAAATATTTATGTTTTTAATATTTGACATGACTTTTTAAGATTGTATTCATTTTCATAACTTTTTAGGGTTTTAATTAATTTCTATGACTTGTTTTTAGATCTTATTAATTTTCATATATACTTTTTTTTATTTTTTACATTTTTATATATCCTGGTTTTCCCATGTCAATGGATCCTGGTTCTTCAATAAAAATAACAGAATTACTATATATGTCTGTTTACATAGTGATTTTTAGCTGTTTTCGTTTGTTTTAGTTGTGTTTATTGTACATTTATCTGTTAAATTGAATGTTGTCACCTCAACAGATCCTAACAGATGTGTGTGTGTGTTTGTAGTCTCATCTGTCGTTGTTCAGTGAGGATCAGTGTTTCGGGCCGTGCTGTTCAGTCGATCTGAGTCCCAGTCCACTCACACTCAGAGCGCAAAAGGTCAGAGTTCACACACACTACACAAAAGAACAACAACAACGTTGTGTACTTGATCTCTCATGTTGTTATTTTGTTTTTACAGTCAACCTCTCAAGCTCAGATCTGTGAGCTGTCTGAAGGTGTGTAGTTTCAGTAATATTATCAATTTGACTGCACTAACACCATCGGATGAGAACAAAACTTTAACTAACTTTGTCACTTCGCTTTAAAGTGGAATTTAATTAATTTCCCAGCTAACAAAAATACGTTACTTTTCTAAAAATTTTAAGCAAACATTCCATTTTATTCCATTCCATTCCAACATTTTGGGAACGTTACTTATTCTCTGAACGTTCTGAAACAAATTCTGAACTAAAACTTGTCACGAGTCGCCTGCAGCGCACTCGACAAGACGAAGGAGTAGCAAAGCAAAACAGTCTTTATTCAGAATTCTTAACTCTCAGGAGAACTAGTAAACCACATAAAGTATACTGTATGTACACATGGCAAACATAACCATACACAGGTGATACTATTAAGTAACCATAGAGGAACAATACAAACAAGGAACATAATCAGTAACCAAGAACAGAGCAGGGAAACAGGAACTAAAGGAAATAATAACAGAATATCAAAATAAGTGTCCAAATAACGAAACATAAAAAAGTTCCATGAGCTATGTACAAATAATTTTTAGAGAACATTATTAAATACCAGGGCCCGTATTCATAAAGAATCTTAATGCAAAGAGTAGCTCCTAGTGACAAAATTCTAAGAAAATTCTTAGAAATGTGGCCGTTTACTCTTAAAATTAAAGAAAAAATCCTAGTAAAGAAAAAAGTAATTCAGAAAGCATCTTAACCCTTAAAAGAGGTCTTAAGGTCAAAATTGTTAGGAGCACGGACGAGGACTTTTAAGAGGCTTTTAAGGTTTCTTTAGCAGAGGAGAAAATGGCAGAAAGACGAAGAGGGAGAAGAAATGTGTTGCAGACAATGAATAACAGTGAGTTAATAAGACGCTATAGATTAGATTGTGCAGGGATCATGTTTGTGACTGATCTTATTAGAGACACACTAACATCTCCGACACAGCGCAGAAATGCCATAGCGCCAGAAATGAAAGTAATCACTACATTACGATATTTGGCAACTGGGAAAATTCCATGTTTGATACATTAAAACCAACATTCAAACCACCACTTAAATAGACATGCCAGCAATCAGTGTAATTGGAAAGAGTGGAACAATTTTTATCATTCTAAGCCAAGCAAATACCTTATAGGAAATGAACAGCATGGTAAATAAAAATAAAAAGGATTTATATACACATATATAATGTGTGTGTGTGTATGTGAGAACGGTCAAATAGGAAAAATTACGCATGTAATTTCAAAGTGAAGGCTTAGAATAGACCCTATACTTAAAATCACTTTTTTTTTTTTTTTCTTGGACAACCAACCAATCACAGTCTTCAAAAGATTGTGTCATACATAGCAACGGGGTCAACCCCGCCTCCTTACTAAGATGAAAGTTTTTGTCTTTTCCTTACTCAGAGTTGCTCTCAGATCGGTCCCGAATCGCTTTTCAGCTAAGACTCCTACGTAAAAGTTTTTAAGCTAAATTAAGAGGATTCTTAGAATCTTTATGAATACGGGCCCAGGGGCTGTATTCACAAATAATTTTAAGGCTAAAAGTAGCTGCTAACTGGCGAATTTAGGAGCAACTCCTAAAAATAATGGGCGTGTCACTCGTAACTTTAGGACTCCTAATTTTTTTGACTAAGAGTAATTCACGAAGCATTTTAGCCCTAAAAGTAGCACCTAAGCCTGGGACAGCTTAAAAGAAGTCGAGAGGACTCCTAACTCACTAAGACCTATTCACAAACCGCTTTTTGTGGCATTTCACATTGCAATGTTTTGAAATGCGTATGCGGCGGCTACAGGAGCTTCCAGTCGCGAGGGAACAATTTTGGATTGTAGGCATAACTAGGGATGCAATAACGCCCCCAACAACAACCAAAACTAGGCTACTCATTGCATGTAAACTAATTGTAACGTTTCATTGTGAATCAAATTAAAATGTTCTTCTCTTTGCAAACGTAGGCAGAGGCATGTAGTGACAGATTAATTCAATAATGTTGCAAAGATATTATCAATCCATATGTTTCATTAGGCTACTAGGCTATTTGTTTTGCCTTACTCTTTATTCATTTAGGCTATTTATTCAGTTATTCATTATCTTCCGTCCTTCACACTACTTGTGTAGTGCACGCATTCTCAGACCTGTCACCTGTCACTCATCATCGTAGGGGAGGTGTTTGGAATCATTCCCGCGTTACAATCATCAGCCAATCAAGGTGGTCACTTCAGTCAAGCTCGTGCATGAGTAATGACGTCATCCATAGCAACGAAGACTCACTCTTAGTTTAGGAGTTGTCATTTTTCTTTACTAAGAGTAGGTCTGAAAGGCGTTGTGAATAACTTTTAAGAGACAACTCCTAGCTAAAATCTTTTAGTGCGATTTAGGAGTACTCCTAGTGGTAAGATAAAATGCTTTGTGAATACGGCCCCTGAGCGATTGTTCTGTTTGAGAGAACTTTGCCAGCACATTATTAAAACATTATCTTTTAGCTGGGTTCATAATTGAAGAACTTTGCAGCATTTACACTGTTATCGAACTAAACTGAATCAACATTGAACCGAATTAGTAGAGCTGTTTTACAGCCAAAATAAAAAAAAATCATAATTGATGAATTTTGCAACATTATCATTTCTTTCCCAGCTAACAGGGAACATTCTCATAACTTTGGCTAACATTCTGTCAAGGTTCTCTCAAAGTTACGAACAAAAGTTCTTCCAGTAACGTTAATAGAACCTTCGTTCTACGTTTTCTGGTTTTAATAATGTTCTCAAAATATTAGCACAAAAACATAATTTATACATTGCTTATGAAACTTTTTAGTTGGACGTTCTTCTAATGTTTTTTTAAACATTACAACTTACTACTTGTTTGTTTTTTAACGTTCCCTTAATAACCTTCACATAAACAAGAAAACATTTTCAAAACATTTAAATAACTGGATATTTTGAACATTCTGAGAACATTCAGAAATAACGATTCCACAACTTAATGGGAACGTTATCAAAACGTTCTCAGAACATATTTTTGTTAGTGGGGTTTCCTGTTAATTTCTTTGAAGCTGCTTTGACACAATCTGTCTGATATGAAGCACTGTAGAAATAAATGTGACTTGAATTGATGATGTTGTGTTTGTGTCACAGACTTTTACTGCTCAAATTCAGAAGAGAATCTGCTGACGCTGGTGAATAAAAAGATAATTTTACTATAATGAGTGGTGATGATCATGAGCTAAGTTTGAAATCTCACAGTATGTTTTGTGATTGTGCAGGAGTGTAACACGGAGAAGGACATCAACAGACTCTCGACATTCCCGTTTCCTCCCTGCATGAACTCCATCCACCGCAGAGCAAACGTGGAGTAAGACACGCAGTGGAGAAAACAGTGTAAATATAATATGTGATTCACTGGCGTCTCACTGTCTGCCTGTGTTTGCAGGTTTGATCTGAACTCTTGGGGGAGCGATGAGAACGAGACACCTACAGGTGTGTGATACAGCCGTCTGTCTGTCTGTGTATCTTCCTCCACGATGGCAGAGAAAAATGATTCTTTCTTCAACAAATTCTGAATTGATTCTTATGAACTGCAGAATCGATTCTTAGCTTGCGATGCTACTTATGTCTTCTGCTTACTGCTTCTTTCACATAAAAAAACTTCAATTAGTATGTAAACCCCTATAAATGTCAGAAAGGTGGAAGCAATTACTAGGCCAATCACTGGCTTCATTGCACAGCATATATAGATAATAATCAAATGGCAAAAATGCCAAATAAAGAGAGAAAAATCTCTCACTGCTCTTATCTGGAAACTTTCAGATACTTAAACACCCTATTAATTGCTTGCAACGTTTCAATGGAAGCCATACTAAGTCAAAATTCTGACTTAAAAAGTAGAAAATAGGAGTTGAAATTATGCCTGAAAATGGTTATTTAGATTTTTTTTTTACCTCATCATTTTTTTTCTCTCTCATAATTTAGATTTTTTGTTTTTTAAATCTCATATGATTTAGTCATAATTATGACAGTACGTCATCATTTAGACTTTTTATCTCATAATTATGACTGTCATAATGACACTTAGTATATCATTTCTACTTTTTATCTCTTAATTATGATTTGCTTTGTCATCATTTTAGCTTTATGTCATAATTGTGATTTAATTTTTTTATGTTATAAGATTGACCAAAGCTTTTTATTTTATTTCAGGATTTAACTTTTTATTCAAAATTATGACTTGGTATGTCAATTTCAACTTTTTATCTCATAACAATTATGACATAATAAAGTCATAATTATGTCACAATTTTGACTTTATATGTAATAATGTTGACCTTTTATGTCATAATTATGACTTTTGTCATAATTTTGGCTTGATCTCTTTTTTTTTTCTTGTTATAATTATGATTTACCAAAGCAGGAATTTTTTCCTTATGACTTTTTATCTCATAATTTGATTACTTTTTATCTCATAATCTATACTTTTTAAGTCATAATTATGATTTACCAAAGCATGATTTTTTTTCTCTCTTATGTGGCAGGAATGGGCTTCAATAAGTTTCTTTGCTCTTCTTTTAATACTGACTATTGTATGTTTCGAAGCTATTCAGAAAGTCGACTATGACTTGACCACATACGATTAATTAATTTTAATCAGATTTGTATTCACTGGCCTATTAATTGCTTGTCTGTTGTAATTTTTAGTTGATTTTGTGTTCAAAAATGTATTTGATGATTATAAAGTGTCTTTCGTGCAGCACTTTGGTCAGTGTAAAAGTTTAAATGTGCCTTAGATATAAAATTTACTTTTTGTTTTAATTAAATATTAATATTGTTATTTTAAAAAGTACTTTATAATTAAATTGAATAAATAAATAAAATATTTAACGTAGTAAAACCGTTAAAAATAAGTGTTCAGTTGCTGTTTTTGCCATTTTTTGTATTGAGAATATTTGGTGTTGAGAATCATTGCATTTCACTAGTATTTTTCCGGCTACTGACATTTTGGTATTTTGACAAAACTAACCCCTGTTGTATATTAATTTGCAACATAATTGAGAAAAAGTTGCATGACGATACTTTGAGAATTATTTTGCAATCAAATCTTTACCTTGTGAATCAATTTGAATCGTGAGGCCAGTGAAGATTCACATATACTGTTTGTGTCTGTTGTAGAGGATTTAGACTCGTGTCGGTTGAGTTTGTGGAGTTCCCTGCCGTCTCAACTCTTTCCTCCTGACGTGATCAACGTGATCGAACCTTCATCATCCTCATCCTCATCTTCATCCTCACCGCGGTACGAGCTCTTCATCATCACTGGAAACAGGCTGCTTTCACACTAGATTCAGCTAATCTGAATCAGGGTTCGATTCCACCAGTAGACACTAAACTTTCCTCTCGTCTCATTTCTGTCTCGTTCGTTTCTCAGCTTGGCTCCAGCGCTCTCATCTTCGCCCAAGAGCATCAGTCTGGCGGGTGACATCACCATCATTGGGGGCAACCGGACGGGCGTGTTCGTGCAGACGGTGAGGGCGGGGTCGCCCGCGGAGCGATGCGGTCTGAAGGAGGGTAGTGAACTGCTGGAGGTGAGAGACTGAAATCTGTTTCCTGTTAGACAGGAAGTTCCTACTTCACTGAAACACATTTTCACTGCATATACTTGCAGTCGTGATAATAAACATTGAGGGAGACCAGAATTAAAGGTGCATTGCAAAATATTTAGGAGGATCTGTTGACATAAATGCAATATCATATATATATATATATATATATAACTGTTTTCAGTGGTGTATAAAGACCTTACTTAATGAACCGTTGTTTTTATTACCTTAGAATGAGCCATTTCTATCTACACACACCGCGGGTCCCCTTACATCGAAATGTTTCTACAGTGGCCCTGAACGGACAAACGCGTTCCGTCACTATGTTGTTCTTCATGCAAAGATCTAGCTAAAGTCACCGAATAAAACACTGACACAATGATGAACAAGTAACAATAATATTGGCAATAACGTATTGTTTTACTGAATAATTAAGTAAACCTAATTTCTTAATTTATCTTTGTAAAGAAAGCTCATTGCTGAACTGCCTACTCTCTGCTGAGATTCGTTTACGTACACTGGTTGAGAGAGGACCTAACTGGGCTTCCAGAGCAGGGAAGGAATTTTACAGGACAACCTAGAATTAAAACCTCTGTTTTATCCTCATTTAGCTTCAGACAATTATTTGTTATCCAACTCTTAATATAATTTACACATTTCAGTAACACATCGAATGAAACAGTGGTGTCAATCCTTACTGGAAGGTAAAACAAAGAATCATCTGCATGACAGTGATATGAAATGTTGTATTTCTGAAAAATGTGGGCCAAGGGAAGCATATAAAGGGAAAACAATAAAGGTCCCAAAATGGATCCCTGTGGCACACCACACAAGACAGGTGCAGATGATGAGGAAAAATTTCCTACATTTACAGAAAAAGTCCTATTCTCGAGGTAACAAGCGAACCACAGTAATACAGTGCCTGTATCACATTGAAAATAATCAACATCCAGTGAACAACTGTGAACAACTGTGATTGGTCCATCCTGACCAGGGCTGAAAAAGTTACAGGTATCATGTGGCAATAATTCTGGTTTGGAGAATAATTTAAACCTGAATAATGACAAGACAAACTCTAATAGACATTAAATTAAAAATTCACAGTGACTATCTCAAATTGGAGGTTTATTTTTTAGATTCATTGTAACTGACCAATCAGAGATGATGTCTATGCCCCACCACTTTCCAGAACTCCTTGTTTCATATCTATAATCATTTGAATGCTTGTCTTGTTGTGTGTGTTAGTTGGATCAGGTGTTGTTGGGCGACGGTCGTGTTCGCCTCAGTCAGTGTACGTCTGAAGTGGCTCATTTCTCACTACAGTGGTGGACCGAACCTAACGCACTCAAACACACACACAACCAGGAGGGTGAGAGACAAACATCCAGTTCACTACACAATGTGACGTTTTCACTCAGTATTTGTGTCTTGTTTTCCAGCACAAACATGTAAACCTTCTCAAATCAAGATACGTTTACTAGATGATGTAATATATTAAGTGTTGAAATTGATCGTAATGAAGTGAGTTTATGCTTAAAACAAGAACAAATATCTATCAAATGGGGTCACAAAAATGTATTTGATTCAAAGGGCAAATAAGATTATTTTTCTGACCGCATTGGTAGATATTTGTTCTTGTTTTAAGCATAAACTCACTTCATTACGATCAATTTCAACACTTAAAATATTACATCATTTTGCATCACTAGTAAATGTATCTTGATTTGGGAAGGTTTACATGTTTGTGCTGGAAAACAAGATGCTGCAGAAGAAAAATATACTTTTTGTTGTTGTTTAGTTCTCTGGTTAAAACTCCTAGGCATCCCTAGAACAATACACAAGCAAAACTACGTGAGATATTAATGTGATTGCAAAAAAATGTATCTCATGATTTTGTCTTTTTTTCTGACAGATTATTTTCAATTGCTTTAAGAATACAATTTTATTGTGAAACAAGTAATTATTTTGCAGTACAATGCATTTTTTCCATGTTCAGTATAAAAAAGTAATTAATTAAAAGAAAAACAAAGTAGAGAGAGATCAGAATTTATATATCAGAAATGTATTAAGATCATTTTATCTAATTCATTCATTTTCTTTCAGGTTACTCTCGTTTAATGGCTGAACTCTCGTCTCCATCCTTCACCGGCGCCGACTCGTTCTATGTGCGCGTGAACCTTGACCTCAGTTCCCACGGCGACCCGCCGTGTCTCAGGGTTCGCTGTGACGATGTGCTGCACGTTACCGACACACGTTATAACGGCAAATATCAGTGGCGCTGCGTTCGCGTGGACAAACACACGGGGGCGCCACTGCAGGCCGGAGCCGTGCCCAACTACAACCGGTACACAAAAACACACTAAACATTGAAATATTATAAAGAATTCAAATAAAATACCTTTGATTTTCCTGTAGCTCAAACAGTAGAGCGTTGGTGCTTGCAACGCCAAGGTCATGGGTTCGATTCCCAGGGAAAGCAAGAATGTAAATGTGTACCTTGAAATGCAATGTAAGTCGCTTTGGATAAAAGCGTCTGCCAAATGCATAAATGTAAATGTAACTCTTCTGAACATAATAGCCTGTTCTCACCAACAATGATAATTATAAAGATAATTTAATCAATTCTGTTTATAAGCGAGCGCTGCCATTTTGTCGTCTACCGCTTTAAATGCTTGAGCTTGTTAAAGCAGGATGGATTCTGATTGGCTGGAAAAAATTGTTCTGATAATGATTCCAACTATAGCATTTCTCTGTGACGTTTTGACAACTTTATTTTATCTGAGCCCATTGGCAGATATTGATTTGATTTTAATCATAAATTCACTTCATTTTCATCGACTTGTCATTTTGCCTCTCCGGTAAATGCATCTCGATTTAGGAAAGTTTAGATATTTGTGCTGTGAAATAAAGAAAGATATTTTTGGTAATATGATATTGAATTTCTTTGTTAAATGTCCGTCGGATGTCATATAGAGCATGTCAGGAGTCTGAACGGGTGTTTTTCTCATTCAGAGCTCAGCAGCTGCTGTTGGTGAGACTTCGTACAATGGCGATTGAACAGAATCAATGCAGGAAGAAGGTGATGGTCAGTCTTTAGATACCTGTCTGTCTTTCTCTCTCTGTCTGTCTCTCTATCACTGATATTGAGCTGTTTGCTGTGTGTCTGTCTTCAGTTCTGTAAGAAAACCCCCGAGCACATTCGGCTCATTAAAGCGGTCGCTTCAAACTATCGTGCGATCGGCTCGTCCAATCAGGTGCTCTACACACTCAGTAACCGTAAGCCCCGCCCACTTCTACATGTACAGAATAGACAGAATAAAAAGAACACTAAAAGCCAACATTAGCAGTGAGTGTTTGTACATGTATGTGCGTGTGTGTAGGTCATGAGGAGCAGCTGATCCCGTTCAGTCTGGTTCAGATGGTTCGGGTCTCCAGCAAACGGCCGGTGGTTTTCTGTCCGTCTCTGCTGTCACGCGGGATCATCGAGCGGCTTCTGCAACCAGCCGAATCCGGTCTGGACTTCAACACCTGCCATCCAGGTACACAATCTCAGCGTCAACTAAACTAAGAAATATTATTGTTAACTAAAACTAAAACCATGTTACTTGTAATAAAATAAATGTTAACTGATATAATAATACAAAATATATATAAATGAAAATGTTGCTTTGGTAACTACCTGACGTCATATAAGTTTAATTAGATCTGAAATAAATACCACATACACTTTTTATTTTTTATTTTTTTTAAACTACTAAAATGACAAACTTTACAAAACAATGATACAGGGGTCGTGACAACTATAATACTACTACTTAAATGGCAAGAACTACTAAAAATGACAAAAACCCAACACAATTACTACAACTTAAACTAAAATGATAATATAATGGAAAATATTAAAACTAGTTTAAAATCTTTATATATACTATAATACTATTACTAAAAATGACAACAACAAAAAAACTTCTAAAAATGACAAAACACAAGAAAAAAATATATATAAATGGAAAATTGGGAAAAATATTTTTTAAAAACAATCAAAATATTAAATACTATTAAAAATACTTTAATATTACTAAAATTAAACTAAACTGAAAATTAAAACTGAAAATATAAAATAAGAACTTTCTGTTCACCTTTTTGTTCATAATGTCAGGAATTTATTATACATTTTATGGATTTTGTTCAATTATTATTATTACTCTTATCATTGTGTGCAGAGCCGCTGGAAGGTTGTGTGCGTCAGGATAAAAGTGTGTTCCTCTTAGACTCTTCAGATCAACCACTGGGAATCAAACTACAGAGTATTCAAGAGGTTATTAACCAGGTAAACACACACTCACACACAAGAAAACACACTGGCCCTCATTTATCATTCTTGCGTAGAAACGGGCGTATATATTGGCGTAAGATTATGCTTACACTCCTCTCATCGCCTGATTTATGAAGCTGTGCGTACCTTTGAAATCCAGGTGTACGCTATACCTGCCCTTGATAAATGCCGCGGCTGAAAACGATCGTCATTAGAATAACACGCCCCTATATATTCAAGTCTCCGCTTCCCCCACGCCCTCATTTTACGCCATGGACACACGGAAGACGGCAAAGAAGAGAAACTTGGAAGAGCAAATGACCTATCACAATGCATTATTTTACAGCACGTGTTTTAAAACGATTAGCATTTAATTTCGTATCACGTCACATGTATTGGGGTGTACAATAGTGATGATGATGTGATGTGGAGTACCATTCGTTCACATTAATATAATTGCATGACAATTTGTAATATTCTTATTTTTATTATTATGATTTTTATTATTAATGACACTTATTGTTATTTAGAAGAAGAATGTCGTTATTATTATTATTTGTATTATTATTATTATTATTATTTAAAAGAAGAAGAATGTCATTTTTATTATTTTGTCAGTCTGAATTCTTTTTTGGTCATTGAAAGCCTTTCATTACTGAACAAAAAAAAGAGGTATGCTTTGCCTGGAGTGTTATAAAGTTGTGGATGGTTGTCTTTTTTAAAAAGTCTTTTGTCTTTTATTTTTCGTGTTCGCATTTATGAGGAAAAAACAATGTTACGTGACCGTTATCCATAACGGATGCGACCGCTCTGAAAGCGGCATGCTTTAAAACTTTCACAGAGACCTCAAACAGAAAGCACAAAGCCTTTCTTTAAAGCGAATTTCATTTTGTATTAATTGTATCTTAATTTTAATCAGTGTTTCATTATCCAATTTTCTGGATTTAATAAATAAAAAGTAAATAGCAGAGATAATCACAACACGGAGGCGCCAGCGCCTGAACTGGAGCTAACGTTAAGCTATCATCCATGAACCGAAACTCAACGTATAAGGTAGCCTACTCACCTCACACACCTACAAAATTTTTTTAATATATCTATTATCTACAGAAATCTCGACTTTTAAACAGAACCATTCAAAACAAAATAAAACGATGTAATCCGTATGAAATGTGCCTATTTCTCTCCGGCGTGTTCACTACTGCGAAGATCGCGAGTCAGACTTAATCTTTGCAGCCGACACAGAAAACCAAATGTTTTTATTGGTTTATTAAGTACATACAGGCGAGTTATGAAAAATTTAGTGTGAGGGATTTGTTCACTTCACACAAAAAGATCATGGAATGAGATGGCTAACTAGCGTTCAGTCCACTGTAGCGACAATGGGTATGAACCAAACGCAGACTAATCTTCTTCCAGAAGATTAATTCAAACTTTCCACTTCCTGCCGAACAAAGAGGAAGATTTGGTCAGGACTTCTCCATCCTCATCCATCTTGTCACAGGATCCAGGCGCCAACCAGTCGGGCTATTTAAAAGAGCCCCCAGCACTAACACATAACTGGTCAAATGCTAGCTTTGTTGCCAAATTACTGATTGATTAGGAGAAAGACAGAGACCAAGGTCTGACACAAGAGTCCTCACATTCCAGATTCAACTTAGAAAACTGAAAGCCATGAATCATTCACAGTCTCCAGGAAGTCTGCGGACCAACGACTTTTATTGGTCAACTTCGATAGTTTGCAAGACGGATCGATACCAGCAGATGTTGTTTTCCCCCACAACATTCCTGACCCCTTCCCCCTTAAGACCTCTGAACGAACAAACAGAGTCCGTTTCTCTCTAAACCAGAAAACTGAGATTTTTCCTACAGTATACATAAAACTCATTCAAGAACAATTTTCAATGGACTTACAATCAAACATCATGCAACCACATAACTCTATTTTGTGTCTGCAACTTATATGTGTGTTTAATATGCTTAGATACCATATAACTCATGTAATGTTATAACCGTTAGATGTTTGAATGAAAGTGTGTTGTGTTTCATATCAGTATGATCGTATGCTCTTGATTCAAAAGATGGCTTGATTGAAATCTGTGTAAAATGTTTCATATTCTGATAATTAGAAATCATGCCTAAACTGTTGCATCTGGTTTTTAAATAGAGAACCCCCAGGGAAGACATGATTTATGACTTTGCAAACAAAGCCAGTGTCTAATTGGTCCGCTCTCTTCAGGAGGGGGGACAAACTTTGAGTTTAAAATCTTAGACCCGAAACAAACTTTGCTCGCTAGACTTTTCTCTCTTCGCTCTCTCTCCAGGCGCTCTCTCGGCTCTCCAACTCTGCTCGTTCAAAATGTTCTGATAGAGAAGAGCTCTGCTCTTCTCTCTTCGATCTGCTCTCTAACTCTAGCTCTCTGGGTTCACCCCCAAGAAACGCTCTGCTACCACTCTCAAGAGAGATGGGCAGAAAAAGGATGAAGATCTCAATCAGACGAGTAACCATGTAAACGCAGAGACAAAGAACCCAAATTAAGATCAGAAGAACGGGTTCAACAGCTTTATTCAAGCCATCTTACTACTCTCGTCTAAGTTGTCTTTTCTTTTCTAAAGTTTTCCTTTATTTTCCGTTGTGAGTCTCGGTTCTAAGTTAAGTTTTGCGACAAGATTTCGAGCCACGTTTCTTCTGCAAAGCCAGCTTCAAACAAAGACTTTCATTCCGCCAGCACCCCACGTGACTGGCCGCCCCAGACCCAGGCACAAGGACAAACGGACCGGGAAAACCCCTTTCATGCAACAAAAGGGAATCCCCAAAAGCAAAGACAAGCAGGTATCTCCAGACTAAACGCTGAACTGGTGTATTGGTATAAATTTAATAACCTGTCTAAGAAACGATAGAAGGGTTAAATTAATGACTGAGGGTTCGTTCCAGGTCATGCCTTATAAGTGCAGAAACTTGTGATTTCATCATCTCACTCTTAAACTCACTCTTAAAACTTAATCTTTCCTTACTCTTTTTCCTTCTGCAACTCGTATAAATGTGTGTGTTTGTGTTAGATATTAGTTTTTATGTTAGTATATAATCAATAAAGTATTGTTTGTATTTGAACAAAGAGATTACTTGTGTTAATTTGCTTAATACATTTTATTGTCTTGAACTTCGATCTAAGTTACCGATTGCTTTTACCCGTGATTATTTCTTAATTTATTGTTAGCTGGGGATTAATTCTTTCTTGGCCAGAAAGATATTATATTTCATAGAGTTAATAACTGTTTATGCTTTCTGTTCATTGGATGAACTGATAAAATGATCATACTATTGATTCTGCTACGGTAAATTCTGAAGATAATTAAAAATAATTGAATTATTAATTATTGATCATAATTCGTTATGAATAATAATTAATTAGATTTATACGTGGGCGTATAAACGCTGCACCACTGTCTATAATAGCCTAATTTAGAGATCACTTTTTTTTTTTTACCCGACTACCTACAACTTTTATCGGTTAACGTTGATACGGTCAACCATCGGTCAAACGGTCATCGGTTAACATCCCTATGTTGTTGTTTTTTTTACAGTGGGTCATAATATATCATATCTTTTAGTTTGTCAGTGCGTTTTGTGGTGTTAGGAATTGTTTTTCTGCGCATTTCCACACTAACTCAAAACGTGCGTACATGTACACCACCTCCTGAGCTGGCGTAGGATTTGAGCGTGCCGTACGCCAACGTCCATATTGATAAATCTCAAAGTCACCGTGGTTTTGGGTGTACGCCAGGTGTACGCTGGAAATTTGGTGTACGCACTTTTGATAAATGAGGGCCATTGAGAGCCACCACTGTGTTAAACTCTGTCTGTGTGTGTGTGTGTGTGTGTGTGTGTGTGTGTGTTCAGGACAAACACTGTCTGCTTCAGCTAGGCTTGAATCATGTGGAGAATCTCCTGAAGCAGAGCATCTATCCCATCATCATCTACATCAAACCCAGAGACAAGAAGGGCCGCAAGTTCAGGTGCGCATCTGGATCTGTCTGTCTCTCGGCATTGGGAATTAAACTGAAAGTGCCTTTTAAAGTTCAATCCCTGAATCTGAAGTAATGTAGCAAATCTGATGTGGAATTGCAATTGAATTTGGAATGTAAGAAAATAGAATTACAATAAGCTGAAATTTATATAACTGTAATATTGCAAATACAGAAATTGTCAAGGCAAATGTTTTGAAAAAAAGTTCAAAAACCTTAGTTTGAAGGCCTTATAGATTAAAATGGTTAGTGGATAAAGATGATGTAGTTACAACATCAGCCCAACCTTGAGCTTTTGATATCACGCAAACATTAAGAGCCCAATGAAACCCGTGTGTGTGTGTGTGTGTGTGTGTGTGTGTGTGTGTGTGTGTGTGTGTGTGTGTGTCAGGAAGCTGTTATCAGGGCACAGAGAGGAGGATCTGATGGAGGCGTGTCAGATGGAGGAGCTGCAGCTGGAGACTCTTCCTCTGATGTTCAGTACGCTGGAGCCGAACACGTGGAGCTCCACAGACGAGCTGCTGGCCGTCATACGCAGCACCATCCTGATCCAGCAGAGGGCCGTGGTGTGGCTGGAGCAGGAGCGCGTCCTGTAGACATCATCGTGCAATTCCATTCAACATTCATTAGTTTACAGCTTTTCACAATACTGTTCCAAAGCAGCTTTTCAGAAAATGCATGGTTTCAATCTGGAAGTAATGATGATGCATCCAGACATGCTTTACACTTACTATTATTTTAGGTTTGGTTTATTGGACAGATGGTTAATGATCATACTTGATTATATATGTATACACAAATACTCCATAATGTGAATAATTTAATATGAATATTTATAACAAACTGATGCTGGATTTTTCTGGATTGTTTTTGTGTTCATGTTTTATATATCATAACTTTGAGCTTTGTTGTAGTAATTAAGTTATAGTAGTAAACTTCTATAAAAAAAAAGATTCTGAAAACATGGCCACAAATGTTTACAGATATTTAGAGGCCGTTTACACGCGTTTTTAGCAACACTGTCGTTTTGGCCACTCATTTACACGACAACTGCAGTTTGGGGGCCCGAAAACGCAAACTTTTTCAAAACAATATCTTTATCGTCTCAGTAGTCCAGTCATTTTAAGCCAAAATGGGGGTCAACCTTGAACAAATTGCAACAGAAGCAAACTCAACTGATTTTGTATCCTCAATATGTCCTTAGTAAGGAAAAAAAAGTCCAGAAGAATCCCATTAGGGGAAAGTTTCGAAAAAGACCCAAATATAGCCTATTCATACGCCTATTCATTCTCTTTCTTACGTGAATAGGGTAAAATTTTTAACCTTTAGATATCACCGTGAAAATTACTGAGTTGATTATTTGCATCAAGACAAACAAAAAATGTTTTTTAACACTGAGAAACGGTGCATAATCTAATTACGTGTGCTAATTTGCATAAATACCACAACAGATCTAAACATTGGGTATAGCCAGGTGAAAATGTCTTGTTGAATCTTGTTGATAACAGTAAAATACTTAATGTTAAGGTCTGAATGGAACCCATTTAGGCTACCCATGAGCATTAATACATAGAGGCAGGAAGAAGTACTTTAAAAACCAGCCTTGGGGTTTGGGGCTGGGTCTGTGGGACTGTTTCTGGGGGACGAGTCTGAGGGAAGAACAGGAGACAATGGTAAGGAGAATGCAGAAGACAAAAGGTAGGCAAAATAAAAAGTGAATCCCCAGAAACAGTCCCACGGACCCAGCCCCAAACCCCATCTCTGCAATAATAATTAATAAAGGCTGGTTTCTAAAGTACTTCTTCCTGACTATGTATTAATGCTCATGGGTAGCCTAAATGGGTTCCATTCAGACCTTAACATTAAGTTCTGTGTCAACAAGATTCAACAAGACATTTACACCTGGCTAGACCCATTGTTTAGATCTGTTGTGGTATTTATGCAAATTAGCACATACGTAATTAGATTACGCACCGTTTATCCATGTTAACAAACAACTTAAAAATTCTTGTAATCCAATTTTTGTTTGTCTTGATGTAAGTAATCAACTCAGTAATTTTCATGGTGATATATAAAGGTTAAAATGTTTACCCTATTCACTTTTTTCCCCTTACTCAGGACATATTGAGGATACAAAATCAGTTGAGTTTGCTTCTGTTGCAATTTGTTCAACCTTTTTTCATACAATGACTGGACTACAGTGTAAACTACAAAAACGTGATTTTAAGAAAACTGTGACATCATGCGCATTGTGTGTTCAGTCTATAGGCGTGTAATGTTTCTTTACAAAGTGACATCGGCAAATACTGGCCTGGCATGAATAATACAGCATTTTTTGTAGTTTTCGCAGATCCATGTGAACGGGGATCATTCTGACAACGTTGTCGTCTCTATTTTAAAAACGCAAAGGCAAAACTTTTCTGTTTTTAGTATATCATTGTCGTGTAAACGTGTTCTTGAGTTTCAGGCACACAGGAGCGTGTAAACTAATCCATGAGCTGTACTGTTTTTCTACTTTTTTCGGAGTGTATCTGTGAATTGATCTGTATTTATTATGATCACTGACGCGTAGAACTGCATGACTACTGTACATTCACATAGTCAGTGGTTACTATCAGAGGTTACAGTAGAAAATATGTCTGATATTGATGAGGTCTGTGATCAATGTTTGAAGTGTTTTTTTTATCCTTTTTTTTTAATCCTTTTTTTTTTTTTTTTTTTTTTAGCACGTTTTTGTGCAATCATGTTTCTCACTGTCAGTTTGAGATGTCCTTGAGGCCTATAAGAGTTTTTGTTTCTTTATAGCAGATGTAAAGATATAAATATGTAGTTTGTAATGACTGTACTGCTGGTACCCAGCATGCATTGCAGCATTAAGCATTTTGTTGATTGTCACCATTGTTGTGATTCATGACGTCCTGATTCTTGATGTCTGTGACTGTGTGTGTCTGTTTTTAAAATGCCTAAAATAATAATAATTAAATTACACTCTAGTTGAGATCAATGAATAAGAACATTACATAATGTCATCATCAAATTATAATCATCAGTACCTGACAGTGGAGTGTTGTTTTTTAAATCAATGGCCAGTAACGCACTGTTGCGTTAAAATGATCGATCCTCACATAAAAGTATTGCTACTAAATCTTTTAACTAATAATTAGGGGCCATGCGGTGAAGGTGCGTAGGCACCTACTGAAATCGTTGGAGGAGTTCTTATTATTATTCTTCCGCTCTAGAAGTCTATGGCAGCCCATAGAACCGCTTGCGGGAAAGTTATGAAATGTGGCACACTGATAGAGGACAGTCTGAACACTCACCATAGCAAATTTGGAGTCTCTAACTCAATCCCTCTAGCCTAGAAATCTAGACGCACCCTAGCGGCAGCAAAATGTATTTTGCAGCCAGGGTAGTCTAGCAACTCTCCGTTGACTTTCGAGCTGTAAAAACCTAAATTGGGTCAGGCCAATCACATCGTGTTTAGAGTAGGCGGGGCGGGCTTAACATAATGACGACAGAGTTGTGACGGTTCCCTGCTACTTGAAAACAAAGAATGGCGGCTGCTGCTGGTGAACAGTCTTTCGAATAGGCTTTGGCCGCGACCCTGGAGGACTTGGAGTTAAGTTTTTCTTTGAGAAAAGAGCAAAGAACGGCACTTAAGTCATTCTTAAAAAAGGAAGATGTGTTCGTAGTTTTGCCCGCCCCTCAGACTGAGCCGTGTCTATGGAGAGTTGCCAGACCTAACATCTTGATGATATAGGTCTGGCTTGCCAGGCTACAATCCCTCTAGCACCACCAACTGTCCAAAGTTGCACTCATGTTGCTAATCACTTGTGAACTGTACGGACTAGTAGCAAAATTCAATTACACCCAATGACGTCATCTTCCGTCATGTAAATCTTTCTGCCATTTTGAATTGATTGAAAAACCTACTTTTCGAACTCGGCCTAGGCGGTTGCTCCAATTTTCACAAAAATGTAACCTGATCATCTTCAGACCATGCCGACAAAAAATTATGCAATTCAAGTTGATTCGTCAAACCGTTCTCGAATACTGCACAAACTAATTTTAATTAGCGCTTGTGAAAAAACCATAGACAGTATATAAACTGGACACAGCGACCCCATTGGATTCAACGGAGACAAGTGAAGTCAATTAGAAGCACTCACTTCCTGGGGGTCGAGTGTACTGCGCAGACTCAAACTGAGCTTGACGACGTAGATGTGACGTGAGCAACCTGTCTGTCTTCTAGTAGGTGTGCCAAGAGAAATCTGAATCATTCCCTTCCGAAACTTGCAGAGATGGAGAGTGTGAGTAGGAGGTGTCCATGAGCTAGGAGCAGGAGAAACTTTTGCTAGGTATTCTGATTAATTATTTTGTCATTTTGCCTCCACGTCCTCCCGATTGCCCGCTAGCTTCTCCTCCTGTCCATACGGTAATCTCTCTACTGTGCGACAGAGAGTCGCGTGGTTATGACGCAATCGTTAGCCTATTTTTACAAAAATTGCTTCTACGGGGCCATAGGGTAAGCTACAAGGTAATGGGGCCTTTTATACATTTTCGTGTTTCTTTAGAAATAAATAATGGACAAATTGAGTCTTTAAACGCCTCAGATGTAAAGTTATTCGCTGTCAAAGTGACGCCAAAATGAATGGGAGTCAATGGAATGCTAAGAGCAGGTGGGGGTCCGCTAATCAATGGCGGCGCCCGGGGAAGCTTCAAAATAATATGAAACCCTGCCCCCCTGGAAAAAACAGACGTTTAGGCTGTATGTCCAGCTGTATGGTACATGTCATCACAAGCATGACCTGAGGGGAGATGCTGCGTTTCGGTGCAGCGCCATCTACTGGTCTGGAGATATGAAAAAATGGCTATTTTTGCGAATAACTTCTGAACAGTTTGTCCAAAATTCATATAAGTCGTCTTGCTCGATTTGGGGCGTCATGCCAAATCTAATGATATTCAATTTTCCCATATCGGTCATTTTGGGTGTCGGCCATTTTGAATTTTGTACTAAAATGCTGTATTTTATGAATGCATAAATGTATCGTTACAAAACTTGGCATGGGTCATCAACACGATGCCCTGAAGGAGCCTGCAAAGTTTTGAACCTAGTGGTCAAATAATTTTTTCAAATGCTTATAACTCTGTGTGTGGTTTTTACGCGCGTCCTCTCCTTAGGTTCCTGAATACTTGCCGAGTCCACGATACCAAGCATGCTAGGTTTCGCCTTACTGTTTGTGTAGCGTTGTGATTTAGTGCTTAAAGGGATAGTTCACTTTGAAATTAAATTTTGGTATGTTTTAGCTTACCTCAAGGGCATCCAAGATGTAGGTGTCTTTTTTTCCGCAGTAGTTTCAATTTTTATATTTTTAGGTCAAACCGTTCTTGTCTGTCAGTCATATAATGCAGGTCTATGGTCACTGTCTCAAAGAGCATGCACAGAGTCCAAATTAAAACAATTCCCCATCGTCCAAAATAAACAATTTGTAAGTACACATTGATGGCCTAAGACACGAAACGAGCGGTTTGTGTGAGAAAACGAACATTATTTATATCGTTGTTACCTCTTGTACACAGCCACGTCCAAGTGATCTGAGAGTGCGGGCGGGTATAGATATATACAATAGAAGTCGCCTTGGCTACTGCAGTTCATTGGAACGAAACCATAGCCAAGGCGACATCTAGTGTATACAGTGCTATGCATAAGTTTAGGCACCCATGCTAAAGTTGACTAAAAAGAGGAATAAAAAATCATCTTTTGGAAATTTAACTTAATGCCTTAATTAAAAAAATTTGGAAAAATCCAACCTTTAAGGACACCAATTTTCTTTGTGAATGAATAATGTATCGTAAATAAATAAATATTCTTCCTTAAAGGCGATTTTCATTCACTTAGATGTAAAAGCAGTTACAGTATATCCTTTTAGGTTAGCGAACGTTGCAATAAATAATAATTGGTTGCAAAACGGTATCCACCCACATTGTCTGGTTGTCAGTTACGTCAGAAAAACAAATAATACAGTCAAATTACTCCATGCTATAGCATTTGAGATTGGCCAATCTAATCCACGAGTCAGAGAGCTGTCATTAAAGCCTTGTAGCCAAACTTAACCCTTGATTAACCAGTGGCACTAACTTGTAGGCCTGATAATTTGTTAAAATAGACATTGATTAATCAAATAGCCTATTGGTAAAAACAAATGTTTGCTGGACCTACGTGTATTCGATATAAAATATTATTTCCTATTCAAATTTCCCTCCATGCCTTATTTTTATTATTATTATTATTATTGTTGTTGTTATTATTATTATTAAAATTGCTCTATTCCTTTCAGTTCCTTGTGGCGATATTCCTTGCAGTCCGGACGCACCGCAAACGAAAAAAAAATATTGTTCTGGACAGTGGTAGGCATTTTCCCAATTTTATAACATTGACATTAATTAATCAAATATTTGAAGACTATTTCATGTTCATGTTCCATATTTTTCCCATGCATTTTTCCAATTGTAAATTTGTTCTGTTCATTTCAGTTACTTATGGGGATATTCATGGGTTTCATCAGGTCCCTTTCCACAGGTGTATAAAATCAAGCACCTAGATTATGAATGCAGACTGCATTGTGCTTGATTAATACACCTGTGGAAAGGGACCTGATGAAATCCATGAATTGATTGTGATCCAGCACCCAACTCAAAAACATGGACAGTTCTTGATAGTTGTCTGGATATTAGTTTCCCAGAGTTTGGTTCTGATGAGCTGTTCTCCAGCACACCTGACACCACGCTTGATGCTCTTATGGAGTTTCACCTCGCTCCAGCTACAGCTCTGCTGCCAGAGTCCACCCTCGCTCCACTGCCAGCACCAGAGTCCACCCTCACTTCACTGCCAGCACCAGAGTCCACCCTCGCTCCACTGCCAGCACCAGAGCCCACCCTCGCTCCACTGCCAGCACCAGAGCCCACCCTCGCTCTAGCTACAACTCTACTGCCAGAGCCCACCCTCGCTCCACTGCCAGCATCAGAGTCCACCCTCGCTCTAGCTACAACTCTACTGCCAGAGCCCACCCTCGCTCCAGCCACAGCCACCAATGAGAGATACATGTAAATGCAGAAGAAAATGCACAGACAAATTTAGTGAGGAGAGGCGTAAGGAGATCTGGAAGAGGTACTGGGACATCAACTACACAGACAAACGTGCATTCATGTTCCACAGTGTCAGCCAGTTTGTGGGGATGGAAAAACAAGTCGACGGGGCAGGTCCTTTGTTTACAGGCTAAAGAATGCAGATCAGGTCCCACAGCAGGTCTGTAAAACTTTTTTCTTGGCCACTTTGGGGTACCACCCGGCAAATGACAGTCTGGTCCTCTCTGTGATGGGGAATGAGATAGGGAATGAGGCGATCACAAGAGACCAAAGAGGAAGACATACACCATCCAACAAGCTGGACATGCAGCCTTTTTACGACCACATTGAATCATTCCACCCATCAGTGAGCCACTACCGAAGAGAGCATGCCCCACATCGTCGCTACCTCCCTAGCGACGTTAACATCAAGCTCATGTATGCTGATTATTTGGGAAAAGGCAGCAGCTGCTCCTATGAAAGCTACCGCAAAGCTGTAAAACATAAGAACATCAGCTTTGCAAAGCTTGGAGAGGAGGAATGTGAGGAGTGCGTACTGCAGGATCAGCACATGAAAAATGACCATGATGGGGACGGCCATGACATGGACTGTTTGCAGTGCCAGAGGTGGCGTGGACATAAAGAGTCTGCCGTGCAGAGCCGAATAATATACCAGGCTGATGCAGAGAAGGACTGGCCAGAGGACACATTGGTGAAGAGTGTGGACCTTCAAAAAGTCATCATGTTGCCTCGTATGCCTGGTTTGAAACCATCAATCTTCACAAAACGCATCGTGGCATTCCATGAGACCTTTGCCTCTGTAGGCAATAAAAAAAAAACAAAAAAAAACACCATCTCTGTGGTCTGGCATGAGGGCACGGCAGGGCGAAGAGCAGCAGAGATCACCTCGGCCTATGTGACTGCACTAAAAAAAGAAAGGGACATATGCCACTGCATCTTCTGGGTGGACAACTGTTCTGCCCAAAATAAGAATTGGTGCTTGCTATCCTCCCTGGTCTGCCTTGTAAATGGTGATACCACCTCCATGGAGGATATAACTTTGAAATACTTCGAAAAGGGACACACGATCATGAGTGCTGACAGTTTTCACCATGGTGTCGAGCTGGAGATGAAAAATCGACCTGGAGGTGTGCTGTATGACTTTGAGGATTTTGTGAGTGTTGTGACAAGTTGAAACTCCAGGAAGGTGGAAGTGGTTGAAATGAAGAATGAAGATGTGCTGAATTGGAAGGATGGGCACTCCTGTGTGAAGATCAAGAAGGCATCAAAGTTGGGCAAGATGTCAGTGATCTAGCTGCGACGTCACGTGGCTCTAGGAGCCTGTTCTTCAAACTAAACCATGTAGATGCTCACTTTACCGAGTTGGACTTCCTCCGGGCTAAAGGCGCTGATCCACTTGTCCGTGCGACACTTCTGTCGCGCCGCGCTCCACTATATTCCTATGGGTGACGTCAAGCGACTTTGACGCGCCCGCAAAGCATTCCGGGAAGGCGGCGCTTCATTTGGAAAAATGCTGCATGTCAAAAAGCTGGCCGATGCCCATCTTTATGCAAATTAATTCCGTTAAACGCGTCGCGACTATCCAATAGAAGTAGAGCATATGGAGACGGAGGGAAGTCTCTCGCAGGTCCTCTGTTCTAATACACTACATTTCCCGCTCGGTCAAAACCACGCCCATAGTGGTAAACGCCCATCAATGTACCAATGTGGGGAGGCGTGGCGACACCACGCGACAGTCGTGTCGGACAAGTGGATCAGCACCATAAGTTCGCGCTGAAGGTTCCCTCTCTCCTGAGACCACATGACCGGGGGATTGAAGAGGCTAAAAAGAACGACATAATCAGAAAACTATGTCCTTTTATGCCCCCAAACAGGAGGGCTTTCTGGTGTTCACTGCCTGTAAGCGAAGTTGTGGAGGATGAGGAGTGAGAACACCCTAAAACAACATTAAATTAATTCAGGATTCCAAGTTCACACACTTGTACATGATTTACTCTTATTCCCATTTCCATGCATTTTAAATTTGTACATGATTCGTTGTTCTATCTTCTGTATCTTTGTTTTATATCTTGTTATATCTTTGCATTCCATTATTAATTAAATGAATATGTTTACTTATTAGAAATATGCTTATCTTGTATGTATTCATATGATTCAGTGTCACCTCTCTGCAGTCAACCTGTTAGTTTTACTGCACACAAGATACTCTTTACTGCTATGGCTGTATTGTGTCATGTCTAATTAATTAATAATGCCATCAGGATGCAACCAAATCAGAGGATAGCAATAAGTAGATGGCTAAAAGTAATTGTAAATCATCCAAAATAATCAATCAATCAATCAATCCTTTTATTTCTAAAGCACATTTTAAAACAACACGAGTTGATCGAAGTGCTTTACAGACCCAACCTTAAATAACATACACAAACAAACCAAAAAACACAATACTGGTGTCACTATAATGATTTTGTAAATGGTGATCAGCAATCAAATATTGATAATTTTGAAGTTACTGCCTTTTGCCTTGGCATGACTTCTCACTTTTTGCAGACAATACAAAGGCAGAGTACAGTAACTTCAAAATTGGGGTCAAAGGTCAAGTTTGAGCTCAAGATTTTTTTATGTAGATAATTGTCATTACTAAAACATTTAATTGCCAGATTTCCAGTTTCCTACCTATAATTAATTTGGCTGGACAACTAAAAAACTTTAAAGTCATTTTTCTCAGTTCCACACTCTAGCGACTTAAGGTCTTTTGCTTTTGTAGGGCAGAATAGTCATATGGCCCGCTGCTACAGTTGTACAGATTATTAAAGCATTTATTCCAACTACATGTCATCTCTCTAATGCAGTCATTTTTACTTAAAACCGACGTTGATTTGCTTGATCAATGCAGAAATATTTTCTGAAAACATCTGCTATTGCTGAAAAATAAGCAATTTAACAAAAATGAAGGGTCAAGAGCCCAACTAAAGCAAACGCTGATCACCATGATGGTGACCTCAAACAAATCTAAACATCGTTTGATTCTCAATAAGAACTGCTGTAGACATCTGATATAAATAGTCAATCTGTTTAGTAATAAGTGAAGCTGGTAATGCTGTTTGTGGAGTTGTTTAATCCTCCTCTGCTGAGATCTTCAGAGATTTAATATATTTTATCTACAGTTGATTTCATCTAAGGCTGTGGCTGAACAAAGTTGTAGTTTATTTATCGCTTTTCAAATCCATGATGCTCATAAACTCCAGCTTGATTTGAGATGATCCAAAGGGCATCTTGAGCAATAAAAGAAAAGCTGTCTATACAGAGTCTCATGATCAATAATACTTATTTACTTGCATAGAATTTTCAATTTGATTTCACACTTGCATTAACTAGTGCAGCCAAACAAGAGCTGCATTTAAAGTAATTAAACTACAGTCTTCACATACACTTTACAGAAACACAAATTCGGTCACACAAAACACGTGTTCTGTAAGATATGTCTTAATGATCAAATATACAAAGGAATAATTTCACCTCACACATGGACCACAGATTTAATCAGATGTCAAATTTAACCCCCCTGATAAATCGTTCAGATGGGTTTGTATAGTGATGCTTTAGCTTTTGACATCGTATAAATCCAAATGCCCCATTCATCCATTACTAAGATACATATTAAATTGTGCAGGAATGAAAGAGACATATTTGGTTGTCATAGAATTCCAGGTGCAGTTCAATCTTAACTTCTTGGAAATCTATTCTGATAGAATAACTTTTAAAAACATTTAGGCTAATCCAAGAGCGAAGATAATTAAATTCCAGCGCAAGAGCACAGAGACATTCGCGAGTGTGAACGGAGGTCGTTTTTCTAATGTTGTCATCTGTACAAAGAAAAAATCTTCTCAGTTTTAAGGATTCAATGATTGAATAAGTGCACTCAATAACGTCCACTATGGTTTCTACCACTACAAATGGCTGTCGACCCAAATACTGCCCTATTTGAGGATATATTATCAGGGCGATTTTGGATTCAGCCGTTGTCGTGTAAACATACCTTTAGTAATAGTGAAGATATTGATTAGCTTATTAAGGTGTGTTTTATTAGGGATGGAGCCAAACTCCGCAAGACAGTGGCACTCCAGGACCCCCTGGGATAGAGTTTCGTATTTGGACAGACATTTTATTGGACAGAGTAAGAGCGTGTGGTCAGGCTGCGTCCGAAACCTCATACTTCCCTACTATATATGTAAAGTATTATCCCGAACAATTATCCCGAAACAATTATTATAATTTTTTTACTTGTAATACAGAAATCAAATGACATTGTGCTGTTAAAAGAAGTGCTTCTGTATTATGTTTTGTTCATTTTTGTAGAATCTGAAATGTCTTTAGACTGATGTGAGCAGTGAGGATGGAGAGCCCAGAGCTGAATACTGGAAACGATGCCATGGATGGAATCATCCATCACTCCACCTGTCCTTATTGACTCAGATTGTGAAGCACAGCAACAACCTCAGGCACAAAGGCACTATGAAGAAAATAGAGCATCAGTGTGTTTTCAGCATGTCAAAGGCTTGCTCTACTATGCTTCGCTCACAGGAGTGTTTACTGTTGAAATGAGTCTCACAGGTTCAGTACAGGCTCTCTGTGAAACTGGGCCTACATCACTGGCAGTATTTAGATGTGTTTTAAATCAATACCAGATAGAAATCCTAATTAAGAGACTAAATTAATTCCAGGTGGTGGTTAATCAATTAAATTAACTAAATGAATGCATTCCCTGACAATTAAGTGTATTTAAATATCCCTGCCTTCAGTACAAATGATTGAGAGAAGCAGCAATAAACAGTGGTAGAGTGTATTCAGAGAAGCTCTCTGAGAATTTTGAAAAAGACTCTTGATTTAGGTTTGGATGATTTTCCCTCATGGCTGTAAGGGAGACTAGTTTTTGGAAAGGACTCATTTTAGCCCTTTTTCTCTTTGCTGTTGATGGACAGAAACTAGGGCCGTAAGTACTGTTAAATGTGCTTTGAAGTGAACAAGCATTCTGTTGTCTGTTTTATGTTGGATTAACTAAACTTTATAGATGGTGAAAATTAGTTTTGTGAACTGATTGAAGCCTTCTTTCAATACCATTGTTAAAGATCACCACTCTTCATTTGTTGCTATCCAGTGATAAAATGGATGTCATGTGGTTCCTGAAACTAAACCTCTCTGTATTTTTCCACAGGTTATTCATGGTGACGTTCCCTGCAGTGATTGAGTCTGGATCTGATGCCAAATTATGCATAACTCTTCTGAAACCCCAAGAGAGTCTCACAATGACAGTTTCTCTGCTTGATGAGAAAAACAGGACAACTCAACTTGTGCAGCAGGTTTCTTCAACGTCGTTTCACCGCTTTTTCAGTTTCCAGGTCTGTCATGAGACGCATGTGCCTTTTTTTGGGGGGGCGGGGGGTTTGTTGTTAACTTAGTTTCTCCACAGGCTCCTCGAGTAGATGGAGAAGTGGTGCAGAAGCTGAAGGTGGACGTTCAAGGGAAGGTCTTCAGAGCGACTGAAGAGAGAAAAGTCATGTTCAGACGTTACCAGCCTTTGACCTTCATCCAAACAGACAAACCCATCTACAATCCAGGACAAACGGGTGAGCTGTGAATGTCCCTTGGTTTAATATTAGAGGTGTAGAAAGTCCAATACGCTACAAGTATTGATAATCAAGTGCATTGATGTGAGGTTATTGGTGTCTTTGCAGTGAATTTCAGAGTTGTCACTATGGATACCAGATTTGTGCCTTTTGATCAAATGGTAAGATCAGATGTTTCACCATATTGTGTGTTCTAGCCACAAAGAAACCTGCAAATTTAATGCAGGTTATTTTTACGTGCACTGTTGCACTTTCAGTGATTTTTGCAGCATCTGTGTGTTTGTGCTTTTTAAATGTTTAATATTCCTGTCTTTGTCTTGCAGTACAATCTGGTGGTAGTAGAGGTGAGTGTTCTGTTGCAAGTCTTTGAATGGAGCCAATGCAGCTTTTTGTACTTCTGCTTTGTTTGCTGTTTTTCCTCTGAGTTGTTCATTGTTTTGTTTTTAGGACAATAATAATAACCGGATTGGTCAGTGGACAAATGTTTCTTCAACGGGATGGATATTGCAGCTTTCTCATGAGTTAAACCCAGAGGCTCAGATAGGGATGTACACACTAAAGGCTTTTATTGGTGACCGAACAATCTCCCATGTTTTTGAGGTGAAAAAATATGGTAAGTCATTGTGTATAAATTGTGTAGCAGTTCAATGACACATCTGAGGTCTTGATCCAAGTCATCTGGTTTCTGGTTAAGTTTTGCCCAAGTTTGACGTGACCGTAAACACACCACAGACGTACAGCGTTGCAAATGTGGGACTGAAAGTTGAGGCTTGTGCCAAGTGAGTAACACCTCTATTTTCTTGTCTTGTGGTTGGTCAGTTCTTGATCTTGTTCCTTGTGATGTTTCTCAGATACACATATGGCCAACCTGTGCTTGGTCAAGCATTGGTGGAAGTCTGCCGTGAGCCATTTCCATATGTTGTGGTTCCTGATGTGACCCGTCGTTGCCTGAAAAAAAACTGCAAAGGTGTGACTCCTGCCTTACAGTGGAGGGTTTTTCTTGTGCTTGACTTAAATGTGACTTTGTTCTGCTACCAGATGAACGACACCGGCTGTGCCTCCCTTACCGTCGATACATCAGTGTTTTTCAACACCAAATTTGAAAATGATATGCAAGATACTTTTCTTGTAAATGTGAATGTCACTGAGGTGGGAACAGGTGAGCTATTGGCTGATCTGAACCAATGGTACTTGCTTAAAGTTTGTTTGCAGTTCACCTTTTTTCAATTGCATCCCCCAGATGTATTGATGTCAAAATCTGCAACAGTGTCCATTACGTTTGAAGTCGGCAAAGTCACGTTTGTGGACCTCCCAGATTATTTTGAAACTGGATCAATGATTAATGGAAAGGTAAGTTTAATCTTTGTCACAGAAGCCTTCACATTAGTTCCCTTTCCTAACCTTGATCATTCCCAACAGATCTCGGTGTCTCGTTTCGATGGTACTCCAATTGCAAACAAAGCGGTTTATCTCCTGGATAGTAACAGCTGGCCCAACAAACTGCTGCTGAATCTGACCACAAACCAGAAAGGACTGGCCACCTTCTCCCTCAGCACTGCTAATCTTCCTAAAGCTGCTCTCAATCTCGTGGTACGATTTGCTCCGTTTTGTGACATGTAGACTTCTCCCAATCTCTCGCATGAAACCAATGCCATTCATTGTTCCTCAGGCAAGTGCGACTCCAGAGGTTGTGTATGGTTACAAATCACCATACTTCTCTACAGATACAAGGGTTGTTCAGATTCTCCAACCTGCTTCTCCTGACAACCCATCACTTAGTGAACTGACTATAGTGAAGCTCGATCAGCCACTCAAATGTGGTGCTGCGTTTCCAGTGACGGTCAAGTATTCTTTTGTTGGAGAGACTGGTGGCTACAGCACTGACATCATCTACATGGTGAGTGAACATTAGTGTTGTAGTTTTTTTTTTTTTTTTTTTTCTGCACTGGTCAGTTTGTTCAGTACCTTTTATGCACCCATTTGTCAGGTCATGTCCAGAGGATTAATCGTCCTCCATGGATTTCAGACAGTCACAGCAAGGGCTTCTAATACAGTCACGAGCGGCTCTGTGTCTTTCCAGCTGTCTGTCAGTGTTGATATGGCTCCAGTAGTGCGGATTCTGGTCTACTGTGTTCTGCCCAGTGAGAATGTTGTTGTTGGTAGTGCATCATTTGACACAGAAACGTGTTTCCAAAACAAGGTATGATGTGCACTAGCATCTTTTGTCTTTAAGTGGGGAATGGTGATGTGTTCTACAGCCTGTTGATTCTTGTTCCAGGTGTCTCTACAGTTCTCTCCTGCTACGGCTGTTCCTGCTGAGGGAAATGTTCTGACTGTCTCTGCTCAAGCAGGATCTCTTTGTGGCATCAGTGCTGTAGATCAGAGCATCCGGATCATGGAGCCAGGAAGGCGTCTGAGTGCTGAAATGGTATCATGTGCCTCAATCAGATTTCCATTGTAGCAAATTAGCTTAAATATTAAAGGGGTGGTATAATGCCCTTTTCACAAGATGTAAAATAAGTCTTTGATGTCCCCAGAGTGTGTAAGTTTTAGCTCAATACCCCTAAGATATTTTTATATAGCATGTTCAATTTGTCATTTTTGAGGGTGAGCAAAAATGCACCGTTTGTGTCTGTTCCTTTAAAGGCAAATGAGCTGCTGCTCCTGGCACAGAGGGCGGAGCTTCAACAGCTTGCACTCACACAGACATGCACTGACCATTTCAAAAACTTTAAGCCTTTTGTTCAAACTGGATTCAAACAATGGAGACTCAAGAAGTGACATGTAGAATACAATGGGATGTTGATGAATTTATGTAGCGTATGTGTAGTTATCTTCTAGTCACTGATTAGCATATTCTGTCTTGATAATCTATAAACCGGGGGCGGGGTTTATGTAAATTGTAGGGTTGGTGATGTCACTAACCCGGGAGGAATGTCGTGTAGTCCCTACCAGCCGTTTGTCCTTAAAGCGATTTCTTTAAAAGCAAATATCTCCCTTTGCTTTGAGCATTGTAACTTTGCAGATGTTTATGCTCAAACAGAAACATTACACTAACAAGTTAAGTGAAATCATAATCAACCACCCCTTTAATAATCATAACATATTATATTTGGATCAGTTAATAGAATTAACTTAATATAGTAATTCATATTACAATTAACCTGTTTGTCCCATAAATTAGATTTTTAATTTTCTTTCTAAGAAATGTACATTTCCGGTGTATGGGAAGTCTTTCTTACTGTTCAGTACTCAGAGCAAGTAGTTAAAATCTGCATGATTAGCGACTCCAGTATATGAGCATGAAACACAAACAAATTTACGTGTGACATGAACAAGACTTTAACTAGACTAAACTTAAACTACTCTAACTTACTTACTCAGTTTACCAAGGGAAGAGCTGAAGCAGAATACAGGAAGCAAGAAGTTGTAGCATTGTTTGAAATTCAGTAGATAAACGGCCTTGAGCAAACCATCAGTTTTGTTCTAACACTCCCTTTAAAAGGGGTAAGGATACTTAATGTATCAAATAATGAGACTAAGTTTGATACTTGCATGTCTCGCCCATTTGAGTAAAACTGTCATGATGCAATTTGTTGAGGCTCCATTTGATCTTTGCTGATGTCTTGATGAGAGAACCAATGGGAGTCAGAGACTTTGGTGAATGGAAAGAAAAGGCCACTGCCTGGCACAAGCATGGGGGTCCTTAAACTTCTAGTTCAGTCCCTTTCTGAGAAATCCTGATGTGGAGATGCTAAGACATTATCTTTTGATCATTTATTTTTTTAAAGCGTGAAGATGTCACACCCTTTGGAGGTGTGAGCCAATAAGTTCCCTTTGGAGGGAATTTCTTGACGGCCCTTTGTTCTCGCAGGCTGTTGAATGTAATTTTGATTGGGTGTTTAAGGCCCTGTCCACACGGAGACGCGTTTCGCTGTATACGTATACATTTTTTATCGAATTGGCGTTTCGTCCACACGGCTCCGGCGTTTTCGGAGACTGAAACCGCAATTTTTTTGAAACCGGGTCCCAAGGTGGATAAATCTGAAAACGCCGCCCTTGTGTTTTCGTGTGTATGGCCAATCCGTATATTTTGTGAAACGATGATGTCATCACACCAAGTGTCAACTAGTCAGACACCGTTAAGTCACAGCAACTACATTTATGGTTTTTCATATTGTTCAACAAAGTTCTTGATTAAAAAAGAAAAAAAGAAGCTACTGTGCCTAATATTCTAATATTATTGTATACAGCGCGCAAGGTGTATGCGAATGCTTTAAGTCTTCTCCGTTTTTAGTGTATGTCTGTGGCAGAATTACAGCGCCACATACTGGTCTGGCATGTATACTACATCGTTTTGAGTCGGTTTCGTGTGTACGCAGATATTTCTTGAGATGACGCCGTGTTTACGGAATTTATTTTTTTTTGAACGGGGAAAAAAAATATCGGATGGGGAAAGCTCTGGCTTCGTGTGGATGTGGCCTAAGAAAAGAATTTTCAAGATTCTTATACAATGTGTAACAAAGTTAGCAAAATGTAAAAACTCCAATCTTTGTCCCCATTTGTTAAGAGTCCAAACATGCTACATATGATTTTGGTTAACCATAGTACTGTATGTATGTCTGAAACAATCTAAAAGAGAATGAATACATATGCCAAACCCCATAAAAGGGAAATCATGAGATGGGGAAAATTGGATACATGTTTATACATTTCTCATGTTGTATGTATTATAGGATAAAAAGGGTTTATTTCTCATTCTCAGCAAGAACACATCTCTGCAAATTCTTTCTGGGTCATAAGTCTTGTCAGTCTTAATGTGTCCTGTAACAGTATTTTAGGGATTCATTTGGGATGTTAGTTTTGGGGAAGTTTCATAGACCTTTGTTAGTGAGTTTGCTGGATTATTCATTAAATATAATAATTTGTCTGATTGGTCCAGATGCTACACATTTTAGACCTAAACTTAAGTGGCATTCTAATCAGATGTGTGCCACATTAAAATTCCGTTTACTGCAGATCAGAGATGGGGAAAACCCTGACATGCCATCACTGAACTACTTTTCAATTTGATTAAACGTCATTAACAGACACTTGTCCTTTTTAAAATGTGTTATCACTATGACTTTGCTTTTTGAAAACCTACAGTACATATGTGACTTACTACTAGAAGACAACTTTCTCTGTTCTCAGGTGTTCAACTTGCTCCCAGTGCGGTCACTATCTGATTATCCATATGAAGTTGAGGATGAACAGGAGTGCCTAAATGTTCGCTCCCGTCGGGCTGTTCCTACAGACCAAGCCTCCGAAACCTTCAAGGTATAAAACTGTTCATTATCCTGTTTACTAAACTCACCTTAATCTTCAAATGTTTTTCTCTTGCTCTGACAGAGCATGGGGATGAAGGTTGCCACAAATTTGCCTATCAGAGTACCTGAGTGTGTGATGTACAGAGGCCTGAATTATTATCGCAACTTCCGTGATGGTATGTCAGGTTGTTTGTTGCTCATAGACTCATGACTTGAAAGATTCCTTAAGTTTATTATAGTTGGTAGCTTCTGTGATCTGAAACTGCAAGTCATTTGGAAAAACTCAAAGTCTCTTACATTGTAACAGTGTATATTCAATTTTATTATTAAGTGTTTTTTATTAATTTTTTTACAACTGCCCAAACATGCATATTTGAATTTGTATGAACCCTGTTTTATCTGCAGACACTAGGACAGTTTGTAGTAAAATTGCTGGTCTCTTTCAGTAATGTATTATCGTAAGCCTGTAGCCATGGCAATGGCTGGAATGGCTCCTCCAGAAGCCGAAAGGGCTGGAGGTGACACTTCCTCTTTTGACGTGACCGTCAGGACTTACTTTCCAGAAACCTGGATCTGGCAGCTTGCTCAAGTGGGGTTAGTAAAACCTTTTGTTCCATCTAAAGCTACTTTCCCACAGTTTTTACTTCTCCTGTCCCCCTCATTTATAGTTTTGAGTCCTTGTCTTCAGAGCGACTGGATCCACACGAGTTCCCCTCACTGTTCCTGACACCATCACCACATGGGAGACGGAGGTGTTCTGTCTGTCCTCAAAAGGTTTAGGTCTTGCTCCTCCTGCTCTGCTGACTGTCTTCCAGCCCTTCTTCCTGGAGCTCTCCCTGCCGTACTCCATCGTCCGTGGGGAGTCTTTTGATCTGAAGGCCACGGTCTTCAGCTATCTGTCCAAGTGCATCATGGTCTGTCATGGTTTCTTTATATACTGTAATGGATCTGTATAGAGAAGGTCATGTGTCTTTGCTCCATGTGCTGTTTCATTGGCAGGTTAAATTAACTCCAGCTTCATCCACGGCCTTCACTCTTAAACCATATACTGATCCGTATTCATCCTGTATTTGTGCCAATGGGAGAAAGACCTTCAAATGGGTTCTCTCAGCTTCGGTTCTCGGTCAGTTTTGGACCGTCTGTTTCCAAATTTAAAGTTAGTGGTGTTGCTCACTTCCTGTCTTGCACTACAGGAGCTGTCAATGTGACTGTCAGTGCTTCAGCTGAAGCATCCCAGACTCAATGTGGCACTGAAGTCGTGACTGTGCCGACAAGAGGACGCATTGACGTAGTCACTCAAAGTCTACTTGTCCTGGTGAGTGTTACCAGCCTTCTGGAGTTTGATCATGATCTCATGCTGATTTACTGATGTGGTGTTATTGTTTATAGCCTGAAGGAGTTGAAAGGACAAACACCCAGAGTTGGTTACTGTGTCCAAAGGGTTTGTTTGCACTCAATGATTCCCAAATACCTTCTCCCTGTATAGCCAAACATTAGCCTAGCACTCAATGCTGATCCATTCTGTTCGGTCTGCAGGAAAAGATCTTTCTGAAGATGCGACTCTGACGTTTCCAACAAATGTGGTTCAGGGATCAGCCAGATGCTCAGTTTCAGTCCTTGGTAAAGCATTTTGTTGAGTAGAAACTGACAGGTAATATTTAGCAGAATAACTGTTTCTGATGTGGGTTTAATGCTTGACCTCGTGTAGGGGACATAATGGGTCGTGCACTGAAGAATCTAGATGGGTTATTACAGATGCCATCTGGCTGTGGAGAACAGAATATGATCATTCTTGCTCCGAATATTTACATCCTGCTGTACCTGGAAGTCACGGGGCAACTCACCGCAGCCATCCGAGAGACCGCCACAGGATACCTTCGGAGTGGTATGGGCGAGCAGATCCATTTTCATTGTTGGGGAGACAATCTTAATGACTTTTAGTCCGTGATTCCCATCAAAGCTGTCAAGACTCCCTAATAAGCTCTCATCTCATCCCCTGCCCCATATTTTTTTCTTTCTTTTGAACAGGATACCAAGGACAACTAAACTACAGGCACAGTGACGGCTCATACAGCACATTTGGTTATGATGCATCCAATACATGGTGAGTTTCATGCTGTTATTCTAGTTGTGTAACCTTTGTCACAAGCGGTTTGTTCAGTTTAACAACTTTCTCCACGGCCAGGTTGACCGCTTTTGTCATGAGGTCTTTTGGTCTAGCGAAGCGTTTCATCTTCATTGATCCGAATGTCCTTCAGAGTGCAAAGGACTGGCTGATAAGCCAGCAGGGTGCAAATGGTTGTCTCATGCAACAGGGAACTTTGTACCACAACGACATGAAGGTACATGTGTTATCAAATGGACCTTAACCATTTTTCCAAGATTGTTTTTAATCTGTGTTTGTGTTTTAGGGTGGAGTTGGTGATAACGTGACCATGACTGCCTACATTGTTGCATCGCTGCTTGAACTAGGCATCCCCGCCACAGTAAAAACATCTCCAGTAGTTGTATGAGCTCATTGCAGATGGCCTTCCTTTTCTGGCTGTTGTCTGATATCTGCTTTGCTTTCAGGATCCCGTCATTACCAACGCTCTGTCATGCTTGAGGCCTGTCGCCGGGAACCTGGGAAACACTTACACCACAGCTCTGCTGACCTACACCTTCAGTCTGGCTGGAGAGACCACCACTCGATCACAGCTTCTAACAACCTTGAACAACGTTGCCATTTCTGAAGGTAAGATTTACCCGCTGTTTTTTTTGGTTGAGAAGTTCAAGTTCTTTGTCATCGACTTTCTCTCCTCCATCTCATCCTAAGGCACTAAGCTCCATTGGTCTCAGACGACATCTGGTGATACTCTGGCGGTGGAGATCAGCTCTTACGTGCTGCTAGCAGTTCTCGCTGTTCAGCCTCTCACGACAGCTAATCTGGGTTATGCTAACCGCATTGTCAACTGGCTTGTGACCCAGCAGAATCCCTATGGAGGGTTTTCCTCCACCCAGGTGCCTCTGACTACCAAACATGAGTGCAATCATTTATGAGGAGTTTTTAATCTGGTGCTTGTTTTTAGGACACTGTGGTGGCTCTTCATGCCCTCTCTGTGTACGCTGCTCAAGTGTTCAGCTTGGATGGCTCCAGCACTGTTACCGTACAGTCCTCAGTAGTAGGAGGAGACTCTTATAGCTTCAAAGTGAATCGGGACAACAGGCTGCTGTATCAGGAGAAGCTGCTGAAGAACGTTCCTGGCAAATATAGTGTTAAAGTGTCAGGATCCACTTGTGTGTCTGTGCAGGTATGCATCTTAACCCTCTATTTCTGTTTCTTTTGTGCACCTCCAAATCTGATTAGTCTTGTCTGCCCTGCCCCCATACCGTAGATTGCATGTTTTTACAACATCCCGACACCCGTTAAAGTCTCCAGGACACTGAGTGTTGACGCGGAGGTGACTGGAGACTGCCAACCGCTTGGGGCCAATCTTATTTTGAACTTCACAGTAAAGTAAGAACAGATTTGCCTTGGTGTCCTGAAACCAGCTCTTGTTTGACTCCTTCAAAAGGATCCTGCATTCTTGATTCTGTTGACCTAAACCTCTTTATTCCCCATCACTATCATTCAGATACGACGGTGTAAAAACAAGCACTAACATGGTTCTAGTGGACATTAAGCTCCTGTCGGGCTTCACAGCAGATACGTCACCGGTTCGTAGGTTTAAGATTTAGAAAATCCCAAGATGCTTGAAGCTCCTTCAGATGTAATTGTGTCTGTAAATGATGGTTTTTTTCCTTAGCTTGGATCTCCACCCCAATCGTTTGCCCCGCTAGTGGAGAGGGTTGATGCTGAAGATGATCATGTCCTAGTGTATCTGAAAGAGGTGAGATAGATGGCAGCTAGTAATATACCTAGTGTCTCATTCTCATGTGCTGCTGTTCATCCTTTCTCATAGGTTCCCAAAGGCGTCCCCAAGAGTTTCACTCTGCAGCTGAAACGGGTTCTTGCAGTAAAAAATCTCAAGCCAGCAGTCATCAACGTTTATGACTACTATCAGACAAGTATGCTTTCATCCTAATCATTCACTGCTCTAGCTGAATTCACTATTGAACATGATCCCACTAGGTTAATGTTCCTTTTTCAGGTGATTCGTTTGAGACCACCTACATGTCTCCCTGTCCATGATTTGATTCAGTACTGGCTGTAGGACACGTGACTTCATTAAAACTGCTTTTATACAACCAGTTCTTTTGTTGCCTCCTTTTGTTCCTCATCTGTGTTTCTATTTGTCCTGTGACCAAGTCTTTACTCGGGCAGTGGCTGTTAACTTTTGTTGTTGAAAGTTTGACTTTAGACTGCAACTAAGGTTGTTTTTTTTTTGTTATTTATGAAGGCATTTACTTAGACAAATAGCCAGTTTTACTGTAACAAACCAAAAAGCAATAAATGGACAATACCAGAATAATGTAGTCATTCTTCAAGGAGTCTCTCAGTGCAGTTTTAATTTGACTATAAATGTATATTAGTAGTTGATATGGTGTCAATGTTTGACCTCAGGTAAGTGCACTTAATTGGACAGCCCTCATGTTTGCTGTGCCATTGCCACATGGCCCAGTTCTGGTTGATACATGTCATTAGCCGCGTTTCCACTGTCGGGCCAGGGCCGGGCCGTGCTAGTGCGTGCCAGGGCCAATCGCGTTTCCACTGTCACTTCCGGGGCTTGATCGGGGCTTACTCGGGGCCAGCGGCCAGGATTTCTGGCCCGTCGAATACCTTGGGCCAGAGCGGGCCAGCTCGGGCTAGAGGAGTGGTTACGAATAGAGGCGGAGTTCACCTGAGTCGGGAGACGGCAGCGCCGGATGATTCTGTCAGCATTAAAGACTTTTAAAATAATTTAACTCGCGTTCATGTTTGAATGCCTTGTGTTTGTGATGCAAAAGACTATGCGCGCTAACCATTACCATGGTAAACATAGTAAACGCTTGAAGATACGCATAGTAAAAAAAACATACGCTTGAAGAAATCAGACCAATCATAAAGGCTATCACAGTCATGTTTTTATTTTATCTGTCAGTAGCCTACGTCTCGTCTCTTTATACCGGACTATCATAAAATAAAGCAACTTTTTTTTCGGGAGCTTCCTCTGTTTCTCTGACTGAAAATATCTGTATGGGAGTCGAGAGAGTGCTAAAGCTCCTCAGGTCGTATTTTTGGTGGCATATATTTGTAGAAATTATCATTCTTTCTAAATGTGATGTAAATATGTCCTGTAACTACCAGATAAACAGTAACAGACGCGACTGAAGAAATAAGTGTGTCCTCTTTCTTTTGTGAAATAGACCTAACGGTAATTTATTTCTGAGTGACAAATGTGCAATTTTGACATAAATTAATTCATTATGATCAATGTATCACTTTTTATTGTAAACCTGTGGTAAAACATCGATGCTTGGGTTTTAAATATTCAAGTAAACAACAAAAATGCCAGCAAACGGCTGCTTTTATCATGTTTGTTTTCAACGCTGTTTCCAGTGATTTCTGATTAATTTTCTGATAAAACTTCCGTTTGTTGGTGAATGGGTTAGTGTGACGTTGTTCCAGAGAGGCGTGTTACGGGCGTGTTTTAGTGAAGCGCTGTGGAGCTTCTGGCACGACAGTGGAAACGCAGACCTGGTGCTATTAGCCCGAGGCTATCAGCCCGGCACGGCCCGTTTAAAGCCCTGGCCCGGCCCTAGCCCGGCCCTAGCCCGACAGTGGAAACGCGGCTATTGCTGATGGGAGGCCTGCAGTTCCAGCTTGGACACATTCAGGCCAAGCTTGCCATGTGGGTGTACTTATGAATACTTGTCTTCTAATAAATGTCAGTGTCATTAAGACAACACAGGACCACTATAGTAACAACCTCATCTCTCATTTACTGTTAAGTTTATCGCTCATAGGCAACTGGCTACTTAGACCTGTAACATGATCATAATTATGTATTGTGTGTATACAGTATAAGATATTATGCATGAAACTTTTGTAAGTGACATTTAAGCTGAACAAATATTTAAATTTGTTAAATTAAGAGATGTTAAAACCACGTTACCATATGTCATCCTAAAAGAACAAATTGAGACACACATTGTTGTAGTTATGCCTGTTTCCTGGATCAAACCTAAAAGACAGACTCTCATAACACAGTATTAGTGTGGACTGAAAAAAACCGCCTGAATCAACTAACCTTTCACATAAAATAACCAAGTTTACATTTATATTGAAATCATATTTAGAGACATGTACAAAGAAAATTGTTTTGTTAAGGCCAATAATCTTTATTAAATATATTTGACTTAAAAAAAAAAGTGGTAAAAAAAAGTGGTTGAAACAAACTTAGCTTACACAAGTCTTTAATGTCATGCTGGATGTTGAAGAATCTGGATTCTAAGGCATTAGTAAAGCCAATAAAAAATGGCATGAAACTGTGATACCATCATACAAATATTGTATTATATTAAAAATATATATTTAACATTAAGGCAAAACACCATATCTGAACTTTGACCCTTTTTTTTTAGGGTGCCACCATTTATAAGTGACTGTCCTATTAGGGTAGCCTATTTATTTTTGGCAAAATTGTCTGAAATTTCAATAATCAAATGCATTTTCACTATCTGAAAATTAGTGAAAAGGTCTTCTAGTTGTTACGAACCCCACTATTAAAGTGCTCGTTAAAGGAGGGGGATAAGCAACAAAGTCACGCGATGCAAAATTTAACCGTTTTAACTTTTTTTTCTTGGAACAAGACTCACGTATCAGCAGGCAACCAATAATGTTGACAGAAATAAACAAACATAGACCAACAAAACATTGAAACACAGCTTATTAGTGTTTGGCAGAAACATCATGACGCACACAGGGCTCATCACTCCTCTCAAGTCCTTCTCCCTCTGACAGAACTGAAACCGCGATCACGCCGCTGTGGAAACAAATCGTATTTGGTCAACCTCCGCTCTCTCATTATACATCCAGCCCAGAACATCACTGAACAGGCTGCAGGGGCGCGGGGTGGAGCCTAGTTCGAAAGAGAGAGAACCAGATCAACCAAAGAGATAGAAGTACACACAAATAAACATAAGGCTCAGGCCGTAACAGTTTAAACAAAACATTAAAAAGCTTTATTAACATTCCATTTCATCTTGTGCTACTATATTTCATTTCGAACCTACAATTAATTTTGAATTTTTTTGCAATTTCCTCAAAAAAATCAATGGTAATGGCATTGAATCAATGTTACAAAGCGATTTTTGTTCAACATCAGGCTTGCACTCTCTGAAAATGAAACAATATATACACACTGAAAAAGAAGAGCATTGTTGATTTTCACTTGTGCTACAATCTTTGGAATTCCAAGAAAGAAACAATGTTAAAGAGGTTTTTAATGTTTTTTGAAAGATTGAGACCGGTTTTCCCTACTTTCCAGGCAGCGAAGTTGCATCTGAATTTGTCTGTCTAACTGCCAGCAACCATAATCACCCTGTAGCCCAAGACTAGTTGCCCACTGAAGCCAAGCAGGGTTGAGCATGGTCAGTACCTGGATGGGGGGAGTCCTGGGAACACCAGGTTGCTGCTGGAAGAGATGTCAGTGAGGCCCGCAGGGGGCTCTCACCCTGTGGCCTGTGTGGGTCCTAACGCCCCAGTGTAGTGACAGGGACACTATACTGTCAAAGAGCACCATCCTTCAGATGAGACGGAAAACCGGTCATTAAAAATCCCATGGCACTTCTCGTAAAGAGTAGGGGTGTACCGCCGGTGTCCTGGCCACATTCCCTCCATTGGCTCTTACCAATCATGGCCTCCTAATAATCCCCATCCACTGAATTGGCTCTATCACTCTCTCTCCTCTCCACCTATAGCTGGTGTGTGGTGAGCGCACTGGCACCGTTTTTCTGTGGCTGCCATCGCATTATCCAAGTGTATGCTGCACACCGGTGGTGTTGAAGAGAGATCCCCTGATATGATTGTAAAGCGCTTTGGGTGTACAGTAGTACATATGAAAGTGCTATATAAATGTCTCCATTCATTCTCAAGTTTTTGACATTTTCACATCCAAGATAGCAAGCAACCATCGAAAAAAAGTTAAATCGATGTTAATGGATCAACATAAGTAATTTCATTTCATGAAGTCATACTTTTTGGAGCATTTGCTTGTCAGTGTAGTGAGGCAATAGGCAGTGTCATATTTCCTGACCTCTGATTGTATTATGGATCACATCTTCCATAAATCTTGTATTTGTAATTGTAATTGTATCAAGTAAAGGAGGCAACAAAAGAACTGGTTGTATAAAAGCAGTTTTAATGAAGTCACGTGTCCTACAGCCAGTACTGAATCAAATCATGGACAGGGAGACATGTAGGTGGTCTCAAACGAATCACCTGAAAAAGGAACATTAACCTAGTGGGATCATGTTCAATAGTGAATTCAGCTAGAGCAGTGAATGATTAGGATGAAAGCATACTTGTCTGATAGTAGTCATAAACGTTGATGACTGCTGGCTTGAGATTTTTTACTGCAAGAACCCGTTTCAGCTGCAGAGTGAAACTCTTGGGGACGCCTTTGGGAACCTACGAGAAAGGATGAACAGCAGCACATGAGAATGAGACACTAGGTATATTACTAGCTGCCATCTATCTCACCTCTTTCAGATACACTAGGACATGATCATCTTCAGCATCAACCCTCTCCACTAGCGGGGCAAACGATTGGGGTGGAGATCCAAGCTAAGGAAAAGACCATCATTTACAGACACAATTACATCTGAAGGAGCTTCAAGCATCTTGGGATTTTCTAAATCTTAAACCTACGAACCGGTGACGCATCTGCTGTGAAGCCCGACAGGAGCTTAATGTCCACTAGAACCATGTTAGTGCTTGTTTTTACACCGTCGTATCTGAATGATAGTGATGGGGAATAAAGAGGTTTAGGTCAACAGAATCAAGAATGCAGGATCCTTTTGAAGGAGTCAAACAAGAGCTGGTTTCAGGACACCAAGGCAAATCTGTTCTTACTTTACTGTGAAGTTCAAAATAAGATTGGCCCCAAGCGGTCGGCAGTCTCCAGTCACCTCCGCGTCAACACTCAGTGTCCTGGAGACTTTAACGGGTGTCGGGATGTTGTAGAAACATGCAATCTATGGTATGGGGGCAGGGCAGACAAGACTAATCAGATTTGGAGGTGCACAAAAGAAACAGAAATAGAGGGTTAAGATGCATACCTGCACAGACACAAAAGTGGATCCTGACACTTTAACACTATATTTGCCAGGAACGTTCTTCAGCAGCTTCTCCTGATACAGCAGCCTGTTGTCCCGATTCACTTTGAAGCTATAAGAGTCTCCTCCTACTACTGAGGACTGTACGGTAACAGTGCTGGAGCCATCCAAGCTGAACACTTGAGCAGCGTACACAGAGAGGGCATGAAGAGCCACCACAGTGTCCTAAAAACAAGCACCAGATTAAAAACTCCTCATAAATGATTGCACTCATGTTTGGTAGTCAGAGGCACCTGGGTGGAGGAAAACCCTCCATAGGGATTCTGCTGGGTCACAAGCCAGTTGACAATGCGGTTAGCATAACCCAGATTAGCTGTCGTGAGAGGCTGAACAGCGAGAACTGCTAGCAGCACGTAAGAGCTGATCTCCACCGCCAGAGTATCACCAGATGTCGTCTGAGACCAATGGAGCTTAGTGCCTTAGGATGAGATGGAGGAGAGAAAGTCGATGACAAAGAACTTGAACTTCTCAACCAAAAAAAACAGCGGGTAAATCTTACCTTCAGAAATGGCAACGTTGTTCAAGGTTGTTAGAAGCTGTGATCGAGTGGTGGTCTCTCCAGCCAGACTGAAGGTGTAGGTCAGCAGAGCTGTGGTGTAAGTGTTTCCCAGGTTCCCGGCGACAGGCCTCAAGCATGACAGAGCGTTGGTAATGACGGGATCCTGAAAGCAAAGCAGATATCAGACAACAGCCAGAAAAGGAAGGCCATCTGCAATGAGCTCATACAACTACTGGAGATGTTTTTACTGTGGCGGGGATGCCTAGTTCAAGCAGCGATGCAACAATGTAGGCAGTCATGGTCACGTTATCACCAACTCCACCCTAAAACACAAACACAGATTAAAAACAATCTTGGAAAAATGGTTAAGGTCCATTTGATAACACATGTACCTTCATGTCGTTGTGGTACAAAGTTCCCTGTTGCATGAGACAACCATTTGCACCCTGCTGGCTTATCAGCCAGTCCTTTGCACTCTGAAGGACATTCGGATCAATGAAGATGAAACGCTTCGCTAGACCAAAAGACCTCATGACAAAAGCGGTCAACCTGGCCGTGGAGAAAGTTGTTAAACTGAACAAACCGCTTGTGACAAAGGTTACACAACTAGAATAACAGCATGAAACTCACCATGTATTGGATGCATCATAACCAAATGTGCTGTATGAGCCGTCACTGTGCCTGTAGTTTAGTTGTCCTTGGTATCCTGTTCAAAAGAAAGAAAAAAATATGGGGCAGGGGATGAGATGAGAGCTTATTAGGGAGTCTTGACAGCTTTGATGGGAATCACGGACTAAAAGTCATTAAGATTGTCTCCCCAACACTGAAAATGGATCTGCTCGCCCATACCACTCCGAAGGTATCCTGTGGCGGTCTCTCGGATGGCTGCGGTGAGTTGCCCCGTGACTTCCAGGTACAGCAGGATGTAAATATTCGGAGCAAGAATGATCATATTCTGTTCTCCACAGCCAGATGGCATCTGTAATAACCCATCTAGATTCTTCAGTGCACGACCCATTATGTCCCCTACACGAGGTCAAGCATTAAACCCACATCAGAAACAGTTATTCTGCTAAATATTACCTGTCAGTTTCTACTCAACAAAATGCTTTACCAAGGACTGAAACTGAGCATCTGGCTGATCCCTGAACCACATTTGTTGGAAACGTCAGAGTCGCATCTTCAGAAAGATCTTTTCCTGCAGACCGAACAGAATGGATCAGCATTGAGTGCTAGGCTAATGTTTGGCTATACAGGGAGAAGGTATTTGGGAATCATTGAGTGCAAACAAACCCTTTGGACACAGTAACCAACTCTGGGTGTTTGTCCTTTCAACTCCTTCAGGCTATAAACAATAACACCACATCAGTAAATCAGCATGAGATCATGATCAAACTCCAGAAGGCTGGTAACACTCACCAGGACAAGTAGACTTTGAGTGACTACGTCAATGCGTCCTCTTGTCGGCACAGTCACGACTTCAGTGCCACATTGAGTCTGGGATGCTTCAGCTGAAGCACTGACAGTCACATTGACAGCTCCTGTAGTGCAAGACAGGAAGTGAGCAACACCACTAACTTTAAATTTGGAAACAGACGGTCCAAAACTGACCGAGAACCGAAGCTGAGAGAACCCATTTGAAGGTCTTTCTCCCATTGGCACAAATACAGGATGAATACGGATCAGTATATGGTTTAAGAGTGAAGGCCGTGGATGAAGCTGGAGTTAATTTAACCTGCCAATGAAACAGCACATGGAGCAAAGACACATGACCTTCTCTATACAGATCCATTACAGTATATAAAGAAACCATGACAGACCATGATGCACTTGGACAGATAGCTGAAGACCGTGGCCTTCAGATCAAAAGACTCCCCACGGACGATGGAGTATGGCAGGGAGAGCTCCAGGAAGAAGGGCTGGAAAACCGTCAGCAGAGCAGGAGGAGCAAGACCTAAACCTTTTGAGGACAGACAGAACACCTCCGTCTCCCATGTGGTGATGGTGTCAGGAACAGTGAGGGGAACTCGTGTGGATCCAGTCGCTCTGAAGACAAGGACTCAAAACTATAAATGAGGGGGACAGGAGAAGTAAAAACTGTGGGAAAGTAGCTTTAGATGGAACAAAAGGTTTTACTAACCCCACTTGAGCAAGCTGCCAGATCCAGGTTTCTGGAAAGTAAGTCCTGACGGTCACGTCAAAAGAGGAAGTGTCACCTCCAGCCCTTTCGGCTTCTGGAGGAGCCATTCCAGCCATTGCCATGGCTACAGGCTTACGATAATACATTACTGAAAGAGACCAGCAATTTTACTACAAACTGTCCTAGTGTCTGCAGATAAAACAGGGTTCATACAAATTCAAATATGCATGTTTGGGCAGTTGTAAAAAAATGAAGGTATTTGGGAATCATTGAGTGTGTTACCTGTGTTAATAAAAAACACTTAATAATAAAATTGAATATACACTGTTACAATGTAAGAGACTTTGAGTTTTTCCAAATGACTTGCAGTTTCAGATCACAGAAGCTACCAACTATAATAAACTTAAGGAATCTTTCAAGTCATGAGTCTATGAGCAACAAACAACCTGACATACCATCACGGAAGTTGCGATAATAATTCAGGCCTCTGTACATCACACACTCAGGTACCCTGATAGGCAAATTTGTGGCAACCTTCATCCCCATGCTCTGTCAGAGCAAGAGAAAAACATTTGAAGATTAAGGTGAGTTTAGTAAACAGGATAATGAACAGTTTTATACCTTGAAGGTTTCGGAGGCTTGGTCTGTAGGAACAGCCCGACGGGAGCGAACATTTAGGCACTCCTGTTCATCCTCAACTTCATATGGATAATCAGATAGTGACCGCACTGGGAGCAAGTTGAACACCTGAGAACAGAGAAAGTTGTCTTCTAGTAGTAAGTCACATATGTACTGTAGGTTTTCAAAAAGCAAAGTCATAGTGATAACACATTTTAAAAAGGACAAGTGTCTGTTAATGACGTTTAATCAAATTGAAAAGTAGTTCAGTGATGGCATGTCAGGGTTTCCCCATCTCTGATCTGCAGTAAACGGAATATTTTAATGTGGCACACATCTGATTAGAATGCCACTTAAGTTTAGGTCTAAAAATGTGTAGCCTCTGGACCAATCAGACAAATTATTATATTTAATGAATAATCCAGCAAACTCACTAACAAAGGTCTATGAAACTTCCCCAAAACTAACATCCCAAATGAATCCCTAAAATACTGTTACAGGACACATTAAGACTGACAAGACTTATGACCCAGAAAGAATTTGCAGAGATGTGTTCTTGCTGAGAATGAGAAATAAACCCTTTTTATCCTATAATACATACAACATGAGAAATGTATAAACATGTATCCAATTTTCCCCATCTCATGATTTCCCTTTTATGGGGTTTGGCATATGTATTCATTCTCTTTTAGATTGTTTCAGACATACATACAGTACTATGGTTAACCAAAATCATGTGTAGCATGTTTGGACTCTTAACAAATGGGGACAAAGATTGGAGTTTATTTACATTTTGCTAACTTTGTTACACATTGTATAAGAATCTTGAAAATTCTTTTCTTAGGCCACATCCACACGAAGCCAGAGCTTTCCCCATCCGATATTTTTTTTCCCCGTTCAAAAAAAAAAAAATTCCGTAAACACGGCGTCATCTCAAGAAATATCTGCGTACACGAAACCGACTCAAAACGATGTAGTATACATGCCAGACCAGTATGTGGCGCTGTAATTCTGCCACAGACATACACTAAAAACGGAGAAGACTTAAAGCATTCGCATACACCTTGCGCGCTGTATACAATAATATTAGAATATTAGGCACAGTAGCTTCTTTTTTTCTTTTTAATCAAGAACTTTGTTGAACAATATGAAAAACCATAAATGTAGTTGCTGTGACTTAACGGTGTCTGACTAGTTGACACTTGGTGTGATGACATCATCGTTTCACAAAATATACGGATTGGCCATACACACGAAAACACAAGGGCGGCGTTTTCAGATTTATCCACCTTGGGACCCGGTTTCAAAAAAATTGCGGTTTCAGTCTCCGAAAACGCCGGATCCGTGTGGACGAAACGCCAATTCGATAAAAAATGTATACGTATACAGCGAAACGCGTCTCCGTGTGGACAGGGCCTTAAACACCCAATCAAAATTACATTCAACAGCCTGCGAGAACAAAGGGCCGTCAAGAAATTCCCTCCAAAGGGAACTTATTGGCTCACACCTCCAAAGGGTGTGACATCTTCACGCTTTAAAAAAATAAATGATCAAAAGATAATGTCTTAGCATCTCCACATCAGGATTTCTCAGAAAGGGACTGAACTAGAAGTTTAAGGACCCCCATGCTTGTGCCAGGCAGTGGCCTTTTCTTTCCATTCACCAAAGTCTCTGACTCCCATTGGTTCTCTCATCAAGACATCAGCAAAGATCAAATGGAGCCTCAACAAATTGCATCATGACAGTTTTACTCAAATGGGCGAGACATGCAAGTATCAAACTTAGTCTCATTATTTGATACATTAAGTATCCTTACCCCTTTTAAAGGGAGTGTTAGAACAAAACTGATGGTTTGCTCAAGGCCGTTTATCTACTGAATTTCAAACAATGCTACAACTTCTTGCTTCCTGTATTCTGCTTCAGCTCTTCCCTTGGTAAACTGAGTAAGTAAGTTAGAGTAGTTTAAGTTTAGTCTAGTTAAAGTCTTGTTCATGTCACACGTAAATTTGTTTGTGTTTCATGCTCATATACTGGAGTCGCTAATCATGCAGATTTTAACTACTTGCTCTGAGTACTGAACAGTAAGAAAGACTTCCCATACACCGGAAATGTACATTTCTTAGAAAGAAAATTAAAAATCTAATTTATGGGACAAACAGGTTAATTGTAATATGAATTACTATATTAAGTTAATTCTATTAACTGATCCAAATATAATATGTTATGATTATTAAAGGGGTGGTTGATTATGATTTCACTTAACTTGTTAGTGTAATGTTTCTGTTTGAGCATAAACATCTGCAAAGTTACAATGCTCAAAGCAAAGGGAGATATTTGCTTTTAAAGAAATCGCTTTAAGGACAAACGGCTGGTAGGGACTACACGACATTCCTCCCGGGTTAGTGACATCACCAACCCTACAATTTACATAAACCCCGCCCCCGGTTTATAGATTATCAAGACAGAATATGCTAATCAGTGACTAGAAGATAACTACACATACGCTACATAAATTCATCAACATCCCATTGTATTCTACATGTCACTTCTTGAGTCTCTCCATTGTTTGAATCCAGTTTGAACAAAAGGCTTAAAGTTTTTGAAATGGTCAGTGCATGTCTGTGTGAGTGCAAGCTGTTGAAGCTCCGCCCTCTGTGCCAGGAGCAGCAGCTCATTTGCCTTTAAAGGAACAGACACAAACGGTGCATTTTTGCTCACCCTCAAAAATGACAAATTGAACATGCTATATAAAAATATCTTAGGGGTATTGAGCTAAAACTTACACACTCTGGGGACATCAAAGACTTATTTTACATCTTGTGAAAAGGGCATTATACCAACCCTTTAATATTTAAGCTAATTTGCTACAATGGAAATCTGATTGAGGCACATGATACCATTTCAGCACTCAGACGCCTTCCTGGCTCCATGATCCGGATGCTCTGATCTACAGCACTGATGCCACAAAGAGATCCTGCTTGAGCAGAGACAGTCAGAACATTTCCCTCAGCAGGAACAGCCGTAGCAGGAGAGAACTGTAGAGACACCTGGAACAAGAATCAACAGGCTGTAGAACACATCACCATTCCCCACTTAAAGACAAAAGATGCTAGTGCACATCATACCTTGTTTTGGAAACACGTTTCTGTGTCAAATGATGCACTACCAACAACAACATTCTCACTGGGCAGAACACAGTAGACCAGAATCCGCACTACTGGAGCCATATCAACACTGACAGACAGCTGGAAAGACACAGAGCCGCTCGTGACTGTATTAGGAGCCCTTGCTGTGACTGTCTGAAATCCATGGAGGACGATTAATCCTCTGGACATGACCTGACAAATGGGTGCATAAAAGGTACTGAACAAACTGACCAGTGCAGAAAAAAAAAAAAAACTACAACACTAATGTTCACTCACCATGTAGATGATGTCAGTGCTGTAGCCACCAGTCTCTCCAACAAAAGAATACTTGACCGTCACTGGAAACGCAGCACCACATTTGAGTGGCTGATCGAGCTTCACTATAGTCAGTTCACTAAGTGATGGGTTGTCAGGAGAAGCAGGTTGGAGAATCTGAACAACCCTTGTATCTGTAGAGAAGTATGGTGATTTGTAACCATACACAACCTCTGGAGTCGCACTTGCCTGAGGAACAATGAATGGCATTGGTTTCATGCGAGAGATTGGGAGAAGTCTACATGTCACAAAACGGAGCAAATCGTACCACGAGATTGAGAGCAGCTTTAGGAAGATTAGCAGTGCTGAGGGAGAAGGTGGCCAGTCCTTTCTGGTTTGTGGTCAGATTCAGCAGCAGTTTGTTGGGCCAGCTGTTACTATCCAGGAGATAAACCGCTTTGTTTGCAATTGGAGTACCATCGAAACGAGACACCGAGATCTGTTGGGAATGATCAAGGTTAGGAAAGGGAACTAATGTGAAGGCTTCTGTGACAAAGATTAAACTTACCTTTCCATTAATCATTGATCCAGTTTCAAAATAATCTGGGAGGTCCACAAACGTGACTTTGCCGACTTCAAACGTAATGGACACTGTTGCAGATTTTGACATCAATACATCTGGGGGATGCAATTGAAAAAAGATGAACTGCAAACAAACTTTAAGCAAGTACCATTGGTTCAGATCAGCCAATAGCTCACCTGTTCCCACCTCAGTGACATTCACATTTACAAGAAAAGTATCTTGCATATCATTTTCAAATTTGGTGTTGAAAAACACTGATGTATCGACGGTAAGGGAGGCACAGCCGGTGTCGTTCATCTGGTAGCAGAACAAAGTCACATTTAAGTCAAGCACAAGCAGAAGAAAAACCCTCCACTGTAAGGCAGGAGTCACACCTTTGCAGTTTTTTTCAGGCAACGACGGGTCACATCAGGAACCACAACATATGGAAATGGCTCACGGCAGACTTCCACCAATGCTTGACCAAGCACAGGTTGGCCATATGTGTATCTGAGAAACATCACAAGGAACAAGATCAAGAACTGACCAACCACAAGACAAGAAAATAGAGGTGTTACTCACTTGGCACAAGCCTCAACTTTCAGTCCCACATTTGCAACGCTGTACGTCTGTGGTGTGTTTACGGTCACGTCAAACTTGGGCAAAACTTAACCAGAAACCAGATGACTTGGATCAAGACCTCAGATGTGTCATTGAACTGCTACACAATTTATACACAATGACTTACCATATTTTTTCACCTCAAAAACATGGGAGATTGTTCGGTCACCAATAAAAGCCTTTAGTGTGTACATCCCTATCTGAGCCTCTGGGTTTAACTCATGAGAAAGCTGCAATATCCATCCCGTTGAAGAAACATTTGTCCACTGACCAATCCGGTTATTATTATTGTCCTAAAAACAAAACAATGAACAACTCAGAGGAAAAACAGCAAACAAAGCAGAAGTACAAAAAGCTGCATTGGCTCCATTCAAAGACTTGCAACAGAACACTCACCTCTACTACCACCAGATTGTACTGCAAGACAAAGACAGGAATATTAAACATTTAAAAAGCACAAACACACAGATGCTGCAAAAATCACTGAAAGTGCAACAGTGCACGTAAAAATAACCTGCATTAAATTTGCAGGTTTCTTTGTGGCTAGAACACACAATATGGTGAAACATCTGATCTTACCATTTGATCAAAAGGCACAAATCTGGTATCCATAGTGACAACTCTGAAATTCACTGCAAAGACACCAATAACCTCACATCAATGCACTTGATTATCAATACTTGTAGCGTATTGGACTTTCTACACCTCTAATATTAAACCAAGGGACATTCACAGCTCACCCGTTTGTCCTGGATTGTAGATGGGTTTGTCTGTTTGGATGAAGGTCAAAGGCTGGTAACGTCTGAACATGACTTTTCTCTCTTCAGTCGCTCTGAAGACCTTCCCTTGAACGTCCACCTTCAGCTTCTGCACCACTTCTCCATCTACTCGAGGAGCCTGTGGAGAAACTAAGTTAACAACAAACCCCCCGCCCCCCCAAAAAAAGGCACATGCGTCTCATGACAGACCTGGAAACTGAAAAAGCGGTGAAACGACGTTGAAGAAACCTGCTGCACAAGTTGAGTTGTCCTGTTTTTCTCATCAAGCAGAGAAACTGTCATTGTGAGGCTCTCTTGGGGTTTCAGAAGAGTTATGCATAATTTGGCATCAGATCCAGACTCAATCACTGCAGGGAACGTCACCATGAATAACCTGTGGAAAAATACAGAGAGGTTTAGTTTCAGGAACCACATGACATCCATTTTATCACTGGATAGCAACAAATGAAGAGTGGTGATCTTTAACAATGGTATTGAAAGAAGGCTTCAATCAGTTCACAAAACTAATTTTCACCATCTATAAAGTTTAGTTAATCCAACATAAAACAGACAACAGAATGCTTGTTCACTTCAAAGCACATTTAACAGTACTTACGGCCCTAGTTTCTGTCCATCAACAGCAAAGAGAAAAAGGGCTAAAATGAGTCCTTTCCAAAAACTAGTCTCCCTTACAGCCATGAGGGAAAATCATCCAAACCTAAATCAAGAGTCTTTTTCAAAATTCTCAGAGAGCTTCTCTGAATACACTCTACCACTGTTTGTTGCTGCTTCTCTCAATCATTTGTACTGAAGGCAGGGATATTTAAATACACTTAATTGTCAGGGAATGCATTCATTTAGTTAATTTAATTGATTAACCACCACCTGGAATTAATTTAGTCTCTTAATTAGGATTTCTATCTGGTATTGATTTAAAACACATCTAAATACTGCCAGTGATGTAGGCCCAGTTTCACAGAGAGCCTGTACTGAACCTGTGAGACTCATTTCAACAGTAAACACTCCTGTGAGCGAAGCATAGTAGAGCAAGCCTTTGACATGCTGAAAACACACTGATGCTCTATTTTCTTCATAGTGCCTTTGTGCCTGAGGTTGTTGCTGTGCTTCACAATCTGAGTCAATAAGGACAGGTGGAGTGATGGATGATTCCATCCATGGCATCGTTTCCAGTATTCAGCTCTGGGCTCTCCATCCTCACTGCTCACATCAGTCTAAAGACATTTCAGATTCTACAAAAATGCACAAAACATAATACAGAAGCACTTCTTTTAACAGCACAATGTCATTTGATTTCTGTATTACAAGTAAAAAAATTATAATAATTGTTTCGGGATAATTGTTCGGGATAATACTTTACATATATAGTAGGGAAGTATGAGGTTTCGGACGCAGCCTGAACACACGCTCTTACTCTGTCCAATAAAATGTCTGTCCAAATACGAGACTCTATCCCAGGGGGTCCTGGAGTGCCACTGTCTTGCGGAGTTTGGCTCCATCCCTAATAAAACACACCTTAATAAGCTAATCAATATCTTCACTATTACTAAAGGTATGTTTACACGACAACGGCTGAATCCAAAATCGCCCTGATAATATATCCTCAAATAGGGCAGTATTTGGGTCGACAGCCATTTGTAGTGGTAGAAACCATAGTGGACGTTATTGAGTGCACTTATTCAATCATTGAATCCTTAAAACTGAGAAGATTTTTTCTTTGTACAGATGACAACATTAGAAAAACGACCTCCGTTCACACTCGCGAATGTCTCTGTGCTCTTGCGCTGGAATTTAATTATCTTCGCTCTTGGATTAGCCTAAATGTTTTTAAAAGTTATTCTATCAGAATAGATTTCCAAGAAGTTAAGATTGAACTGCACCTGGAATTCTATGACAACCAAATATGTCTCTTTCATTCCTGCACAATTTAATATGTATCTTAGTAATGGATGAATGGGGCATTTGGATTTATACGATGTCAAAAGCTAAAGCATCACTATACAAACCCATCTGAACGATTTATCAGGGGGGTTAAATTTGACATCTGATTAAATCTGTGGTCCATGTGTGAGGTGAAATTATTCCTTTGTATATTTGATCATTAAGACATATCTTACAGAACACGTGTTTTGTGTGACCGAATTTGTGTTTCTGTAAAGTGTATGTGAAGACTGTAGTTTAATTACTTTAAATGCAGCTCTTGTTTGGCTGCACTAGTTAATGCAAGTGTGAAATCAAATTGAAAATTCTATGCAAGTAAATAAGTATTATTGATCATGAGACTCTGTATAGACAGATTTTCTTTTATTGCTCAAGATGCCCTTTGGATCATCTCAAATCAAGCTGGAGTTTATGAGCATCATGGATTTGAAAAGCGATAAATAAACTACAACTTTGTTCAGCCACAGCCTTAGATGAAATCAACTGTAGATAAAATATATTAAATCTCTGAAGATCTCAGCAGAGGAGGATTAAACAACTCCACAAACAGCATTACCAGCTTCACTTATTACTAAACAGATTGACTATTTATATCAGATGTCTACAGCAGTTCTTATTGAGAATCAAACGATGTTTAGATTTGTTTGAGGTCACCATCATGGTGATCAGCGTTTGCTTTAGTTGGGCTCTTGACCCTTCATTTTTGTTAAATTGCTTATTTTTCAGCAATAGCAGATGTTTTCAGAAAATATTTCTGCATTGATCAAGCAAATCAACGTCGGTTTTAAGTAAAAATGACTGCATTAGAGAGATGACATGTAGTTGGAATAAATGCTTTAATAATCTGTACAACTGTAGCAGCGGGCCATATGACTATTCTGCCCTACAAAAGCAAAAGACCTTAAGTCGCTAGAGTGTGGAACTGAGAAAAATGACTTTAAAGTTTTTTAGTTGTCCAGCCAAATTAATTATAGGTAGGAAACTGGAAATCTGGCAATTAAATGTTTTAGTAATGACAATTATCTACATAAAAAAATCTTGAGCTCAAACTTGACCTTTGACCCCAATTTTGAAGTTACTGTACTCTGCCTTTGTATTGTCTGTAAAAAGTGAGAAGTCATGCCAAGGCAAAAGGCAGTAACTTCAAAATTATCAATATTTGATTGCTGATCACCATTTACAAAATCATTATAGTGACACCAGTATTGTGTTTTTTGGTTTGTTTGTGTATATGTTATTTAAGGTTGGGTCTGTAAAGCACTTCGATCAACTCGTGTTGTTTTAAAATGTGCTTTAGAAATAAAAGGATTGATTGATTGATTGATTATTTTGGATGATTTACAATTACTTTTAGCCATCTACTTATTGCTATCCTCTGATTTGGTTGCATCCTGATGGCATTATTAATTAATTAGACATGACACAATACAGCCATAGCAGTAAAGAGTATCTTGTGTGCAGTAAAACTAACAGGTTGACTGCAGAGAGGTGACACTGAATCATATGAATACATACAAGATAAGCATATTTCTAATAAGTAAACATATTCATTTAATTAATAATGGAATGCAAAGATATAACAAGATATAAAACAAAGATACAGCAGATAGAACAACGAATCATGTACAAATTTAAAATGCATGGAATGGGAATAAGAGTAAATCATGTACAAGTGTGTGAACTTGGAATCCTGAATTAATTTAATGTTGTTTTAGGGTGTTCTCACTCCTCATCCTCCACAACTTCGCTTACAGGCAGTGAACACCAGAAAGCCCTCCTGTTTGGGGGCATAAAAGGACATAGTTTTCTGATTATGTCGTTCTTTTTAGCCTCTTCAATCCCCCGGTCATGTGGTCTCAGGAGAGAGGGAACCTTCAGCTCGAACTTATGGCGCTGATCCACTTGTCCGACACGACTGTCGCGTGGTGTCGCCACACCTCCCCACATTGGTACATTGATGGGCGTTTACCACTATGGGCGTGGTTTTGACCGAGCGGGAAATGTAGTGTATTAGAACAGAGGACCTGCGAGAGACTTCCCTCCGTCTCCATATGCTCTACTTCTATTGGATAGTCGCGTCGCGTTTAACGTAATTAATTTGCATAAAGATGGGCATCGGCCAGCTTTTTGACATGCAGCATTTTTCCAAATGAAGCGCCGCCTTCCCGGAATGCTTTGCGGGCACGTCAAAGTCGCTTGACGTCACCCATAGGAATATAGTGGAGCGCGGCGCGACAGAAGTGTCGCACGGACAAGTGGATCAGCGCCTTTAGCCCGGAGGAAGTCCAACTCGGTAAAGTGAGCATCTACATGGTTTAGTTTGAAGAACAGGCTCCTAGAGCCACGTGACGTCGCAGCTGGATCACTGACATCTTGCCCAACTTTGATGCCTTCTTGATCTTCACACAGGAGTGCCCATCCTTCCAATTCAGCACATCTTCATTCTTCATTTCAACCACTTCCACCTTCCTGGAGTTTCAACTTGTCACAACACTCACAAAATCCTCAAAGTCATACAGCACACCTCCAGGTCGATTTTTCATCTCCAGCTCGACACCATGGTGAAAACTGTCAGCACTCATGATCGTGTGTCCCTTTTCGAAGTATTTCAAAGTTATATCCTCCATGGAGGTGGTATCACCATTTACAAGGCAGACCAGGGAGGATAGCAAGCACCAATTCTTATTTTGGGCAGAACAGTTGTCCACCCAGAAGATGCAGTGGCATATGTCCCTTTCTTTTTTAGTGCAGTCACATAGGCCGAGGTGATCTCTGCTGCTCTTCGCCCTGCCGTGCCCTCATGCCAGACCACAGAGATGGTGTTTTTTTAGTTTTTTTTTTTTATTGCCTACAGAGGCAAAGGTCTCATGGAATGCCACGATGCGTTTTGTGAAGATTGATGGTTTCAAACCAGGCATACGAGGCAACATGATGACTTTTTGAAGGTCCACACTCTTCACCAATGTGTCCTCTGGCCAGTCCTTCTCTGCATCAGCCTGGTATATTATTCGGCTCTGCACGGCAGACTCTTTATGTCCACGCCACCTCTGGCACTGCAAACAGTCCATGTCATGGCCGTCCCCATCATGGTCATTTTTCATGTGCTGATCCTGCAGTACGCACTCCTCACATTCCTCCTCTCCAAGCTTTGCAAAGCTGATGTTCTTATGTTTTACAGCTTTGCGGTAGCTTTCATAGGAGCAGCTGCTGCCTTTTCCCAAATAATCAGCATACATGAGCTTGATGTTAACGTCGCTAGGGAGGTAGCGACGATGTGGGGCATGCTCTCTTCGGTAGTGGCTCACTGATGGGTGGAATGATTCAATGTGGTCGTAAAATGTCCAGCTTGTTGGATGGTGTATGTCTTCCTCTTTGGTCTCTTGTGATCGCCTCATTCCCTATCTCATTCCCCATCACAGAGAGGACCAGACTGTCATTCGCCGGGTGGTACCCCAAAGTGGCCAAGAAAAAAGTTTTACAGACCTGCTGTGGGACCTGATCTGCATTCTTTAGCCTGTAAACAAAGGACCTGCCCCGTCGACTTGTTTTTCCATCCCCACAAACTGGCTGACACTGTGGAACATGAATGCACGTTTGTCTGTGTAGTTGATGTCCCAGTACCTCTTCCAGATCTCCTTACGCCTCTCCTCACTAAATTTGTCTCTGCATTTTCTTCTGCATTTACATGTATCTCTCATTGGTGGCTGTGGCTGGAGCGAGGGTGGGCTCTGGCAGTAGAGTTGTAGCTAGAGCGAGGGTGGACTCTGATGCTGGCAGTGGAGCGAGGGTGGGCTCTGGCAGTAGAGTTGTAGCTAGAGCGAGGGTGGACTCTGATGCTGGCAGTGGAGCGAGGGTGGGCTCTGGCAGTAGAGTTGTAGCTAGAGCGAGGGTGGGCTCTGGTGCTGGCAGTGGAGTGAGGGTGGGCTCTGGTGCTGGCAGTGGAGCGAGGGTGGACTCTGGTGCTGGCAGTGAAGTGAGGGTGGACTCTGGTGCTGGCAGCGGAGCGAGGGTTGACTCTGGTGCTGGCAGTGGAGCGAGGGTGGACTCTGGCAGCAGAGCTGTAGCTGGAGCGAGGTGAAACTCCATAAGAGCATCAAGCGTGGTGTCAGGTGTGCTGGAGAACAGCTCATCAGAACCAAACTCTGGGAAACTAATATCCAGACAACTATCAAGAACTGTCCATGTTTTTGAGTTGGGTGCTGGATCACAATCAATTCATGGATTTCATCAGGTCCCTTTCCACAGGTGTATTAATCAAGCACAATGCAGTCTGCATTCATAATCTAGGTGCTTGATTTTATACACCTGTGGAAAGGGACCTGATGAAACCCATGAATATCCCCATAAGTAACTGAAATGAACAGAACAAATTTACAATTGGAAAAATGCATGGAAAAATATGGAACATGAACATGAAATAGTCTTCAAATATTTGATTAATTAATGTCAATGTTATAAAATTGGGAAAATGCCTACCACTGTCCAGAACAATATTTTTTTTTCGTTTGCGGTGCGTCCGGACTGCAAGGAATATCGCCACAAGGAACTGAAAGGAATAGAGCAATTTTAATAATAATAATAACAACAACAACAATAATAATAATAATAAAAATAAGGCATGGAGGGAAATTTGAATAGGAAATAATATTTTATATCGAATACACGTAGGTCCAGCAAACATTTGTTTTTACCAATAGGCTATTTGATTAATCAATGTCTATTTTAACAAATTATCAGGCCTACAAGTTAGTGCCACTGGTTAATCAAGGGTTAAGTTTGGCTACAAGGCTTTAATGACAGCTCTCAGACTCGTGGATTAGATTGGCCAATCTCAAATGCTATAGCATGGAGTAATTTGACTGTATTATTTTTTTTTCTGACGTAACTGACAACCAGACAATGTGGGTGGATACCGTTTTGCAACCAATTATTATTTATTGCAACGTTCGCTAACCTAAAAGGATATACTGTAACTGCTTTTACATCTAAGTGAATGAAAATCGCCTTTAAAGGACTTGTGGATTGATGTGAACGCCAGCAAGTAGGAATAATGCTCAGAATGCTTGTGGATTAAACATTGCACTATAAAAAAATGGGGGGAAATGTTTTTGCTCTTTTAAAAAAGCAAAACAATGTTTTTCACAATTTTAATCACATTTCCTGCATTTACATACCTTTAGGGACTAAGTTGATAATTAAGTTGATTATAATGATAAATTCTGCCAAAAAGAATATAGGCTACTAAACTATGTATAAGAAAAATATGTCTTACTTTCTTTATTGTTTAATAGGGGCCAATTGCCAAGACTTGAGTAAATCATTTCATAAAGTCAAAAATGTTCACCATTAAGGTTTTGTGTGCTAATAAAATTTAAATAATGTGAGACTCAATTTCCACTGTAATGTAGAAACAACATAAAAACAGTATATTTTAAATAATTGTTTCTGAATGAAGGCCAGTATCACTGTAGCTACTGATGTCTCCATGAAAATGATTTTTTACTTTTGAAAATTATAACAACTTTTAATATAAGTGAACTTAAAACTATCCTCACATAAACCCAAAAATAAATGTAATATTTACATGTGCCCTTCCTGTCTAATAGGTATGAAATATACAGAAATTGACTTAGGTTATCAAACAGTCCGCACTGCATAAATTATGAATTAAATAAGATTAATGCTTATTAAAGCTGTTCTTTGGTTAACTTTACTGACAAACAGAATTAGTGGCTGCTGTCACTTTAAAATCTGCCGCTGCTGACAGGCTCTCACGCATCTCATTTTCTCATTTACTCTTGTTCATTTAAGACTTTATGTAACTAATTTAAGACTGCTTTTCTGTTGTGAGGATACTTGACAAAACGGACATTTTGGCATGTTGGTGTGTGTTATTGTTCGTTCAAGCGCGAAAGAGAACTGCCCAGCAAAACTGATTCTGACGTGCTGTCTGTGCGCTCGACACTGGCGCGAGTCTTTCTGTGCGTCGTGTGTGTGAGTGTGTGCCAGGACATTCACAGACAGCGCGATACCTGCTCATTATAACTTTCGGTGAGGTATTTTTAGTGTGTGCAAGCGACGTTCCTGGACGTGGCTGAGCGCATTGACGCAGGCAGGCGCTCCGTGTCCTGCTCGGTCCTGCTCCTCTGTGGCGATGACGGCGTGCGGTTAAAAAATCATAACAAACTAATTTGAAAGTGGGGGGACACGAACGGAATTTCGAAAAGAAGGAATAGGAAATTACGCCCGTGAGTGAAAGCCACAGCATTTTGTTATCTGCTTACACCTTGATTGTCATCCAAACTTTCAAACGCGCATCAGTGGGCTCCGACTCCGAACATGCTCTGAACTCTCTCTGAACTTTTCACACGCAACTGATGTATCAGATGCAAGGTTTTCTGCGAATCAACGATCAGAGAATACTGCAGTGAGAACTTTGTAGGCAGATGTTACAGCTGTGGGCCTTAAACTCCTCTCCTGTCATTAATACGCTGTGGTCTAGTCATCAACAGAAAATCAACGATTGAGAGGGGAGAAACATGGATTTTGGCGTGACATTTCTAGCGTGTGCGTGAGAGCTTGAGATTGATGCTGAAAGCGTAGTCACGCCAGATGCGGGAGAGTTGGCAACCCTGCTATTCATTAGATAACTGACTAACTTTAGCCATCCTTAAACTCTATAGTAAAAACAACCACTCAACAATATTTGTTTTACCTACACTTTTATTCAGGTATCGTGTGTGTCAGAAGTGCTTCAATGACAGTTGTATAACAGTACACAGGCTACACCGTTACTTAAACGCGGCAAACTTTTGGACAGTAAAACAAAGGCAGAATACCATAACTCCAGGCCGGCACAGTAACTTCATATTGACGCGCGGCTAAACAAAGGCAGAGTACACAGCAAAATCCCCAGTGTTAAATTAACACTCCTCAGTGTACATATGTGTCCACACTACAGGGTGTTAAAAATTAACACTGAAGCAGTGTTGAAGTTAATGAGATAATTAAGTGATTAATTAAGTGATGATTGGCCATTAGTGGTGACACCTGATGATAACAAGCAGACTCACTGAAGGAAAGAGAAACAAGAACAGAAAAAAGAGAAACACAATAACTACTGACTTCGAGCCATTATTGCACTTATTATTTTACCAGTTTGACTTTATTTCTGTCATACATCTACACATGTTCTTATTTAGATTTAACAGAAGTTTAGATGGTAATGTTTTATGGAATGTTTCGTTTCATGTCACCATTATGGTGGTCAGTGGTTGCTTTAGTTGGGCTCTTGACCCTTTACTATTTAACATTAGTATTTCTCTGGCTGCTACAACTCTGTGTTTATAGAGCATATGTGTTGTGGCAAGAGAAACTATGATTTATGCTGTGTTTCCTGAAAACATTGCAAGCCTAATTTGATCGTATAGACCTTTTGTTGCAGTTGGTCTGCAATCAAGTTGAGTTTAAGATGCTTTTGGAAATGCAGCCCTGGTTGTGTTTCAATGATGAAATTACCAGTGACCTGATTCAATGAGGTCACCCAGCATTATAAACTGATTATCTAATTGTTTTATTAATTTTTCACTACAGTAGTTACTTCTAGCAATGTTTTAAAGATCTGAAGGATTGAAAATCACACACTGAAATCAAGAATCTACAGATGAATCTCAACAATGGTGACAATCAAACAAATGCTTAATGTTGCAATGCATGATGGGAGCCACCAATCAGAACGCATCAATGGCTGACATCATGCATTGCAGCATGAATAAATTATGCAGCTGAATTGTCCTGTAATTTTCATTGTTTTTTCTGTTGGCTTTTATTTTGCTATTGTTTTGTTCTGACTTTAGTAGATTGTTTTGTGATGTTCAGAGTTGATCTGTTTGTCACTAGTTTGTTTATTGTCACCATTGTTGAGACTCATATGCTGATTCTTGATGTCTGTGTGTTTAAACATAATAACTTCTTTGCTCAAAGTATTTTCAAAATTTTTGATATTGCTGTTGGATCTCAAACTGTAGAATCTCAGAGCTGCAATCACCAATACTAAAACAAGACATCAAGCATATAGTCAAAAATTTAGACTCTCACATCAGAGAATGAAGACACTACATGATGATAATGTTTTTATCATCAAAACATATTGTGAGCAGGTCATGTTTTCTCTTGCAGTAACAAATGTGCTTTATAAACACAATGTTGTAGCAACCAGAGAAAATCTAATATTAAAAAATGAAAAGTGTCAAGAGCCCAACTAAAGCAAACACTGACCACCAAAATGGTAACTTGAAAAGAAAAATTCCATAAAATATTACCGTCTAAACTTCTGTTGACTCTCAAGAACTTTTGTCGATGTATGACAGAAATAAAGTCAAACTGGTAATAAGTGCAACAATGTGTAATGACTCGAAGTCAGTAGTTCTTGTGTTTCTCTTTTTTCTGTTATTGTTTTTTCTCTTTCCGTCAATGATTCTGCTTATTAACATCAGGTGTCACCACTAACAGCCAATCATCACTTAATTAATCACTTAATTATTGCATTAACTTCAACACTGCTTCAGTGTTAACTTAATTATCTCATTAACTTCAACACTGCTTCAGTGTTAACTTAATTATCTCATTAACTTCAACACTGCTTCAGTGTTAATTTTTAACACCCTGTAGTGTGGACACATATGTACACTGAGGAGTGTTCATTTAACACTGGGGATTTTGCTGTGTACCGTAACTCAATTTGAGCGTTCCAAAACAAAGCCAGGCGTTAACTTGTGTTACGGTCTTGGGTAATTCTTCTTTCTTTCTTCTTTCTTTCTTTCTTTCTTCTTTCTTCTTTCTTTATTATTTGTCTCAAACAATCAACATAGTTATACAACATACAAAACAATAATTAAAACCATGAAATAAAACAACCATCACAAAAACAAAAACAAAATAAAAGTAATAAATACATAAATAAAAGATAATAGTAATAATAATAATAATAATATCAAAATAAAAGATTTGTTTGAGAAGGAGCAGGCAGAAGCAATTAGCTTATTTAAACCTGCCCCTATTTAACAACATAACATTACAAAGCAAATTAATACACAATTAATACATTCATTTTTCATAGATCTTACATAACTCACAACAATACCATAACCACAACACTTTCACATTGCAGATTTAGACCGGTGTTTCAATCTTTGCTTATCTATATTGGTCCAATAATGATTTCTTTAATCTATTTTTGAACCGAATGATATTAAAACTCTGTTTGATGTCATTATCCAGTCCATTCCATAAGGTTACCCCACAAACTGATATACACATGTTTTTAATAGCAGTTCGTACAAGAGGTTGTTTGAACATACAATATCCTCTTAGATGATATCCCCCATCTCTTTCATTAAACATTGCACTTATGTTACCTGGTAAATTATTTTCTTTGACTTTAAACATAAATTGAGCAGTTTTAAATGTAACAATGTCCATAAATTTTAACAAATGTGAATTTAAAAACAGAAGATTAGTGTGCTCGTAATACCCAGTATGATTTATTATCCTGATTGCTCTTTTTTGTAGTGTGCAAATATTTTGTAAATTGCTTTTATAGGTATTTCCCCAAATTTCCACACAGTATAACATTATGGCAAAATAAGTGCGCAGTACATAATATGTAATGTATTTTTGTTCAATATGTATCTGGTTTTACTCAATATACCAATACTCCTAGCCATCTTCATGCACAAATTTTTGATGTGGGGCTTCCAGCACAATTTATGGTCAAGTACTACACCCAAAAATTTACATTCATAAACTCTTTCAATTATTTGGTTATCAGTTATCAAACTGACATCTGTATTTATAATACGATTCCCAAATACCATAAATTTTGTTTTGTTCAGATTGAGAGATAACTTATTAGAATCAAACCAAAGTTTTAATTTATTCATTTCAATTGTTACCTTTTCCATCATCTGTTGCAGATTGTCCCCGCAACAAAAAACATTTGTATCATCAGCAAAAACAGTAAATTTAAGTAAATTTGATACTTTGAAAATATCATTTAGATAAAGAATAAAGAGTTTGGGGCCTAAAACTGACCCCTGTGGGACACCACAGGTAATACTGAGGCTTACTGACCGATGAATACCCATTTGTACAAACTGACTCCTATTTTCCAAATAATTTTTTATCCAATTATAGCCCACACCTCTGATGCCATACCTTTCCAATTTTTTTAACATAATTTCATGATCAACGGTATCAAAGGCTTTTTTTAAATCAATGAAAATCCCTACTGCATATTTTTTATTTTCAATACAATTTGTTAATCGGTCTACTAACTCAATTAGTGCCATAGACGTTGATCTACCAGATCTAAATCCATACTGACTGTCCATTAATAAGTTGTTTTTATCAATAAAATTATCTAGCCTTTTAACAAATAATTTTTCAAGTATTTTTGAGAACTGAGAAAGCAAAGATATCGGTCTATAATTATTAAAAACATGTGAGTCACCAGCTTTATATAATGGGATAACTTTTGCCAACTTCATCTTTTCAGGAAATACTCCTGTTTTAAATGATAAATTATATATATATATTAATGGCTCTACAATTCCATCAATTACTTTTTTTACTAGTGACATATCAATGTCATCACAATCTTTTGACGTTTTATTCATATATTTACTTACAATCTCTATAATTTCTTTGCCTTCTATAGTTCCCAAAACAAATGAGTGTGGATTTCTATCTACTTGATCCATCACAGAGTATTTCATCCCTGTGTACTTTATATCTTTGGCCAGTTGAGGGCCCACATTTACAAAAAAATTATTGAATTTGTCAACCACCACATTCATATTTGTCAGCTGTATGTCATTGTCCTTGAAATATTCTGGATAATTAAATTTATTAAGTCCTTTTGTAATAATAGTATTTATTGTACTCCATATTCCTTTCACATTATGTTTATTTTTCTCTAGTAAATTATTGTAATAATCCTTCTTACATACCCTCATTATGTTAGTTAATTTGTTTTTATATTTCTTATATTTTAACTCTGATTCTTTCGTTCTATATTTTATAAAATTCTTATAAAGAGTATTCTTTTTTTTACAAGCATTTTGAATTGATTTAGACATCCAAGGTTTTTCTGAATATTTACTTTTACTGCAATATTGTTTTATTGGACAGTTTTTATTATATAAAGTTATGAATATGGCTAAAAATAATTCATATGCAGTATTAAGGTCAGCTTCTTTAATTACTTCATTCCAATTGTACTTAATTAATTCCTTTCTAAATGCAAATATAGTTTCTTCAGTTCTCAATCTCCTATATTTAATTTCATTACACTCTCTCATTCCACTATAGTTACAGTCGTAAGTCACAAAGATTGGCAGGTGGTCACTTATATCATTAATTAATATTCCACTTGTTGATGTACTTTCAACATTGTTTGTGAAAATATTATCTATCAGAGTGGCACCATTACCTGTTATTCTAGTTGGTTTAGTGATTGTTGGAAAAAAACTCAAACTATACAATGTTTCAATAAACTCTTCCGTCAATTTATGATTGTTGGGGTTTAATAAATCAATATTAAAATCCCCACAGATATAAATATTTTTATGCTTTACTTTATTAAACATTTTTTCCATTTTTTCCATAAATATATTAATATTGGATCCTGGTTTCCTATATACACAACTAACTAGGACATTCTTCGTTTTTTCCATACATAATTCTATTGTAATACACTCCATTATATCATCAATGACTACTGCCATGTTTTCAACAACTTTGTAAATGAAACCTTTGTCAACAAAAAGCGCCACTCCCCCACCACAACTACTCTCTCTGTTCACGTAATTAAATTCATAACCCTGCAACTCAAAATCCATGCCCCTATCGGCATTAATCCACGTTTCAGAAATGGCTATAATATTAAAGGGTTTCTTGAACTGTCCTAAATATTCCCTTATACTCTGAAAATTAGAATACAGACTTCTGCTATTAAAATGAATGATAGATATACCGTGCTCGTGTTTAATATTATTGTTAAACTGTTGCTCTGTATAATAGCCACTGTTGTTATACAAGTTATCATAAAAATTATTTTCAGAATCGATATTCATATCAAAGTCAGTTATACGTTGGTCAGTATCAGAACATCTATTATATTGAAAATCAATCGTATTGTTAGACATGACAAAAGCTGCTGAATCAACAATAGTAGAAGCAAAATAATATGAAAGTTACATGATCAAACTCCTAGGAGTTTGCTCTACTGACCAACGTTACTTTCAAACTTTTCGAGCTGCTCAATGCTTCTGATACTCATAACTTTAGCCTGCTCTGGAGTGCCATTCATTTTAACAAACACCTTGCAGTTTGCAGTCCAAGTAGCTTGAATGATCCCTTTCTTCTTCAAGAACCTTGCCTTTCTTGCAATTTCTGCATTTGTTTTAGTTAGGTGCTCATTAATATAAACATTTGAGCCCTTCAATTTACGGCCCTGTCTGAGCAGGTCAATTTTATGCTTTCGGTTAGGAAAGCGGACAATGACGATATGATTACTTTTCTGGTTCCTTGCTGGAATAATGTGGCATGCCTCAATATTGTGTCTATTTATAGATATATTTTTATCATGGAGGAAGGCTGTTACCTGAGCCTCAGTTGAATCGTCACGGTCCAAGAAACAGTCCAAGAAAACCGTCATTTCCATCACATAGCAAAACATGTGTTTTGAAGAGAAAATAATTAAATATCTTCTGTTATAAATATATTTGATTAAATAGCACACACATCTCTGATCAAATTTGTAATTTATTTATTTTTCAGAAATGTAACTGTAAAGATTTTACAATGTTTACACTAAAAAACACCTAAAACTAGATCACTGGAACTTTTCATTTACTTATCATAGCTCAAAATCATGTATTTCTCAAAGTGTATGCACATATCTTACCCATAACTGCACAATTATCAACACCACTGAATATAGTTGTTTTGATTGTATGTTTTTTATATGTTTTACTTTAAAATATGTGTTGTGGTGGAAATGACATGGCGTGGCGGAAAAGACAGTGTGTGGCGGAAATGACATAGATACCGGCAACTTCCAATTAAAAACTATTTTTCTACTGCTCTATGTGGTGACCCAGAGCAAATCAATAAGCAACAGCATTAGTGAACAAAAACATATCAATATTTTTAAATGAAAAACAATCCAAAAAATGAAAAAAACATGAATATGTGTTAAAAATCAGCAAATCATTTCTTCACTGCTTTCTACATGCTGAACTAGGACTGTGTTTTTTGTACACATTTTTCAAAGAGATTTTCAGATGTCCACTTGAGCTGACAGCATGCGTTTATAGTTTAAACTGAAGAGATACTGTATTAAACATACCGTAATACAATAATCAAACAGATAAAGTATATGTATTTAACAAACTAATCAATAAAATTATATCAAATCTGTCATGAGTCTGGTTCTCTCTCTGGCTTTTCCTGTCTTTTTCCCCCCTCTGCTGGTCAATGCTGGTTATTCCTCTCTTTTCCCCTTTTCCCCTTCAGTTGATTCTCATTAGCTGTCATCTCGCTGATTCACTTCACCTGTTCTCTCCTCTAACCTGCTTGCTATTTAATGTTCCCTGTTTTCTTGCCATTTGCCAGATTATTACGTTTGAGTATCATGCTGGTGGCTTTCTACAAACCCTTCTGTCTCTGTCTCTGTCTCCAGTCTGGTTCAGGTCAGCTAAACCATTTCACTGTCTATTAACCATCTCTTCTGCACTGTGTCCAGCCCTCCCGCTGTCGACGAACGCCTTGAGAAGTTTTCTGTGTACTGCTGCCGCTCTGTGCGTGAGACGAGAGGTTAAGAGTCAACTAGCCGGTCTCCCTGATTTCTGCTGCTACCCAGCCACACACGAGAGAGTTGAGAGAAAGTTCCTGTTTGTCAAGACTGTTTAAATCTGCACTAATTGCAGCTACCTGAGTTCTTGTTTGAAAAGACTGTTTTTTTCTGCACTATTTGCAGCACCCTGCGTTCCTGTTTGTAGAGACATTTATCTCTGCTCTCTCTAATAAACTCTGTCTCTCAATTGCATTTGGATCCTATCTCTTCCTTACAACAAAATCATGTGAAAACTATAAAATATATACAAAAAATATATAAATGTGAAATATTGCAAAGGCAATTGAACTTCATACAAGTTGCACTTCGCGTGTCTTTTATAGCAGAACATGAAGACGTGATTCCATCTGAATTTTCTACAGCCTGTCAAGGTACAACTGTGGAAACCACTCAGATTCTCCCTCCAGTATACCAGAGTATGGAGAGTTACCCTTATTAGCTGAGAATTCTGATTATGTTCAAGACGGACACATTTCTATCATAGCTCTCCTCTGAGAAAACCTAGCAATATGTTTTTTTCAATCTCATCTGAAATGATCAGTGTTGGGGGTAACGCATTACAAGTAACATGCATAACGCATTCAGAGTACTTTTGATGTTACAAGTAAAGTAATGTGTTACAAGTAACATGCATTACCTAATCAGATTATTTTTTGATCTAACAAGTAATTAACTACAAGTAATGTGCCTCACCTAATCAGATTACTTTTTGATGTTACGAGTAAAGAAACGCATTACAAGTAACGTGCATTATGTAATCACATTACTTTTTTGATGTCAATGAAAATTACATTCTAATAATACAAAAACATTTATTTACAGTCAAAAAAGTCACTGCAAATTAAGTATTTTTCAAAAACAATATTCACAGTATAAGTATGAACTGTAGCTGGAATATAGCCATTGATGCATGAGGTCCACTACAGTGGACAGATGATTAATCAGATTTTTCTAAAATCTAAAATCAAAACTTGGAAAATGTAACTGTGCTAGGACTCATTAGATATTGCTTGATGCTGCAATATATTTTTTTACCTACAAGAGTCTCCTAGGATAGAAGGAATGGGTGGATATTCCAGAGCATCTTGGCATTTCTGACTGACCATTGGTCATCTTGGCTTGGAGGGGGAAAAAATCAAAACACAACGGCTTGCCACTTGGTTGCAATGTATAGGATGATGCACCAGGGTCCAATGAAGAGGCTGATGTGCAACTAAACCATCAAAACCCATGCAAATAGTATTATAAATAGTATTATAGCCCAAATAATTTGCTGTTTAGCACGAACAATGTCATTTCCACCACAACCTGTCTTTACCACCACAATGAACACCGTGGTGGAAATGACTGTGGTGGAAATGACATTTCCCCCTTTTCTCTCTAAAATATCATGCTATGTTAGCCTGCTAATATTAGTTTTAGAGTTAGCATTAAATATACACAAATTACACATTATTAAATTAAATTGATCCAGTTATTTGTACGTCCATGTGAAATATGAGCCGTTTGGAAATGACGACTAATAAACATACTCTCAGTTTTAGTCATATTTACCTTGATTTTTCTTCTTTTCATTAGCCCCAAAGAGGTCACCCTTTCACCCAGCCTTGTGTTCCACTGTGGAGTTTCTGTTGCTATGGTTACTAAGTATACAACCCTAAAACAATGATCTCAGGATTCTATTTTGTACAGTGTGGTGGAAATGACAGTGAACCCAAGGGACAAGGGTTCTACTTATGAAAAATATAGGAAAATGTAAATAAATATTGCAATATATAATATGTATAATTGAATTAGACATTATTTTATCATTTGTACTTGAAATCTACATTATTTAAATATTTAATTTAGAATTAAGCGAGGTTGAAGGTACAAAGTCTGACTTAGGGACAGAGGGAAAACAGTAAAAACCATGCATAAAAGGCCTCATATTATATAATAAAAAGAATGATTGAGCCATGATACATTTTTTATAAGTTCCCCTTGGGGTGAAGTAAGTGTGGCAAAAACAAAAAAGAAGAGATGTTTTTTAGATTTTATTATTTCGTCCAGGGACAAGAAAAGTACCATAGTTAAAGAATCACCCTCTTATGCCTTGGTTTCTCCTATGCTTTTGGAAGTTGCTGTTCAGACAACCCATTATTTTCTCGAAAAAAACAACGGAATTGACTCAAGATATTTATGATAAAGGGGGTCTTGAATGTGCCAAAAATATAATAACTCATTTTCGACCAAAAACGAAGTTACGGTCTTTTGCCTTTGCACGGCAGTATTATTCTGTTGCGACTATTATTCTTTTGCGCATAACCGAGGAACATCTGAGGAATCCTGGTTATTCATAAGCTGCTGTTTCACACTGCACATTCCTAAATCCCGGGCTAAAGTCCTTATTTGCGGTGTCAATATTGACTGGACAAACACGGCACGTGACCCGTTTACATAAAGGCTCTAGCATTGCGTGTCCTCATTACAGATTGCTGACTGTAATCAAGTTTTCAAAAGTGAACTTTTTGAAGGCAAGAATAAAGGTCTCTTCTTGACTCCAATTGTCCTGTTTTCCATCACCGTTTGACATTTTCCTATCATACGCTGACTGCCCAAAGTGTGTGAAGAGAAGGCTCACGATTAGTTGTCACTTGCTAATGTAACCCCTCTTGGTTCGTGCGCTCTTTCATTTCAATAATGACCACGCGAAAGCAATTTTGCTGAGCACATTCACTTTAGTATTTACTGCAACTGAGGAAATCTGGAAAAGACACATAAGAGCACCAAACAGACAATAAATACTTCTGGTCCGGCCATAAAACATCCTTCTCAAAAGCTTGTGTGAACTGAGAAGATGGCTGATTCAACCCATTGTACACCCTTCTTGCCTGTAGGTGTCTCCCTTTTTCCAAGATGCATTATTTAAATAACCAATGAACAGGGTTAATTTAACAAGAACAAATATTTTATAACTAAAACAAGCATTTTGACATATTCACACTTAGTTTCTGCTTTTCCTTTCTTTACTCTGTTACACTAAGCATCTAGTTGTAACATAACATAATTCATAGGCCGTAAAAAGTGGTGTGATTGAACCCCGTTTTTAAATTACAAGCGTGAAATGCTTCTTTACCCAGGCTTAAAAGCTGTGTTAAAGGGGTCATGAACTGGACTATTTTATTATTTTATAATGTATGATTTTTACATCAAAAATGGTCATAATTTAGAAATAAAAGGCATTTTTCCTATCCTGATTTTAGCACTCTGTTTGAAGGGGCGTGTCTGCTGTGAAACGTGTAAACACTTACTGCTGTGATTTGCTGACATCCCAGATAGCAGGCAGACGTCGATTCAACGTTGATTCTTAGTTGTAAAGGTTAGTATCAATCATCAATCAAATTTCAACGTTAGATCAATCTTTACTATTTATTACGTTGAAAATAAAACATTGATTCAATGTTGAAATGCGGTTGAATGGCGTGTCTGACGTTGATTCAACGTTAATTCGATGAGCAAAGTGATGTTGTTTCAATGTCAGGAGAGACGTCGTTTCCATGTTGGTTCAATGTCAGTTTGCTATCTGGGATGTTTGCATATAAAATAGCATTACATGCGGAAATCTCTTGAATATTTTTTCTAAGTTTTTACTATTACAGCTTTCGAGATTAACAAATCGTGAGAAGTTTTTAAAGCATTTAGATCTATTCTATCACATGAAAGGTTGCACTGATGAGCATTGAGCAGATGACAGTCTTTTGATCGCATGAAAGAAAATCTTATTGGAACACAATTTCTGCACTCATGAATGTTGTCACCAAATAATGCAAACTCGATGTAAATACAGTAAGAGCTTCATTGACAACATAGTGTTGGTGTCTAGAAAAACTGTTGTGTGATTGACAGCTTGAGCGATTGGAAAGGGAGCATTCTTTGATACTTTCTGTATACATTAATCAGTTTAAATAAGATTATTCATCCTAAAAGAAACGATGTGAAGTTGATATTTAAGTCACTGGCTTGATATAGGCAACAGATGCATAAACTATTGAACAATGAGAAAAGATTGTCTAAACTTAATTACACATAAGAAATCACTGATCAGGGATTGGAATAAATATGATTACTTCCATGTTTGTGGTGTTGCTGGCAGAGCCATATCGTAAAAGTCTATTTGCAAAGCCTGTGTAGAAACTATGAATGAATTACCAAATAATCCAGTAAAATGTACTGAATACTAACAATGCACTGCTGAGATGTTCTCATTGTTAAAAATAAATAAACCTTCCTAGCATTAGGATCATTTGGAAGGTAATGTTTTGATCCTGTGTCGATCTTTTCACATTCACAACTATTCACTAACACTCCAGTGGGTGGGGCCAAAGATGTAGTGATGTAGACAGACGTTGATATTATTCTGCAACTGAGGTCACAAGTCTCCACTAGAGATTATGTCGTTTCTGGCCTTGGTTTCAATAAAGGCAGTTTTTGGATAAGGAAGTTTTGAAACTTACAGGTATTATAGCGTAATGAACTCTTAACTGTCAAAAGATCAAGGAAAGTGCAGTGCAAAAGTGCAGTTAGGAACAAGAGGCAACAGAACTGGTTGTATTGTGGTTTTATTCAAGTCACATGTCCTACAGCCAGTACTGAATCAAATCATGGACAGGAAGATGTGTAAGTGGTCTCAAATGAATCACCTGAAATGGGAACAGAAAATGACCTGGATAATTTAACAGTGACTTCAGCCAGAGCAAAGCATGATTAGGATGAAAGCGTACTTGGCTGATAGTAGTCACAAACATTGATGACTGCTGGCTTGAGATTTTTCACTGCAAGAACCTGTTTCAGCTGCAGAGTGTAACTCATGGGGACACCTTTGGGAACCTACAAGACAAAGGATAAACAGCAAGGACAAACAGAAGCACATGAGAAAAATGGCAGCTAGTGAATATACCCAGTGTACACAGTCTCACCTCTTTCAGATACACTAGGACATGATCATCTTCAGCGTCAACCCGCTCCACTAGCGGGGCAAACGATTGGGGTGAAGAACCAAGCTGAGGGGAAGAGACCATCATTTACACAATTACAATTGAAGGAGCTTCAAGCATCTTGGGACTTTCTAAATCTTAAATACAAACCAGTGACGTATCTGCCGTGAAGCCTGACAGGAGCTTAATGTCCACTAGAACCATGTTAGTGCTTGCTTTTACACCATTGTATCTGAACGAGGGTGAAAAAGAGGTTTAGTCAACAAGATAAACACCACAGCTTCCATTTTTGTAAGAGTCATAAACCGTTGGTTTCAGGACACAATGCTGCTTACTTCACAGTGAACTTCAACATGAGATTAGCTCCAAGCGGTTGGCAGTCTCCAGTCACCGTTGCTTCGACACTCAGCGTCACGGAGACTTTAACATGTGTTGGGATGTTGTAGAAACACGCAACCTATAGTACGAGTAGAAAATCAAACAAAAACACATTTAGATTTGGCTGTGCACAACAAATATAGATAGAGAGGATGAAGATACAGACCTGCACAGACACACAAGTGGATCCTGATGCTTTAACACTATATTTGCCTGGAACGTTCTTCAGTGGCTTCTCCTGATACAGCAGCCTGTTGTCCCGATTCACTTTGAAGCTATAAGAGTCTCCTCCTACTACTACTGAGGACTGTACGGTAACAGTGCTGGAGCCATCCAAGCTGAACACTTGAGCAGAATACACAGAGCCTGAAGAGCCACCACTGTGTCCTAAAAACAAATACCAGATTAAAATAAATCCTCAAATGATTGCACTCATGTTTGGTAGTCAGAGGCACCTGGGTGGATGAAAACCCTCCATAGGGATTCTGCTGGGCCACGAGCCAGTTGACAATGCGGTTAGCATAGCCCAGATTAGCCGTTGTAAGAGGCTGAACAGAGAGAACCGCTAGCAGCACGTAAGAGCTGATCTCCACTGCCAGAGTATCACCAGATGTTGTCTGAGACCAATGGACCTTAGTGCCTTAGGATGAGATGGAGGAGAGAAAGTTGATAAAGACCCTGATGAATAAACATGCATTCATGTTTCATATTCAGGCCGGTAAATCTCACCTTCAGAAATGGCAAGGTTGTCCAAGGCAGTTAAAAGCTGTGATCGAGTGGTGGTCACTCCAGCCAGACTGAAGGTGTAAGTCAGCAGAGCCGTGGCATAAGTGTTTCCAAGGTTCCCAACGACAGGCCTCAAGCATGACAGACCGTTGGTAATGACAGGATCCTAAAAACCAAAAAGCATATCAGACAGGCAGAACAGGAAGGTCATCTGCAAGGAGCTCATACAACTACTGGATTTTAGTTACCGTGGTGGGGACACCTAGTTCAAGCAGCGATGCAACAATGTAGGCAGTCGTGGTCACACTGTCACCAACTCCACCCTTAAAAAAAAAAAGAGATTTGAAACAGGTACTGCACCTTCATGTCACTGTGGTACAGAGTTCCCTGCTGCATGAAACAGCCATCTGAACCCTGCTTGCTGATCAACCAATCCTTCGCACTCTGCAGGACATCTGGATCAATGAAGATAAATTGCCTCGCTAGACCAAAAGACCTCATGACAAAGGCGGTCAACCTGGTCGTGAAAAAGGTTGACAAACTAAACTTAAACTGTGTGTGCCACGACAGATTATACACAACAGTAGAACAGTGTGAAACTCACCATGTATTTGATTCATCATAACCAAATGTGCTGTATGAACCGTTGCTGTGTCTGAAGTTCAGTTCTCCTTGGTATCCTGATTGGATCATACAGCACATAGTAATAGTGATAGTCAAATGGGAAGAGCAGGACAAAGCTTCCCTGGAATTTAGTCTCCTACATATATAAAGTGGATTTGGTCATCCATACCGCTCTGAAGGAAGCCTGTGGCGGTCTCTCGGATGGCTGCAGTGAGTTGCCCTGTGACCTTCAGGTACAGTAGGATATAAATATTTGGAGCAAGAATGATCATATTCTGTTCTCCACAGCCAGATGGCATCTGTAATAACCCATTTAGATTCTTCAGTGCACGACCCATTATGTCCCCTACAAGAGGTCAAGCATAAAACCCACATCAGAAACGGTTATTCTACCAAACTTCACAAGTCAGTTTCTACTGAATGAAATGTAGTACCAAGGACTGAAACTGAGCATCTGGCAGATCCTTGAACCATGTTTGTAGGAAATCTCAGAGTCACATCTTCAGAAAGAACGTTTCCTGCAGACCAAACAGAATGGATCAGCATTGAGAGCTAGGCTAATGTTTGGCTATACAGGGAGAACGTATTTTGGGAATCATTGAGTGCAAACAAACCCTTTGGACACAGTAACCAACTCTGTGTGTTTGTCCTTTCAACTCCTTCAGGCGACAGAAGCAATACAACACATCAGTAAAACAGCATGGGCTCCATGACCAGACTCCAGAAGGCTAGTTAAACACTTACAAGGACAAGTAGACTTCGAGTGACTACATCGATGCGTCCTCTCGTCGGCACAGTCACGACTTCAGTGCCACATCGGGTCTGGGATGCTTCAGCTGAAGCACTGACAGTCACATTGACAGCTCCTGCAGTGACAGACAGGAAGTGAGCAACACCCTTAATATACACTTAATTTAGAGATGATCCAAAACTGACCAAGAACAGAAGCTGAGAGAACCCATTTGAAGGTCTTTCTCCCATTGGCACAAAGACAGGATGAATACGGATCAGTATATGGTTTAAGAGTGAAGGCAGTGGATGAAGCTGGAGTTACTTTAACCTGCCAATGAAACAGAACACATGGAGCAAAGACATATGACCTTCTCTATACAGATGAATTATATATAAAAAAAAAAAACATGGCAGACCATGATGCACTTGGACAGATAGCTGAAGACCGTGGCCTTCAGATCAAAAGATTCCCCACGGACTATGGAGTACGGCAGGGAGAGCTCAAGGAAGAAGGGCTGGAAGACCGTCAGCAGAGCAGGAGGAGCAAGACCTAAACCTTTTGAGGACAGGCAGAACGCCTCAGTCTCCCATGTGGTGATGGTGTCAGGAACAGTGAGGGGAACTCGTGTGGATCCAGTGTTTCTGAAAGACAGGAGAAAAATAAGGGGAACAGGGAGAAAAACTGGGCAAGTAGCTTTAGAAGGAACAAGATGCTTCACTAACCCCACTTGAGCAAGCTGCCAGAGCCATGTTTCTGGAAAGTAAGTCCTGACAGTCACTTCAAAAGAGGAAGCGTCACCTCTAGAACTTCCTGCTGCTTGAAAGGCCACTGCTACAGGACCATTCAAATTCACCATGAAAGACAAGCAATTTTACACCAAACTGTCTTAGTATCTGCAGAATATACAGGGTTCATAACTGCCTCTCTTATTGCAATTATGGAAATGATTAAAACACCCAAAACCACACAATTTGATCCACAAGGAGTACCCTTACGAAAAAGTTTGTTAAAGTGTGCTATTAGTATACTTTTAAACCAAGTATACTTTGTCTACTTTTTACGTACTTCTCAGAAATATACTTAAATTGCACTTAAGTATACTTGACTTATACTGACAGAAAAGTCCAAGTATATTTGGCCTATACTTGTTGATCGAGATCAGAGCCGATCAGCCCTATACGCACACTACGCAAGGTGCGTAGGGCCCCGCAAATTACTCAAGGCCCCGCCTCCCCTCGTGTCAAAGCGCGTCAATCAATGTTTACAATATCGATGAGAAAATGAAGCGGAACTGTCTTTCTGGTCACGAAAAGAGAGAGAAAAAAACCACCATGAGAGTTAATTGCGGCAACAGTTATCAGGTAGACTTGTGTGCTCTCCTCTCAAAGTTTGATGTCAGCAAAGAACAGTAGGCTAAAGTTAAGGTAATGTGAGTTGATTTATTATGTTTAATAAACGACAAAGGACAACGGTGTTTGTTTATAAACTGCAGCTCGGAAAAGATAACCGCGTCGCGCGTTAACATGCGATATGCACGTGCATGAAATGAAACGCGCACTTTCCAGCAGAAACATCTGTTGTGAGTTGGGACCAGTACAATACGGGCGTGATGGCACTCCTCATTATAGTTTTAAAACAAGACGATGATTATCTAGTTGCTAAGTCAAGGTCTAGTTACAACTCTGCACTAATGCATTATGGAAAGCAATGTATTGACATTGACTATTGATAGGCTCCATTGAATTTAAAATGTTGATTGGCTGGAGATTCTGGTCAATATGGATGCACATCCCTCAGTAAATAATAACCATCAAGAATCAAGAGTATCAAGAATTACTTTTATCATTTAAAAACACAGTGACATGCTATGGCGCCATTTTAGCTTTTATTCATTCACAGGATATGCATTTTTGATATCAATAATTAAATTTGTACTATTTAAAATGTGAATTCTTGATTTAAGAATGAACTTTTTACTAGTAACAATGTCTTCTGATATCAGGAATTATATTTTCACTAGAACTAGTTAAAGGAGGGATTGTAGTGGGAACACTGGGGTGTCAGGTGTGACAATGGCAAATAGTTCATGGCTCACGGGTCAGGTATGAGGGCCCCTAAACAGAATTTTGCTTAGGGCCCCAGGGAGGTCAGGATCGGCTCTGATCGAGATATACTTAAAGTATAATTAAATATTCTTGGCTTGTACTTGTTTACCATTTTGAGTAGCTTATTAAATACTTTTAAACACATCACACTGTCTTATAAACTAACATGTTCATGTTTATATAGCATCAAGCTTTTGGGTGGAATAGCTTATAGAGTAAATAAAGTATGGAACTGAACCTGATCTTATACACAGTGATTAAGTATACTAATAGAAAACTTGAAGAAACAATTTTTTTTGTAAGGTTATTAACTAAAAATAAGCATACTTTCAGCCTACATTTTATATAAACTTCTCAAATATACTTACATGTGTACTTGACTTATACTGAGAGAAAAGTCCAAGTATATTTGGCCTGTACTTGTACTCAATCTTTTGATCGAGATATACAAAAGTATAAGTATTCTAGTTGTTTTAACTCTTGATCAAGTAGCCTATTAAATATAATTTTACATAGTTTTCCATATACAGTCTTATGAAACTTCCATTGTTTGAAAATATTGATTAAAATATTGATATAAAACAGATGTTTCTAATTCTGTGTATTTGATTTGTGTAGGCTTGTCCACTGGTAGTGTATAGGAATGAACTTTTCTACTTTACTCTCCCCACCATTGACTGAGTTCCAGCTATCCATGTTTTCACTGTTATACGGTAGGGGGCACTATGACACATCTAGTACAGAATCTCCGGATCAAAACATAGAAGCTGAAACAAGTGATTGAAGATTGCTCACGCAAATGTAAAGTAATGTGATCAAACAGCATGTAAATCAAAACTGCTTAATATTACCAAATGAAGCGTAACCCATGAAGAGAGCAACTGAAGCTTTTGGGGTGTTGGACTCCAACTGAGTTTTGATCATCGTTCTGAACCTGATCAAGGCGCAGTCTTTGGCAAAAATGAGATTCTCAACTTTGCACCAAGAAAGTTACCAACATTTAAGTGTTGATTAAAAAAAAAGATGCATGAAGCTAATAATTTTTTTTTTTAATTAAAGTACAGTTAAAGGTATTTTTCCAGTATAAAATAACATTTGAACAGTGGTATAGGCCTACTGCAAGTGCAAAAATATATAAATAGTAAACCATGTATAATTTTAAGTTCACTTAGAGAACTTGCAGTATAAAACTACTAAACTAGTAGTTTACTGAGAATACACTAAGAGCAAAAGAATATAATTAGTAAACTACAAGTATGATGTTAAGTTCACTTAAAGAACTTGTAGTATAACACTACTAAACTAGTTTACCGAGTATACTTCAAAGTGTACTTTCATAAACTAAAAAGTTGCTACAAGTATTAAAATAGTAAACTAGTATACCCATAAGTTCACTTGCAGTACAAATGAGAAACGCAATTATGAACTAGTTGTGCACTTAGTTTACTACTGTTACACTTAAACATACTTTTATATACTAAAAGTGGGCCAATTTAGTCCCAAGCGGTATTAAAATAGTAGACTTACAAGTTTACTACTAGTACATATTGACAGTATATGTACTACATAATGTATACTTAAATACACTTGATCACTCAAGTACACTTTCATAAGGGTAACCTCCCATAACTGAATGCAAGTTCACCAAGTCATGCAGATTTTTTCACTGAATGGCCTCTGCATAGACCTACCATCTGGGAAACTGGGATACAGCGGGCACGGAGGGGCTTGTACAGCAAGATTTGTTGCGATCTTCATTCCCAGGCTCTGTCAGAGAGACAAGTCAAAACACAAGACAGATTTAAAGTCAATGACTCAGTTTGTGACCATGTAGTCACAAAATATGTTTTTCTACCTTGAAGGTTGTGTAGGCTTGATTTGTAGGAGCAGTGTAGGCAGGATCTATAGGAAAAGCTAGACGGGGTCGAAAACCTAGACACTGTGGTTCATCCTGAACGCTGTTTGGGTAACATGATAGTGATCGCACCGGGAGCAAGTCAAACACCTGAAACCATGAAAACAAAAAAAATTGGTATGTCACTTTTGAAAAATGTTGATCAAAATGCATTAATGTTTGGCATGTTATGTCACAGAGTACATAAATGTATGTTAAGATTTACACTAAAACTGCTATAATCATAACAGAATAGGTTTGTTCAATTGATCTCAGTATTACTCAAATTCTAAAGCTGAACCTGAATGTCAGTCAAGACCAACAAGGATTTAAAATCAACTGCACATAGATACCATTTTAGCACTCAGACGTCTTCCTGGCTCCAAGATCCAGACGCTCTGATCTACAGCACTGATGCCACACAGAGATCCTGCTTGAGCAGAGACAGTCAGAACGCTTCCCTCAGCAGGAACGGCCGTAGCAGGAGAGAACTGTAGAGACACCTGGAACAAGGACAAACACACTGTAGGACACATCACCATTCCCCACTTGAAACCAAAAGATGCTAGTGCACATCATACTTGGTTTTGGAGACAAGTTTCTGTGTCAAACGACGCACTACCAACAACAACATTCTCACTGGGCAGAACACAGTAGACCAGAATCTGCACTACTGGAGCCATATCGACACTGACAGACAGTTGGAACGACACAGAGCCGCTGGTGACGGTATTAGAAGCCCTCGCTTTGACCGTCTGAAATCCATGCAGGACGATCACACCTCTGGACAAGACCTGACAAAAGACAAACAGATACATAAAATGTTCCTAAAAGAAAAAGGTGATGTCCACTCACCATATAGATGTCACTGTAGTCGCCAGCCTCTCCAACAAAAGAATACTTCACGGTCACTGGAAACACAGCACCACATTTGAGCACCACTAGATGGGTTGTTGGGAGAAGCAGGTTGGAGAAGCGGAAAAACCCTTGTATCTGCAGTGAAGTATGGCGATTTGTAACCATTAACAGCCTCTGGAGTCACACTTGCCTAGGGAACAACGAATGGAATTGGTTTCATGCAAGAGATTGGGAGAAGTCTACATGTCACAAACAGCAAATCGTACCACGAGACTGAGAGCAGCTTTAGGAAGATTAGCAGTGCTGAGGGAGAACGTGGCCAGTCCTTTCTGGTTTGTAGTCAGATTCAGCAGCAGTTTGTTGGGCCAGCTGTTACCATCCAGGAGATACACCGCTTTGTTTGCGATTGGAGTACCATCAAAACGAGACACTGAGATCTGTTGGGAATGATCAAGGTTAGGAAAAGGAACCAATGTGAAGGCTTCTGCAACAAGAAATTCATTTTACTTGCCTTCCCATTAATCATTGATCCAGGTTCAAAATATTCTGGGATGTCCAAAAACATGACTTTGCCGACTTCAAACATCACGGACACTGATGCAGATTTTGACATGACTACATCTGGGGGGGTGGGGGGGTGGGGGGGTGGAAATGGTGTGGAGATGCAAAAAAGAATTAAAATTGAACAGTGAACAAACTTTAAAGCAAATACCATTGGTCCGGATCAGCCAATAGCTCACCTGTTCCCACCTCAGTGACATTCACATTTACAAGGAAAGTATCTTGCATATCATTTTCAAATTTGGTGTTGAAAAACACTGATGTATCGACGGTAAGGGAGGCACAGCCAGTGGCATTCATCTGGTAGCAGAACAAATTCACATTAAAGTCAAGCACAAGAAAAACCCTCCACTGTAAGGCAGGAGTCAAACCTTTGCAGTTTTAGTCAGGCAACGACGGGTCAACTCAGGAACCACAACGTATGGAAAGGGATCACGGCACACTTCCACCAAGGCTAGGCCGGGTACAGGTTGGCCATATGTGTATCTGGGAAACATCACAAGGAACACAAATTAAGAACTGACCAACCACAAGACAAGATAATATCTATACGTTTCACTCACTTAGCACAAGCCTCAACTTTCAGTCCCACATCTGCAACGCTGTACGTCTGTGGTGCGTTTACAGTCACGTCAAACTTGGGCAAAACTAAGCCAGAAATAAATGCTGTAAGACCTCAGATCTGTCGTTGAACTGTTGCACATCATTCACAATAACTTACCGTATTTTCGCACTTCAAAAACATGGGAGATCATTTGGGCACCAATAAAAGCCTTTAGTGTGTACATTCCTATCTGAGCCTCTGGGTTTAACTTGTGAGAAAGCTGCAATATCCACCCCGTTGAGGAAACATTTGTCCACTGACCAATGCGGTTATTATGGTCCTATTAAAACAATGAACAGCTCATAAAAACAGCAAACAAAATGTACAGAAAGTGGCAGTGGCTCCATTCAAAGACTTGGACCAGAACAAATTCTCACCTCCACCACCACCAGATTGTACTGAAAGACAAAGACAGGAATATTAAACATTTAAAAATACACTATTGCAGCAGTCATTGAAGAGAACTGCAAAACTGTGCACGTAAAAATAACCTGCAATAAATGTGCAATTTGTTCATGGCCAGACCTTACCATCTGATCAAGTGGCACAAATTTGGCATCCATGGTGACAACTCTGAAATTCACTGCAAAGACAGATAAACTCACATTAATTGCATAATGCACTTGAAGACAATCAGAACTTGTAGCGTATTGGACTATCTACACCTCTAATATTAAACCAAGGGACATTCACAGCTCACCTGTTTGTCCTGGATTGTAGATGGGTTTGTCTGTCTGGATGAAGGTCAAAGGCTGGTAACGTCGGAACATGACTTTCCTCTCTTCAGTCGCTCTGAAGACCTTCCCTTGAACATCTACCTTCAGCTTCTGCACAGATTCTCCATCTACTCGAGGAGCCTGTAAAGAAGCTCAGTTAACTCAAACCAGACAAAAAAAAAAAAACCCATCATGTCTCATGATAACAGACCTGGAAACTAAAGCAGCGGTGAAATGGCTTTGAAGAAACTTGCTGCACAAGTTGAGTCCTCCTATTTTTCTCATCAAGCAGAGAAACTGTCATTGTGAGACTCTCTTGTGGTTTCAGAAGACTTCCACACAATTTGGGATCAGATCCAGTTTCAATCACTGCAGGGAACATCACCATGAATAACCTGTGGAAACATCATGAAGTTCAGGCCAAAGGGAATTAGGTCAGAACATTTACATGTTGGCTGAACATTCACAGAAAGTGGCTGCCACTGGGTTGCCAGGTCAGTGCATCAAAACTAGCCTAATAGCCGATCAAAAAAAAAAAAAAGCCAAAGCGGTGATCTCCATCAGCAAGTGGGTTGAAGTACCAAATGTAAAACAAAAAAAACCACGTGGGAAAACCTGATTTAGCAACACTGTGCCATGGTCACAAAATAAGAGCACAAGACAGCCATTTTTGTTCAGAAATATATGAGGATCAATAACTCCAACAGCACACAAACTCAATTCAACAGTGACTTGTACAAAAAAAATTGACATGAATAGTGTTTGGTGGGTCCCATTCATCCTTTGGCCACTAGATGGGAAAAAGTACAACATAATGAACTTTTAACAAATTGTTAATGCATTGGTGCTTCATTTTGGCAGCTTTACAACTGCATCATTCAGCATAGATTAGACATTAGGACACTTTTCACTTCAAAGCCTATGGTACTTACGGCCTTTTCTGTCCATCAACAGCAAAGAGGAAAAGGGCTAAAATGAGCCCTTTCCAAACACAAATCTCCCTCACAGCCATGAAGAGCAATCATCCAAGACTACACCAAAATCAAGAGTCTCTTTCAGAAACCCTGCAGCACTTCTGTTAAGATCCACACTGCTCTACAGCTTAACTCTAAATCAGCTACACTGATGCCAGCGTTATTTAAACGTTCTTAATAATTCAGAACAGCTTGATTTAGCACTCACAGGCAATCTGGATATCTTTAGGGCGGAGCCCCGATAGTTAATCACAGGGTTGCCAACTCTGAAACACACACGCTCTTATGCCTGGCTCACACTACATGAGTTTTAAAACCCTTGCTGGGTACACACCAAAATATTTTTTACATCTTATAAGATTTTCTAAATGTGATAGACCACAAACATGAGGACAAAAAATCCTAGATTTAACCGTTTTGCTCCTATATTGTGTGGTGTGCCATGATGTGACAAAGACAGCATACCACACACAAACAGATTTTCAACCAGAGTGTTGACTGTGAACACAGGAAATCTCGCGAGACTTCAGAATAAGCAGGCGGACGATATGCAGGAAGAAATTGCGATGATAGTGTTTGGAAAGGTTTAACACGTTGTATAAACATTTGTGCTGTTGCCACAAATCAACAAGCTAATCCTCCATCTCTGCTGTCCACATCAGTTTCACTTTGTGCTGCGCCATGACTGCATTTGTTGTGCTTCCATCTTCCATCATCTCGCTTTCTGATTGGATATTGTTTCTTTCACGTGATAATCTCCAGAGTTTGCACGCGTTTGTCCTCGGGGTTCCCCCCACACATCAGGATTTCTGATCGGGGCGGCTCCGACGTTCTTCCGAGCAGGTTCGGACACTCTTAACACAACTCACACCAAGGGAAAATCTGATAAGATAATCTGTAGAGCCATCAAGATAATCGGGACGTAGCTACTGTAGGATTGTCGGAAGGGGGGAAATCGGCCCAAAATCAGCCCAATTATCTTTTGGTGTGTACCCAGCATAACCGATTGTGAAATCTGGTTGCAACACACACTTAAGGAGAATCTTTGCAGATTTTCTTCCCTCAAATCTTAAACATGCTCACACTACAAGATTTGAAAATCGCAGCACATCACACACTACAAAATTTTATTAAGATTATTGTGCCAGAGGAAGCGCCTCACAATATCTCAAGCAGCAGATCGGAAGCGGAAAAGCTGATGTAAACAAAATATATCAAGTAATATTCGTGAAAAGGTTGCAGAGTCCAAGGAAAGTGACATTTTTCAAAAATCTTCATTTTAACATTTAAGTATTTTTTCCAATTAATGGCGTCAGCACTGGGTAATACAATAGGCTTGTTTGAGATGTGCCTTGCCTCGCCTGAAAAGTATGCGAGAGTAGGCGGCTGCAGTGAGAGGAGGAGTGAGAAAAGTGCAGGCAAGACGGACAGTTCTCTCTTCTCGCAGTGGATCAGACACCTGTGAGCTCAAAGACGGATATCGCGGGATTCACTGGATTCACGCTTGTGCAAGGTGATGCTAATAAACTGGATGTAATTTAAGTTCTGTTGCTTTTATATGAAAATAAATATAATGAACAAGACACCCAAAGTAGCCTACTTGTTATTTAATTACATACCAAGGACATGTTTATCGATCATTTTTACTTTGATTACAGACATGTTTTATATATATTTTTTATAAATATGACAACAATCAAATAACCCATATAGAGCTCACACTGTCAGAGAGTTTGGGAATTTATACACATATCACATTGATCTCTATGAAGTGACGCATCAGCTTCAGCGATGCCCATGCGCCAACTTCTCAACTTCGTTTCAACGCTCTGTTTAGTTTCGGTTTCATTACTAAACATGTAAAAAAAATTTCGCCTGTTGTCCACAGTGTAACACTTATTTATATAGCAATAAATAAATAAATAAAATACCGCATATCATTCTGTTGAGTCACTCAAAATTACCTCACTTCCTTCACTGCAATGCTCCTACTTGTTTCTTATTGGCTATTGTGACAGCTGACGTAATCACAGTCTTGTTCGTTTGTTTGCAAACATGTTTGATATGATCGGGGCGGGCCCGATTTGTGTGAGAGCAGATCGTGAGGAGCAAGATTTGATCTTTGATCTCACATTACCAGATAATCTGCACCGAACATCGGAACCGATCAAGGTCCTCAACAAGATTTTGCCTCGACAAGGGGAAAATCGGGGATAAATCAGCCTAAAACACCTGAAGTGTGAGCCAGGCATTACACCGTGTCCTAACCAGACGCGATGCGATAAGATTCCAGCGACAAATAATTTGTCATTCAAATTATTGAATTTGATGCGACGCGACTGCGAGATGTGTAAAAATCAATCAAAACCCACAGCCAATCAGAACAGCGTGTGGGCGGAGTCTGTGAGCAAGCACTGTGAGCACGTGCACAGCACCAGAGAGTAATCTTGATGGCGATCGCAAGAAAATGGATAAGCAGGCTACATTTACCATTTAAACATTATTCAAATACATAGGCTTCTGAGTTACTAAAACAATCTTTGTCAAATAATACACTTGTTTGTTCACAGTTTGAACGTTCTTGTTTCCATTTGTTTAATATCAGATCTGAGGTGAATTATCTATTTTTGCTTTTACAGCTACAAAGCTGGGAGCACTAAATGATATTCAAAGTCACATTACACACTTTTATAATTAAATAAAGCACATAAACAGCACCAGAGATTATCATTGCCACACTTTGTGTTTGTTGTTCCAGCGCAACGTCGTGGCTGGTTAGGACAAAAACTCTGATTAACATGGAAAAGATACCTTTTATTGCGTTTCGCATGTAGTTAGGACACGGTGTTATGTTTACACAAAAACGATGTACTAAAAACAGAAAAGATTTTTCTTTTTACAGACGACAATATTCTCAAAAAGATCCCCGTTCAGACGAATCCGCGAAAACGGCTAAATACTCTGTATTATGCACCACCAGAGGTTGTCCCGAAGAGACCTTCTTTAAGTAAGTTTGGTCATTACTGTAATTTATGGAACAGTTAGGTCCGGCCCGTTAATTGATACATTTCTGATTGAACAATATGGGGTTCCATGAGTAGGGATATAAGGCAACTTTATAGCAGAACATTTGTATTGGCTTGTATTCTATTGGTCTGTATGTGTACCTAGTTGAAGGGTCCTTGCAAGTTGTCCTTTGTGAACCAGCGTGCTTAAATGAGTTGCTGGTGAGTTCTGTTCCATTTTCATATAACCCATATTCACTCTGATTTATGTCAAGGCAAAGCTCAACAGCCACAGATGGGACAGGCTAAACAGAACCTCTGTAGCAAATTAGCAAATTAGCAAAAAAAAAAAAAAAAAAACATATATATATATATATATACACTCACCTAAAGGATTATTAGGAACACCTGTTCAATTTCTCATTAATGCAATTATCTAATCAACCAATCACATGGCAGTTGCTTCAATGCATTTAGGGGTGTGGTCCTGGTCAAGACAATCTCCTGAACTCCAAACTGAGTGTCAGAATGGGAAAGAAAGGTGATTTAAGCAATTTTGAGCGTGGCATGGTTGTTGGTGCCAGACGGGCCGGTCTGAGTATTTCACGAGCTGCTCAGTTACTGGGATTTTCACGCACAACCATTTCTAGGGTTTACAAAGAATGGTGTGAAAAGGGAAAAACATCCAGTATGCGGCAGTCCTGTGGGCGAAAATGCCTTGTTGATGCTAGAGGTCAGAGGAGAATGGGCCGACTGATTCAAGCTGATAGAAGAGCAACTTTAAATGAAATAACCACTCGTTACAACCAAGGTATGCAGCAAAGCATTTGTGAAGCCACAACACGCACAACCTTGAGGCGGATGGGCTACAACAGCAGAAGACCCCACCGGGTACCACTCATCTCCACTACAAATAGGAAAAAGAGGCTACAATTTGCACGAGCTCACCAAAATTGGACAGTTGAAGACTGGAAAAATGTTGCCTGGTCTGATGAGCCTCGATTTCTGTTGAAACATTCAGATGGTAGAGTCAGAATTTGGCGTAAACAGAATAAGAACATGGATCCATCATGCCTTGTTACCACTGTGCAGGCTGGTGGTGGTGGTGTAATGGTGTGGGGGATGTTTTCTTGGCACACTTTAGGCCCCTTAGTGCCAATTGGGCATCGTTTAAATGCCACGGCCTACCTGAGCATTGTTTCTGACCATGTCCATCCCTTTTTGACCACCATGTACCCATCCTCTGATGGCTACTTCCAGCAGGATAATGCACCATGTCACAAAGCTCGAATCATTTCAAATTGGTTTCTTGAACATGACAATGAGTTCGCTGTACTAAAATGGCCCCCACAGTCACCAGATCTCAACCCAATAGAGCATCTTTGGGATGTGGTGGAACGGGAGCTTCGTGCCCTGGATGTGCATCCCACAAATCTCTATCAACTGCAAGATGCTATCCTATCAATATGGGCCAACATTTCTAAAGAATGCTTTCAGCACCTTGTTGAATAAATGCCACATAGAATTAAGGCAGTTCTGAAGGCGAAAGGGGGTCAAACACAGTATTAGTATGGTGTTCCTAATAATCCTTTAGGTGAGTGTGTATATATATATATATATATATATATATATATATATATATATATATATATATATATATATAAATTAATTATAACGGATTATAATTAATTATAAATATTTTAATTATTTTTAGAATCGACTGTAGCAGAATTAATAGTACAATTATTTAATCAGTTCATCCAATGAACAGAAAGCATAATCAATTATTCATTCTAGGAAATATATTATCTTCCTGGCCAAGAAAGAATAACCTTTTCCAACTAAAGTAAATAAAATACTAGCAGGGTAATAGCATAGGTATCGCTGGATCAAGATGTTTAAGTGACTTCAATATGTGGCAAACACAGAGACAATAAAGCGTCGATATATTGGTTTAATAAATGAATCTAGGGTAGGCTACACACACAACTAAACTAAGCAAAGATTGTATACAGAATCAAGAAAGTAAAGAAAAGTGAAGAAAGAGAGAGAGAAGAAAAGAGAATAGCAAGATTACAATCAGTTAACCACAACCTATGAGAAACATCAGAGAATCAGGGTCACCTTAAAGGGGCACAATAACTTAGAAACGCATCTAAAGGCTGCAAACAGGTACTTGCATTGACTTCGGTTGCTGAACAAATCCAGATGCAGGAGGTTCTTGAGATTCTTGATGATTTCGCCTGGAGTGCGCTGAAGCGTTCGTTTGGGTTCTTGGTGTGGTCCACGTTGAATCCAAAGAAATTAACTTCGTCCCACGTTGAATCCAAAGAAGTTAACTTGAAGATGAAGTTGCCGGAAGAAGACAGGAGCATGTTGTCTCGAAGAGATTGAGCGAAGGCCTGAACTAATCAGATACTCTTAAAGGTCCTATCAGTTCACACCCATTTGGTCAGGTGACCAATCCAAGATGACCGGGAGAAAGTCTTTGTTCATCTTATCCCTATTTGCATGTTCATGCTAGCATGGAGAATTGGTGCAGTCTTTACATAAAAGTATGGTACAATTATCATGATGCAATTTATCATAACATATTGTACACCATTGATTATAAAATCAATTCTTTTGATACCAAGAAAGAGGGGATTTGAAGACGTTAAAGCAGTGATACATCATCTTTGGAATGTTTGGATATCAACATTTGAAGTCATTCTAACATAACTAAAGAATCATAACTAGTCATAACTAATAAAACATAGGGACATACATAAAACACAGGAGAAATAATATAAACATTTGGGAAATTTTGTGGGAAAGAATGGAGTAAATGTCCTTTGTGTATAGGAGTTTATCTCTATAGTCTTTAACCAAATGGCTGGTGCCGTCTGGACTCTCGTGCTGTCTTTGAGGCTGGCAGACAGTCTCTTGCTGAGATCGTTCAGGAGAGCAAAGGTGATAACGGCCTTTGAGAGAACTGGTTTGAGGGCCGATGACAACAGGGGAGAGGGGGAAGGTTTTATGATACCTAGAGCATTTGTATTCCCTTGCCCATCACGATACAGCTCCAAATAAAGAGGAGGATGGTGGACCTTCTGGAGGAGTCGGAGAGGCGTAACACAGAAAGGCTAGATAAAATTAGAGAGAACATAGCCACCATTACCAACAGCATCCATGAGGGGTTTTCAGTACTGAAGTCAAGTCAAGTCACTACTGAAGCATAATGCTCTTAATTAGAGAGAGAATGTAGGGCATATTCCATTAAAAATGAAAGTTGTATTGCCCCCCATAAAATTTCCCACGCTCCCCCCAGACTCCCTCCCTCCCATTTCCGGACTGGACACCTATTTGGACACCTGCACCCGTGCACCTGTTTATCAAACCCCCCCCACTAGTTCCCACAGTTCCAGAACTATTTATGACTGTTTAGGGGTATGTGTGCTTGTTCATTGTAAAAATGTTCGAAAATGGTGAAAAAACATTCAAAACAATGTATTTTAAACTTTTTAAGAAACGTATAAGGATGACAGAGATAAGATCAGTGTTTTTATTTTATTAAAGAAAAGTTGTACTTCCACTTACATCGGAAGAAAAGGTGTACTTTCACATTTAAAACAATGTACAACATTTAAATACAAAAGTCTTTCTTAACCTCCTCCGACCCGGTGTTACGCTGCACACATTTTTGGATGTGTGCAGCATTTCTTAATTCTGTGTAACTGGAACATGTTTTTCACAAACGCGGACACTGCCATCTGGTGGTGTCAGGAGAAAAAAAAAACTTAACATAAATAATTTCAAGATGGCGGAGAACACAGGCGAAATGTCACGCAGCCACATCAGACCTAAACGTCCACAATGTAAAAAAATTAATAACATTTCATTGTTGATTCTTGTTAAGTTATGCATAATAGTGTTGTATGATTAAAATGGCATGCACATTTGACAAACTTTTGTAACAGGGAAATTTACTATGCTGCTAAATTTGATGTCCACATATGTGGACAGTGGGACTTAACTGGTGAACAAAAAAATGAGAATTTGTAGTTGCACTGAGCTTCGTGACGCAAACTGGCTCACTCACGATCACGATCGCACCGTACACACACACACACACACACACACACACAAATAAAAAGAACATTACTAGTTTGGAGAAGTTGAAGTTTTGGGGAGTTACAAAAAAGAAAGCAAATTTTCATGTTTTTTGGATCTGTTTTTTATTTGGATATACATTTTGTTTTTCCATATCAATATTCAGAAGTGGCGATCGGTTGACAGCTCTGCCCCTCTCTTCACTCGAGTGTCCAAGACATACGGCCAGATGAAACGACCACAAAGTCGATCATCGACCTCCGGCCTAGGGTGTCCTGGTGCCATATGTGCACTGATGGGCACCCTTATGCTTGAACATGGTGTTCGTTATGGACAAGCTGTAACTAGCACAGAAGTCCAATAACAGAACACTGCTCTGGTTCAGATCAGGGGGGCTGTTCCTCCCAATCACGCCCCTCCAGGTGTCACTGTCGCTGCCCACGTGGGCGTTGAAGTCCCCCAGTAGAACAACGGAGTCCCCAGTCGGAGCACTTTCCAGCACCCCTCCCAGAGACCCCAAGAAGGCCGGGTACTCTACACTGCCGTTTGGCCCATAGGCGCACACAACAGTGAGAGACCAATCCCCGACCCGAAGGCGCAGGGAAGTGACCCTCTTGTTCACTGGGGTGAATTCCAACACATGGCGGCTGAGCTGGGGGGCTATAAGCAAACCCACACCAGCCCGCCGCCTCTCACCATGGGCAACTCCAGAGTGGTAAAGAGTCCATCCTCTCTCCAGGAGTGTGGTTCCAGAGCCCAAGCTGTGCTTGGAGGTGATCCCGACCATCTCTAGTCGGTACCTCTCAACCTCACGCACAATCTCAGGCTCCTTCCCCTCCAGCGAGGTGACATTTCACGTCCCTAGAGCTAGTTTCCGTGTCCAGGGATCAGGTCGTCGAGGCCCCTGCCTTCGACTGCTGCCCGATCCTCTAAGCACCGGTCCCTTACAGTCCCTCCTACGGGTGGTAAGCCCATGGGAGGGCGGCCCCAGGTCGCTTCCTCGGGCTGAGCCCGGCCGGACCCCATGGGGGGAGGCCCGGCCACCAGGCGCTCTCATACGAGCCCCAACCCCGGGCCTGGCTCCAGGGTGGGGCCCCGGCTAAATTTTCGGATCCAACTCACCTGGGCTAAGCTGTGGGTCCTGTGCTGTGGGTCATGACCGAAAGGACAAGATCCCCGATACAGGTGGCCGAAATGAGCTTTCTCCCAAGGGTGGCTGGGCGATCGCTTAGAGATAGGGTGAGAAGCTCGGTCACTCGGTAGGAGCTCATCTGAGGTGGCTCGGGCATCTGTTCCGGATGCCTCCTGGACGCCTTCCCGGGAAGGTGTTCCGGGCGCGTCCCACCGAAAGGGACTATGTCTTCCAGCTGGCCTGGGAACGCCTCGGTGTCCCCCCGGAAGAGCTGGAGGAAGTGTCTAGAGTGAGGGAAGTCTGGGCATTTCTTCTTTCTTCTTCTGCCCCCGCAACCCGGCCCCGGATCAGCGGAAGATGTATGTTATGTATGTTCAGAAGTTATACAAGAGTAACAACGAAAAATGTTCAGGCACAGGCTGTAAATAAAAGAGATTTGCATTTTGTTACACAATGGTGTCTTGATTGTTTTCTGTGAATTCAGACCCGGTGTCCACATATGTGGACATAATTTTTTTCAAAAAGTGCTTCATGTTCAAAGATAATATCTGGTTATTATATGTATTGGTCCCTCCTAACCCCAAAAAGCTAGAAGAAATCTAAAATGCATGTCAAACCAAAGCTCGGGTCTGAGGAGGTTAAACATACAACATTTTAAGACTAAAATTTAAATTAAAATTCAGTCATTTCTGTCAGGACCACTATCGTCATATATGATTGACAATTTGCATGCAATTTGGTTTGGCGGTATGGTTCCGTTCTGGGCGAGAACTCCCTGCGCATCCATGCAGCCTAGCATGGATAAGAGCAGGGAGAGCAGCAATAACCCCCCTTGGGGTAAACAGAACAGAACCAACATGAATGTATTGCAGATATCATTAATTCAAGATTTTAAAGTACGACATGATTCGAGAATTTATTCTGAGTCGAAGGGAATCAGAATGCCAAATGCTGACTGACGAGAGGAGGAGCTGGGGATGGAGGAGGGTAATTCGCTCCTGAGAAACGCGATAGTTGCTGATAATACTGATGGAGCTTATATATGTATACGGTGATAGGCGTCGTATTCCTATAGGTAGATGTGGATCAGCTGATAGTCAGCTGATGCGAGCTTGACTAACGTGACCTGCCAGAACTAACGCTACGCTTGATTTCTGTCAGGACCACTATCGTCATATATGATTGACAATTAGCATGCAATTTGGTTTGGCGGTATGGTTCCGTTCTGGGCGAGAACTCCCTGCGCATCCATGCAGCCTAGCATGGATAAGAGCAGGGAGAGCAGCAATAACCCCCCAAAACACAACCATATGCCAATATCCCCCAAAACCAACTGACAGCGCAATCTGGATGCTTTATAGTTACGTGAGTGAGCCAGGGCAACAAGCATGTTGCCAATACCTGAAAAGCTTGAGCAACAGCATGTTACCAAGAATACTGGAAAGCCTTAAGCAACAAGTATGTTGCCCTTACCTAGATGACCTAAACGAGTATGATGCCAATACCCGCATAAGCCATAGCAACAAGCATGTTGTCAATACCCGAAATGCTTAGCAGTAAACATGCATATTGCAATGAATGACATACCACCTGAAATGAAAAAGTGATATCAAAAATGTATCAGCTGCTGCTTGTTGTATACTGTATCCGCAGTCCGGTTCCAGTTTCGTTGAGTGACGACTGTAAATTACATCATGACCTTGTTATACTTGGATGTAGTTTACTTCTGTAGAAAACAAGAAAAAAAAAATTTGTTTTGTTATTTGATTTTTAACATCTCCCCACACTGGAGCAAGCAAGACGCATTGCAACATGCGTGTTGCTGTAGCCAATTTAACCATTGTACGGGATCTATTGGGGGAAGCTTACACCCCTAGCAGCAGCAACAACTGATACAACAAGCATATTGTGTAAATCGCAGAACCATTGCTAAAACTGGTGTAATTTGGCAGGGGAAACATACACCCTACAGAAATAGCTCAGACTAGCAGCAACAACAACTGGAACAAAAAGCATGTTGTATAATCACAGAACCATTGCTAACACTAGTGTAGTTTGGCAGGGGAAGCATACACCCTACAGCAATAGCTCAGACTAGCAGCAACCAAACTGATACAACTAACATGTTGTATAACCATAGGACTGGTATTAAATCTAGTGTAGTCCGATCGGAGAAGCATACATCCTCTAGCTCGAGTCATATGCAGTGCGCATATGAATACAGTGTGCTTCCTCATTCATGAACATGATTCCTGCTCCCGTCCTACGGATTCCATCACTGTGGAGGTGAAGATGACGACTCCCTTGATTACACACTCCTTTACAGGACCATCAAACTATGGTGTTGTTAGTGTTGAATACCAGACCCCTGCGGTGAATGTACTGTGTACCAAGTATGTTACTGATATCTAGATAGCTTTAGCCACAAGCATGTGGTAACTTTAAAGCAGCACGTTGCAATAATCAAATAGAATAAAGAACAAGCATTTTCCAATACAACCAGACAAGCATAAAACAACGCTTGAGCACTACAGCATGCGCTGAGGACAGTATGCGCTATAGCAGTGTTGCTGAAAAGACAGCATATTGCTGATACCTGATAAGCTTAGCACAGCATGTGACACAATGACACCAGATATAAGCCTAAAACACGCCATGTTCCAAATAAGACTGGGCTAAATAACCTTAAAAGTTCAACAACCATGTTCCCAATAGCAACTAACAGCTTTTAATGCAAGCAGTTTTCAAATAGCCACTAGATAGGCCTAGCCTTAGAACAAGCAGTGTTTCAATAACTTTATTTTTATTTTTATTTTTTACTTAATATACACAGCTTAAATATAGAACCATGTTGAATGTCAGCCTATAAAAATGCAAGCTCTTAACAATAAAAAATATAAGAATGCATTCAAATGCAAGCACGGTATACAATACACTGTAGCTTTAAGAACGACGTGTTACCAGAACTAGATAGACCAAGCGTGTCCGAAGTGACTCAACTGAATTGTGACTGTTTACTGTCTTTTTTAAAGCTGTGCCACAGCAGAATATTTCCGTTTGCACCATGAATTGTTAATTCATATCAAGCAGCTGCTAAAATCTGTGCTGCATAGTGCTAAAAGCACAGCCTGTGCAACGCGATCAGTTGCCAATGACAACACATAGTAACGCACATAGCCAATATGATCGCATAAGCCTAGCAAGAGCATTTTAATGAAAACGACTAAGTTAGATTAGCCCAAGCCACACGTATAGCATTAGCAACAAGCATGTTGCCAAAACCCTGCTAGATTTTAGCAATGAGCAAAAAAGGACTTAGCTTAGCTTTGTGAAGACTTTCAGAAATGAATGGAGAATGAATCACGTCGAGTCCTGTGTCAATAATGCAGCGATGCGAGCAGGCAACTTCCAAATCAGGCAACTTATGATCAATGCTGCAAATCTCGTGTTCAAGTTTAAGATGAATCTGAGGTGAAATCCTTGTGGGGAAAGAATTCCTCTTGCTAAATTCCCGTTTGCACGATTCCTTGTGAGATGATGTTGTTTGCCTGCCGAATTTCGCCACTTAATTCGCTCCTGAGAAACGCGATAGTTGCTGATAATACTGATGGAGCTTATATATGTATATGGTGATAGGCGTCGTATTCCTATAGGTAGATGTGGATCAGCTGATAGTCAGCTGATGCGAGCTTGACTAACGTGACCTGCCAGAACTAACGCTACGCTTGATTTACAGAAAATTTTAAAACAAGTTAAGAGAAAGTCTTTTACCTTCACACAGTATTTGTAAAATGTTAAAAAGTCAATGAAAAAAGATTAAACAGTATTTTTCAAAAGAAGTGTTCAAACACACAAAAAAAACATTATGTTAAAAAAATCACAGTATTAAAAATAGTCTTACGTTTTAAAATGTTTCCATTGTTGAAAGGACAAAACTGTTATCCAGCTCATAGTTTTAACTCCAAAAACTTTGATTTCCAAAATGCAAAATGTGACCACATGCTCCCGAGGTCTGTCTAGAAATTAATTCCTGGAAGTACGCTCAGAGTCCCACACTGGCCCTGCCCCTAACATGCCCCACACCAGCTGATGAGGGGAGTTTTAGGTAAACAAACTCCTCGAGCAGCTCCACGAAATGCATCCACACGCGCCTCAGTTTAGAGGACAAGTTCGGTATTTTGAAATTTGGACACATGCTGCTGGCCCGAGAATTTTCGGTTTCTGTTGTAGCACCGCCCATTTCTGTCTGTGACGTCACCCATAGACTTTCTGAAGAACGGGTTTGAAGCCGTTTATGGGGGGTATGGGCGGCGCCATCTTGGAAAATCTCGGGAAATCCTAACCCCGCCCACCTTCTGGCCAATCCATATATGGGTAAAAGGGCGGGCTTTGTGTGAGACTGGAACGATGTCATTTTCGCATGAAGAAAGCAACATAAACAACAATGGATGACATACAGCAGATCTTGTTCTTGCTTCCCGGCGTGTTTGTCACAAGAAGCCAAGCGCCGACATTAGGCGTTTCTCGATAGCGAGTACGCAAAGTTCGGATTTAATTGCCAAGTCCAACTCAGGAGAATGACTCCCGGGGACGCAAGTCCGGTTATTCTGCGTCACTCAGCTCGCTCTGCTACTCCGGTTATCTCTGTATGTATATTTTAGGCAACAATAAAACGAAAATATGTTATAAAACACCACACTGCCTCTTTTCGTTTTAATTAAAAGAAATCTTAAACATTATAGCCACACAAACGTGGTTCAGGCAACGCGTAACGTTATTGATTATATTCACTGCATAACGTTAGCCTATTTATAACAAAACGAAATATAAAACACAACCCTGCCTCTTTTCGTTTAAATATAATATAAAAATATTAAACATTTTAATATGGTCCAGGCAATATGTGCATTTGTACTAAACAACAGATGTTCTAGTAAACAACATTACAGATCATCTTCGTTGTATTAAAATTTAAAATGACAAAACTCAACCCAGTCTCTTTTTGTTAAATTTCAGTTTTATCAATATTAGCCATTATAAAAGTATAAGTGAAAGGTACAAGAAGCAATACAAATAAAGCAAACAATTCAGTCAAACATACAAAGTCAGCGCTCTAGTCTAACCATACAACGGTAAAGTTAAATAGCTTATAAAGTTATGAAACTTCACTTAGCCCTAAGCCAAAACGATTGGCCAGGGAACAAATTATAGATTCACGAGACCAAAAATCGCCCGTTAGATATACACAAGACGAATTATATCTCATGTTTAACCACTACAGAGACGTCAGAGTCAGCGGCAAATGTCAGAACGACTAGCCGAGGGAAGGCTGTTCCAGGCGGGGTACATGAGCGCAGAGCGCCCGGTGATCGTCTGGATCTCAACTGGATACAATTTTCATAAATCTTTATAAATTAACCACAGATTTGAGCTTTAAACAACTACATTCTCGCCTGAAAAACTCTTAAAACTACATTTCATGATACAAAAACAGTAGTATTATATTTCAACTGTATATAAAAAAAATGGCGCTTCTTATGTTGTCATTCTCCTCGGCGCAGCCTATGCTCGTTATCAGCTGTCAATCAAGCTGTCAATCAAAGTTAACCACGCCCTTATTTGTCATACATTTTATATCTAAATACGATCTAAACTAACGAGTTAGAAAAAAATTCACCCCCCTCACAGTTGTCAGGCACTCGGAAACTATCGAAAAATACAATAAAATCCATGGGACCAACCTGTAAAAACATGAATTTATGCTGTGAAATCGGACATTTTAACATGGGGGTCTATGGACATTTGCTCCCTTTTGGGACCTGCCCCTAGCGGATTTTCGATGTATTGCAGTTTTTCGCACTTCCGGGTAGGCTTCATTTTTCAGATTAGAATGTTGCCGCTTGATAACTATACAGCTACAATGGCTATGGTAGCACCCAAAACTGCTGAGAGAAGTGTAACCGGGTTGTAATTATATCTTTATTTTTAAGGCTGAAATGTCACCAAATCCTGATGAACATTGTTTTCTATATGTTTAAGATGTGTTTTATTGCCAATATTTATGCCTGAATGTTGTATTCAGACCATGGTGTTAATATCTGTACTGTCACTTTAAGAGGTCGCAGGCCTTGTGTCCTCATTTATTTGTGCTGTGTGGAGGAGACTGCATGTAATGTAACAGAGCCTTATGTATATTTTTGTTGATTTGTACAGACAAATCCACCATTCTGCCTTCATTAAAAGAGCAACCAGCAGTTGGTCGTGGTCCGGGTCCTTTCTTCACTCATTACAACAGGAACACAACGCAGAACATACAAGGGTTAATGGACGTGCATCCAATCTAACATAAAACTGTTAAAGACAAAGCACGCCCGTTACAGAAGCATTGATGAAGCTGTGGAGGATCTAACTTTAGCTCCGAGAAAAAAACACGGACCGTCTTTATCCAGGTTTCTCCATGAGCCGTGTGAGAGCGTGAAATATGTTTTTCATCTCTCTGTGGCCGTGTGTGCACGTACGATTTTGACAAAAACAATCGTGAAGTCAGATTGATCAATATGGATAATGATGAGAGATTTACATCGAATACAACAGAGGACCCTGATCTAGTGTTCACAGAAAGGGATTGGGTTCTGTTTTATACCAGAGTTTGGAGAGACTGAAAGACAGGGGAGATGATCCACTTTTCATTGCAGAGTGGTCTGGATTAACAATGGGGACAAGATACAGACTGCTTAAGGACCACTTTAACAAAAACCCAGAGGATTACGTTTACATCCTTTGCAGTGATTTTGGAAAGGATGCACCCGAACGCGCATGGCCTATTTCTGAGGCTAACCATCAAAAATACTATGATTTAAAATTCATGTTTCAATGGAAGGATTTACCTGTGTTGGAAGATATTTTTGCTAAAATAGATAAACTTTTTAAATGGTGTGATGCATATGAAAGGTACAACAACGTCAGAGTGAAATTATTCCACCCTGAATGGTGTGTATATAGTAGGCGTGGTGTTCATGTAGCTCCGCCTACATTCTACAACCATTAAATACCTGCCCCTGACAATCCCACTCCATTCACGCATCATGTCTCAAGAAACCGTTCCCTCACCATTCTCTCCTCTTGGACCTGTTGACGCATACACAACAACAACAGGATCATCAACTGCTACGCATGAATGCCTGCAAAAAAGCACAGACTGGCTGAATACATTTTGTACAGAGCTGCATGGGTTATCACAACCTAGGTTTCCTCACGAGCTCCGGATCTGGTGGACCCATTACAGCTGCAGCAGCCACTGAGGTCACTGACACGTCCGGTGACTATGTGGATGGTTGTATCGGTGATGCTGGACATAGAATTATTAAAGCAGTGGCAGACTCTCAGGTTTTTGCGCGCGAGAGACCCGCGTTCGATCCCGGGTCTACCGGCAGATAAAATTATGCCGTCAATGCTCGCTCTGTCAGTTCCCTGAAAAGGCGACTGCAGATGTGTATTTTGCAGCCAACGAGCACGTTGTACAACCCGCTCGCCTGCACCCAAACACCGTTTCTATGGTGTTCCGTGCGTCACTGGCGTAAGGAGAAAAGAGTTTTCTGGTCCCGCTGCGGACGGACCGACCTCCATCTCCTATACATTTCTCATTCCCCTCTGAAATTCAGGCGACTGGAAATGTCAATATTGCAGTGAACGAGCCTGTTGTAATGCACGCAGGCCTGCAATAAACGCCAGCATGTTGACGCTCTCTGTTTCTATGGCAACTTCTCGCTCGTTCAGTTCCAGTAAATGTGACTGTTCCAGTGTATTCTGCAGTAAACAAGTCGGCGACGCAGCACGCTTGCCTGCACACAAACGCCGCTTTTACGGCTACCCAGATAAATCCCATAAGTGTGAATTTTCTGGTGTCCCGGCCACGGCCGATGGTGTTTTATGTGTAGAAAGAATGCCCACTGCCCAGTGCCCATCTCTACACACAAGCACAGCCCGTCACACAGGGCTCGCGCACATAAATCGACTCAGATCGATTGCGCATCAAACGTGGTAAATGTGCCCACTGCCCAGTGCCCACAAACACTACGTTATGCATGTCTCACGTTTTCTGTAAAAACGAAACCAACGTGCATTCGCTTCACTCAAGCGATCAATGCTTTCGGTGTGGTAAATGTGCCCGCTATCCCGCGCCCACATCCACGCACAGGCATGACAGTTCCCACGGGACTCGCCCAGCCCTCCCCCTCTCGGTTGACCGCCGCAGAAGAGTCGAGCGCGGGTAATCTGCCCGCTGTTATCAGCGCGCCCCTGCCTCAAATGTCACGAGCGCGACGCTTGTGTTACAGCACACCGAAGCCTCTCGATCGCTGAGCGAACGGAGCACGCTTCGTATTCAACCCCTAGCTATTCATGCAGATGCATGGGCAAAGCTGCCTGGGGTTTCGAAGTGGGTGCTAAACATTATAAAAAGAGGCTATTCGCTGCAGTTTCGCCGACGCCCTCGCCTCTATACGGCGCGCGTCGAGACCACGGTAAAACAGAAGTAGCACATTTACTTCGAGCCGAAGTGGTGAAACTATTGAACAAAGGGGCCATAGAGCCTCTCTCTCATGTTCAGAGCGAAGGAGGGCTATACAGCAGATACTTCCTGGTACCGAAAAAAGACGGGGGTCTCAGACCCATACTAGATCTAAGGCAACTGAACAGAGTGCTTGTGAAACGACGGTTCAGGATGCTCACGATCAGACAAATCCTCGCGCAGGTTCGCCAAGGAGATTGGTTTGTGTCAATAGATCTGAAAGACGCGTATTTTCAAATACAGATAGCGTCACGTCACAGGCAATATTTGAGATTCGCCTTCGAGGGCCAGGCATATCAGTACACAGTCCTGCCGTTCGGCTTATCCATGGCACCCCGTACATTTACGAAGTGCATGGATGCGGCGCTCGCACCCCTCAGAATGAGAGGCGTGCGAGTACTGAACTATTTGGACGATTGGCTGATTCTAGCGCAATCGCGCTCAGTGCTCATAGAACACACGACCGTTTTACTCGATCACCTCGAGAATTTGGGTCTCAGTGTCAATTGGGCGAAGAGCTCTCTGTCACCCAGTCAGCAGATATCTTTCCTGGGCACAGAGTTGGACTCGCTGTCCATGATAGCGCGACTAATGCCACAGCGCGCGGTCGACATTCACTCGTTCCGCTGCGGCGCGTCTGTCCCGCTCAAGAGATTTCAGAAGATGCTGGGTGTCATGGCCGCAGCATCATCAGTACTCCAGCTGGGCCTGCTCCGCATGCGCCCGCTGCAGTTTTGGCTGAAAGCGCGAGTCCCACGCCAAGCGTGGGCATCCGGTTTGATTCGCCTCAAGGTCAATCAGAAGTGCGTCACAGCTCTGAAACCTTGGAGAGCAAACGACTGGTACCAGTCAGGTGTAAGCCTGGGGACTTCCTCGAGGGTGAAAGTGGTGTCCACGGACGCGTCCACCTCGGGATGGGGAGCGCTGCTCGAGGGCAGACCGTTCTTCGGCCAGTGGTCGGAACGGGAGAGGCTCCTGCACATAAACTGCCTCGAAATGCTGGCAGTAGTCAACGCGCTGACGCGTTTTTGTCCCCAAATAAAAGGACGCCACGTCCTGGTCCGCTCGGACAACGTGTCTGTGGTGTCCTACATAAATCGCCAGGGCGGCCTCAGGTCCAGGAACCTGTACAGGCTAGCAGAACGCCTCCTTGGTATGGGCTCAGCGCAACCTGCGCTCGCTCAGAGCAGCGCACGTGCCTGGGATCCTGAATATAGGACCAGACAGACTGTCCAGGAACAATGTTCCGGCAGGTCAAGAAAACGCTCACTGTCCGGAATTTTTCTCCAAGAGCAGGGACGCGCTGGCTCATGTATGGCCCCGCCGCCCGCTCTATGCTTTTCCCCCCGTCTCTCTCCTGCCTCAGGTGATAGAGCGGATCAGGGAAGAAGGATGCTCAGTATTGCTTGTTGCACCGTTCTGGGAAAACCAACCTTGGTTCCCAGTTGTGATGCAGTTAGCGAGCACTGCCCCGTGGCCAGTGCCAGTGAGGAGAGACCTCCTCTCTCAGGCCCACGGCTCGATCTGGCATCCTCACCCGGAATTGTGGTCCCTTCATGTCTGGGCCATCAACGGGTACATGTTGAACTCCCTAAGGGAGTATTAAACACGATCACGCAGGCTAGAGCTCCGTCTACGAGACGGCTCTACTCCTCGAAATGGTCAGTGTTTTCGGGCTGGTGCACAGCCCGTGGCGTGTCACCCACAGACTGTGGAGTGACGGAGGTGCTTTCCTTCCTACAAGAGCTGTTGGATAAGGGCAGGACCCCTTCCACGCTCAAAGTTTATGTGGCGGCTATAGCAGCGTTCTCAAGAACAACGCTTGGTCAGTCAATAGGAAGGAACGATTTAGTCATCCGCTTCCTTAGAGGGGCTAAGAGACTGAATCCTCCCAGACCTCCCTCAGTCCCCGTATGGGACCTTTCTACGGTACTGGAAGCCATGAAAGGAGGACCATTCGAGCCTTTACAGTCGATTGATCTGAAACATCTGTCTTTCAAGACTGTGTTTCTGCTGGCTCTCGCTTCAGTGAAGCACATAGCTCTCTGTGAGCGCGACGTGCATGGAATTTGGGCCTAATGACTCAAAAGTTATACTCAAACCTAAGCACGGTTATGTTCCGAAATCCCTCAACACACCGTTTAGGGCGCAGGTTATCTCCCTGTCAGCCCTACCGGTCCCTGATGAGGAAAGAGACGCGGGCCTCCTTTGCCCAGTCAGGGCATTACGAGCTTATGTGTCTCGCTCGTCTGTTTTCAGACAGACAGAGCAGCTCTTTGTTTCGTTTAGCTGGCGTTCTAAGGGACTTGCCGCGTCGAAACAGAGCCTATCCAGATGGATAGTTGATGCTATAGCGCTGGCATACGCCTCCAAGGGCATGCAGTGCCCGTTGGGTGTCCGAGCGCACTCCACGAGAGGCATGGCCTCTTCGTGGGCCTGGTCGAGTGGGATTGCCTTGCAAGATATTTGTACGGCGGCGGGCTGGGCCTCCCCGTCTACATTTATAAGGTTTTACAACCTAGAGGTTCCCGCCCTGCAGGCCAGGCTGCTGTCGGTCTAGTTAACCAGTATTATCTGATCTGATGCTATCAGCTCAGAATGCTGCGTCTACTGAGCACAGCTCGATGATCGACAGTGAAAAGCAGTAGCACAAGATGTGCCTGGGCAAACTGTGTAAGACCCACATTTCCCCATCAGTTCAGGCCGTACCCCGCCCTGTCTGTATGATGAAATTCGCGTCTAAGCGACGCTGCCATATGTGGAAGAGTGCGGCTTCGCCACTCCATCTTCCCGGACTCCCTGTGAGTTCCCTGGGTGATTGTGCACTATATGAACCCCAAGCTTTCGCCCTTGGGTCTTTGGTGTCAGATCTCAGCATGCACAGCGTTTTGCATTGGGTTCCCTAGCGTAAGATAACTTACGCAGTACGAGAGACCTCTCGTAAGAGAACGTACTCGGTTACTAACGTAACCTCGGTTCTCTCTAGAAGAGGGAACGAGTACTGCGTATCTTGCCGTGCATGCGCACGCTCTGGTTGCTTCTATGATGAAAAACCAGATAATAGCTGCCTGCGAGCGGTATTTATAGGCCTAGACCACACCCGTTTTGGCGGGACGTGACACAGCGGGCGCGAAGCACCCTCATTGGGTCTGGCGTCACGCCAGGCCTCGCTCGATAGGCTGCTGCAGTTGCCGCAGAGCAGCCAAATAGGCGCTCGAGCTGCCTCGCCTATGACTGCATGCTGCCGCAACGCGTTTTGCATTTTTGGCTTCAATATCTCGCGGAAAAAGGATTTTCCCCTAGCGTAAGATATCTTACGCAGTACTCGTTCCCTCTTCTAGAGAGAACCGAGGTTACGTAAAATATGCAACAACAAAAAAAATGGTTTTGCTCTGAGGAAACATATTGTGGCGAGTGCGACTTTTCTACCTATTCAAGGTCTTCAATTTTAATGAAGACACCGACTACGCCACCCGGGGAGTTTCGCCCTGGGAAATAGAATTAGACTAGTTTGATGACTCAAGTAAACATAATATTTCCAGAAAGCACACAGGTTCGATTCATGCACGAAGCCAGAGACGTAGTTCCAGTAAAACAATAATTTTATTTGTACCATTAAAATCAAATATAAAGTATCATTCACAAGAAATAATAGATAATAAAAAATAAAGAAAATGGGAGTGCTGAGGCCTTACCAGTGGAGGAAACCGGGTCAAAGTTGTGGGATCTCAGGGGTAAAGGATTCCCTGATCACACATATACACACAATAAAATAACCAAACTCAAAACACACCAAAAGAGGGAAAACACAGCACACAGGAGGAGACACCACCACCGAGGACACTGATACCACCACTTCCGGCACTCAGCACTAAAAGAAGAACATTCAATTAAAGACAGAAAAAAATCAATAAACCGTAAATCAATGAAAACACAAAAGGAAAATCTTCTTTATAAATACTTAATCCAAAGAATATATAAACTAATCAAAAGTATTTATCAAGACAGAAAAATAAACAAACCATCAATCGATGAAAACACAAAAAAAGGAAAATCTTCTTTATAGACACTTAAACCAAAATAAATATATAAACTAATCAAAAGTATTTATCAAACAACAAAAGCCACACACCCAGATAGCAAAAAATATCGGCACGGCTTCTTTTTGCCGCCGGCCCCAAGCTGTCGGCTATAGGTGCGTCCCGCTGGCGGCGATGAAGCGTTTGCCGCCGAATACGTCACTCCCATTTCTTGCGAGATGCCGCCGGCGAACAGCCGCCGGGCCGCCGACTTCATTCTCTCTGGCGGTTGCCGCCGTCTAAATGAACCGCGGCCGGCTGGCGGCAAGCCGCTTTGAAATCGACCAGCCATGAGTGAAACTGACAGCATCTTAACTACTTTTCACATTTAAAGCGATTATAATTATTATGTGAATTATATACATTTTTGTTGTTGCTCCAAAGCCATTAGGGGTTATAACAGATTTGACTCTGATTCCATGATAAGGTTTAGGAAATTACATTTAAATTACTTTGAAACTCTGAAGCGATAATATGTAAAATATATAGAATTATTTTATTCACTTAAGGTGACAATTCTTTACATTTCTTTGATTTATGCACAATTTGAGATGCACCAATAGACCAAAAAGAATTCCTTTTGTAAAACTTACTTGGCAATAAATATCTTTCTGATTCTGATTAGTTTTTAAAATAAATATTTCATTCATGGTATGAACAATTTAGCAGAATAAATGGATGAAGTTAGATTTTTCACCAATGCTTGAAATCAGTGAACAGTGAAAGACATCTGCAACTTGGCCAAAATCTTGGGTTTGCTTTATATATTTTTTATTAATTTGCAACCATGGTAATGTCTATGAGAAACATGAAAATCCCTGTTTTGACCTGAAGGATAAAGTGAAATATTTATAAATATTTTGTCTCTCTGTCACTCCAGGAAATTGTGGTTATGTCTTTCATTGTTTTACAAGCTCAATTTTTAATTTATTTTACCTTTTACATGTATAAGGAATTACTTTGCAGTTTGCAATTGCGAGTTTTGCGACCTGTACAAATGTTTAAGAAAGTGTTAAAGCACAAACAGAGAAGTACCTCCACCGGTCGAGAGGGGCAGCACCTAAAAAACTGAAGCAGATTTACTCGTCTCGTCGTCACACGGTTTCAGTATTTGGAGAGAGGAAATATACGATCTTTTAAGTAAGTACATTTTTCCTTTTTGTTTAACGCAATATATATATGTTCATTTTTGACATTGTTTTTAGTTCTTCTTCTTAAAATCTGTTCTTGCCTAACTAGTCAAGCTAAAGTAAGTTAGCCTTGTTTGCAAAGTTTCCGCCATGCTTCTGCCATAGCTAGGCTAACGTTACTTAGTTTCTTCCTGGCGTTGAGTTTTTTTCTTCTTCTAAGTATGTTTAACTGTTATGTATGTTTATACAAGTGTGAGTACATGTGGTTTAAGATAGTATTGGTCAGTCGAATTAACTAACGTTACAGTTCCTGAACTACGGTGGGAATGGTAACGTTAGCAAAATCTTCACGACAAGAAAGACTGATCAGTATAACTTGTGTTGTTTTCTAACTAAACATAATTATGCTGCTAGTCTAGATTAGTGTTCGCTACCACATGCTGTTTCACCTTTTTTACACACTGAGTTCAAGCATGTTCTAACGTTACATGTTAAATGTATCTAGCTACAGTAGGTAGCCAAACTTTACATCTAGAAAGACTAGTTTAACTTTTGGTGTTTTCTTACAAAAATAACGATGTATATAGGTTTTTTATATGATTTTGTTTGTCTGAACATGGTTTTCTGTTGATCCACTTGTGAAAATTACTGCTTTTTCGAAGGTGTGAGCATTTTAATGTTTAATGTCAAAAAGTATACTTTATGCTAATGTTTCTTCTATTTTAGATGCTTCACATTGTTCAGTTTATCAACAAGGAGGATCTGCCATTTGCAGTTGTTCCGCAAGAGTGGCTCAGCGAAGGGCATGTGCCATTTGCCCCGTTTAACCTCTGCAAAAAAGACAAAGGAACAATTTAGCCATCCGCTGCACACCTCCACACAGCACCTGGGAGAAACATCATTTTAAGTTCATGAAGGGAGCAGGTAAATGGGTCTGACTTGTACATTTGATTTTCCTTTATTTCATCTGTGTAATTTATTTGTCTGTTTATTGTGGATAGCGGAATCTTTCATTCATTATTATTATTATTATCATCAAATTTCTGTTTCCTCTTTCTTAGAACCAGGTTTCTCCCCAGTAATCCAGAATCCGCCAAGAGTTTGAGTACAAGTAAGTGATGTTATTTGTGAAGTTTTTTGTCTTGGAAACTATTGCTTCTATTTAAAGTTGGCATGAACTGGAAGTTACAAACGACTTTTCTCCAGTGTTGTGACGTATTTCCAAGTGAAAGGGAATATTGAATAGAGGAGCAGGGTTTTACTCTAGCGCTCCTCCTCTCCATCTCTGCTCATAGCAGACTAATGGTTTGAGGGGAGTTGCTACGCCCTCACGCCATTGCACATGACCGGAAGAGAAGTCGTTTTGAGGGGGGAGGGAAGGGTAACGTATTTGATTAAATATTATAAGGGTACATGAATAAAAAATGAAGTGCACAGATGAATCATTTACATAAACACTACAATATTACATATAAAAATACAAATTGTAAAATTTGATTTCATGCTGACTTTAAGATGATGAATCCTTTAATCATAATCTGTTTTTCACTAGGACACTTGATGGGATTCGCTGCAGCAGTTTCTGGATGAAAGGTGTTGAGGTGTGTTGTACATTCCATTAGCTTTGCACAGTTCAATTATTGTTTCATTACTGAATATGCAATACTCTGCATTGAAATGAAAGCTGTTATGTTTGCTCCCCCAGCTCATCAAGTACTAAGCTTTACACCCCCGGCAGCAAATTTACCCTGGCAGCATATGGGTGAAAACTCTGGAGGTATGTAATACGTTGCGCTTAACTAAGTGTTACATTTAAGTCCAATTCATTAACACTAGAACTCCCAAGGCGGTCATTTTGACCGTTTTTAAATTTTACAGTGTAATAAATTTGTTAAAATAAAATAAATGTGGCTGTAGGACTCTGACTTTTCCTAAATATGTGTATATTTTATTCTGACACTGTTATTTTATTAAAATCACAAAAAACAAAAAAGTTCTGACTATTTCTACCTAGAATGACCATGACGGTCATTTTGACCGCACGCATTATAGATATCATAAGTCCGTTTCGCGGAGGGACTTCATCACACGACTGGCGAGCGAACTTCACTCCGACCTCATGGAATCAAAAGCCATACAACTGGAGGAACTGCAAACAAAATAAAACCAAGGAGACATGTGCCAAATGTCACAAAGTGGTGTGTGGGAGCTGCACATGAAAGGCGGTGTTTACCTGTGTGGAAAGTGCGTAAGCGTCAATGATGCGGGGTGTTCGCGCCGTTCAAATGGGCAGTTAACCTGATTTTGTTCGTTAATATTTTTTGTTCACTGAAACTAATCGTTCTAAAGCAATTCGTTTTCTTGTTTAGCTAATGTTCATGTTTTTTCTTAGCCTGTTTGTGTGTGTAGCTATACTGTATTGTGCTGCATACTGTACGTGTCCGTGAAAGTTTTTACAATGTATTCAAATATATCAGTGTTTTTGTTATTGTATAGGCTATTATGTTATAAGTTATTGTATCATAAGATTTGTTTTTATTGTACAAAGAAAATAAGAAAATATTTATCAATTAGGCTGGAAAATACATTTTCACATTCATTTGAATTAAGATTTTGTGTTTATTATTACCTATCATAACATTGTAGATCCATTTATTTTTTGATTTTGTATTGATTATTGACCTTATTTACAAACAGGGCTGTACTAAACGGTATGAAGCTTTGACGTTTCCTAACTTTTGTGCATGTCTATTCACGTGGTGAGTGCGGTGAAAAAAATATTATTTTGACGCAAAACGTTCCTCACATAGAGGCAGCACCTGTCGGGGCAATCTTTCTTTTGTGCTTGTTTTAAGGGCTATGACGACAGGAATTAAAAGCTTCATTGGAAAAGAGAAGGTTAACATGTACAATAGATATGACATGACGAAAATGACGTTCAGTACGGCCAAATGAACGTCAAAGTATGAACGGTCAGAATGACCGCTATGGTAGTTCTAGTAGTTATGGAATTCCGGTAGTTCTAGTGTTAAATGTATGCAATAACTTCAAACATATTTTTACATGTCAATGATTATCAATAGGAGGGAGAAAGTCATTGCTCTATTGTTGGCCCTTGTACTCCAATGGCATCTCGTGTCAAGCATGAAGTTTTCAGCTGTGAAGGTATATTCTAGCCCTATGTCTTAATGTCCAGTGTTTTAACAGTATTGCAAATAGTGCCTTTAGTTGTTTGTTTTATTTTTAAAATGTAGAACCAAGCCCTGAGGGAAAGCAATGCACGAGCAGGTGAGAACTTGCACTGTTTCTTAAATTGTACTTTTTTGTGTGTGATGTAAGTCCAAAATGACCATATGCCTTTCATTTTGTAGCTTCGGATGACAGCGGCTCACTTCAAGAGCAGGTGAAGCAAGTTCAACAAACAATGTTGAAGACGTTTGCTTGCACTGGGCAATCAGGTACAACTTGCAAACAGCACCTGTGGTTGTTGGTTTAATTCCCACTGGGGCTACCGCTACATGTAGTAGACCTAGATATAAATGTTATAGTTTAGTAGTTGAGGGACCAGGACTGACTATTTTATTCTGGGAAACCCTGTAGGTGCAGATCAGACCCTTATGCTGTGACGTCTTGCAGAGTTTGGTGATGTTGGAGTTATCCCTGTCAGGGGATCTGTTACTCCCCCTACACACCCAGGAAGATTTGCCGTGTCTTGACAACAGTTTGAAGCAGGATAAAAAGCTCCAGGAACAATTTGTAAGTTTGCTGATTATAACGCCATAGAGTAATCTAAAAAGTAAAATTTAAGATTGTAAACTGCATATATTACAGTCTGAATCCTTAGCCTTTCACATTTTTTATTTATTTATGAGAAGCTTCAGAGAAATGTAATTTGTAACACTTTTTTGGATTTTCAGCTTGGTGTAGGGGATAAAGCATGTTTTAGAGACATGTTCCTTTAGACCAGTGGTTCTCAATTCCAGTCCTCGTGACCCACTGCTCTGCACTTTTTGTATGTCTCTCTTATCTGACACACTCAGTTCAGTTCATGGAGTCTCTCCTAATGAGCTGATGATCTGGTTCAGGTCTGTTAAATAAGGGAGACATACAAAATGTGCAGAGCAGTGGGTCACGAGGACTGGAATTGAGAACCACTGCTTTAGACCATTGTTCAAAGTAAGTTGGATATTTTTTTTATTATATTTAAGTAGATGTGTATGGCCTCATGCAATTCAAATGAAATGACAGATCTGTATTTTCTAAATTAGCCATCCGGAAGAACCTGGCAACCCAGGATGCCACTGATGAAGCGGTCTAGGTTAACGTTTCACGTTACCTGAAAGGAGCATCTGACCGTGAAGGCAGAAAAAGGCACCGCACAGCTGAGAGGGACCCACAGCCGACCACTTAGGCTGACTACTGACACCCCAGAATCACTGACAACTGGAATCCTTTCTTTATCTTGCAGTCAGTAACATCAAGACCCCTAAAGAAGTCAGAAGTGTCACACTATACTCACTAACTGTGGAAATTACTTTCTTTTTTTTCTTTTTTCAAATAATGCTTGTAAGTCCTTGTGCCACAGGTCAGCATTGCAGCTATAATGGTCTATTCTACTCCAGAGCTTTACTATAAATTACTACCACTTAACCTATTGTTAGAAATGGCTTGTAAATGTGATGTCATACTTTGATTTATTTGGTATCCTGCACATTATTTTGTATCAAGTATTCTCTTTACTTGTCATAATGTTTACAGGTAATTTTTTTCACCCTAGAGCTGTCCTCTTTATATGAACAATTATTGTAAGAGTTGTAATTTGCTTGTAAGGCTGTTTTTTGTTTTTGTTTTTTGTTTTACCAAAATTTAATAAGAAACCTGCATGTTAGTATATTGATTTATTTATTTTTCTGTTATGTTTCAGTGATCTGACACATCTTGTTTAAATGACAGTTAATGTACTTTGAAATGTGGAATAAAAATGCCAAATGGATATTTGTCTGGTTTGAGCAATCATTATTCTTGATAAACTGCATGCTATAAATATTAAATATTATATATAGCCAGAATAAGCGGCGGCAGATCGCTCGAAAATAGCGCTTGCCTCCGGCGGGCCGCGGAAGGGCCGCCTTCAATATAAAGGCGGCGGGACGGCGGTTGGCCCGCGGGCCGGCCGCGGAACGAAGGCGGTAGGAAGGCGGCTGCCGCTTTTAAAAAGCGGCTGCCGCCGGCGGTGCGCCGTCCAACGTGTTTGCGATGTCGCCGTTCTGCCGCTTCTACTGCCGCCGGAGCGCCGACGGTGGGCCGCCGACTCATTGCTATCTGGGCACACGCACACGCACACACACACACACACATACTAATAAACACAGGCAGCCACAGAATGGCACAGTTATCGTCTGTGTCAGTCACTGATATACTAGTAAAATGTTGTGCGCGACGAATCCCTCGCTGTTAAGTGCATACCCAGATAGCAAAAAATATCGGCACGGCTTCTTTTTGCCGCCGGCCCCAAGCTGTCGGCTATAGGTGCGGCCCGCTGGCGGCGATGAAACGTTTGCCGCCGAATACGTCACTCCCAAATTCTGCGAGATGCCGCCGGCGAACAGCCGCCGGGCCGCCGACTTCATTCTCTCTGGCGGTTGCCGCCGTCTAAATGAACCGCGGCCGGCTGGCGGCAAGCCGCTTTGAAATCGACCAGCCATGAGTGAAACTGACAGCATCTTAACTACTTTTCACATTTAAAGCGATTATAATTATTATGTGAATTATATACATTTTTGTTGTTGCTCCAAAGCCATTAGGGGTTATAACAGATTTGACTCTGATTCCATGATAAGGTTTAGGAAATTACATTTAAATTACTTTGAAACTCTGAAGCGATAATATGTAAAATATATAGAATTATTTTATTCACTTAAGGTGACAATTCTTTACATTTCTTTGATTTATGCACAATTTGAGATGCACCAATAGACCAAAAAGAATTCCTTTTGTAAAACTTACTTGGCAATAAATATCTTTCTGATTCTGATTAGTTTTTAAAATAAATATTTCATTCATGGTATGAACAATTTAGCAGAATAAATGGATGAAGTTAGATTTTTCACCAATGCCTGAAATCAGTGAACAGTGAAAGACATCTGCAACTTGGCCAAAATCTTGGGTTTGCTTTATATTTTTTTTATTAATTTGCAACCATGGTAATGTCTATGAGAAACATGAAAATCCTTGTTTTGACCTGAAGGATAAAGTTAAATATTTATAAATATTTTGTCTCTCTGTCACTCCAGGAAATTATGTCTTTCATTGTTTTACAAGCTCAATTTTTATTTTATTTTACCTTTTACATGTATAAGGGATTACTTTGCAGTCTGCAATTGCGAGTTTTGCGACCTGTACAAATGTTTAAGAAAGTGTTAAAGCACAAACAGAGAAGTACCTCCACCGGTCGAGAGGGGCAGCACCTAAAAAACTGAAGCAGATTTACTCGTCTCGTCACACGGTTTCAGTATTTGGAGAGAGGGAAGATACGATCTTTTAAGTAAGTACATTTTTCCTTTTTGTGTAACGCAATATTACTATGTTCATTTTTGACATTGTTTTTAGTTCTTCTTCTTAAAATCTGTTCTTGCCTAACTAGTCAAGCTAAAGTAAGTTAGCCTTGTTTGCAAAGTTTCCGCCATGCTTCTGACATAGCTAGGCTAACGTTACTTAGTTTCTTCCTGGCGTTGAGTTTTTTTCTTCTTCTAAGTATGTTTAACTGTTATGTATGTTTATACAAGTGTGAGTACATGTGGTTTAAGATAGTATTGGTCAGTCGAATTAACTAACGTTACAGTTCCTGAACTACGGTGGGAATGGTAACGTTAGCAAAATCTTCACGACAAGAAAGACTGATCAGTATAACTTGTGTTGTTTTCTAACTAAACATAATTATGCTGCTAGTCTAGATTACAGTGTTCGCTACCACATGCTGTTTCACCTTTTTTACACACTGAGTTCAAGCATGTTCTAACGTTACATGTTAAATGTATCTAGCTACAGTAGGTAGCCAAACTTTACATCTAGAAAGACTTAGTTTAACTTTTGGTGTTTTCTTACAAAAATAACGATGTAGGTTGTTTATATGATTTTGTTTGTCTGAATATGGTTTTCTGTTGATCCACTTGTGAAAATTACTGCTTTTTCGAAGGTGTGAGCATTTTAATGTTGTTGATTTTGCCTGAAATTTTTTTATCAAAAAGTATACTTTATGCTAATGTTTCTTCTATTTTAGATGCTTCACATTGTTCAGTTTATCAACAAGGAGGATCTGCCATTTGCAGTGGTTCGGCAAGAGTGGCTCAGCGAAGGGCATGTGCCATTGGCCCCCATTTAACCTCCGCAAAAAAGACAAAGGAACAATTTAGCCATCCGCTGCACACCTCCACACAGCACCTGGGAGAAACATCATTTTAAGTTCATGAAGGGAGCAGGTAAATGGGTCTGACTTGTACATTTGATTTTCCTTTATTTCATCTGTGTAATTTATTTGTCTGTTTATTGTGGATAACGGAATCTTTCATTCATTATTATTATTATTATTATTATCATCAAATTTCTGTTTCCTCTTTCTTAGAACCAGGTTTCTCCCCAGTAATCCAGAATCCGCCAAGAGTTTGAGTACAAGTAAGTGATGTTATTTGTGAAGTTTTTTTGTCTTGGAAACTATTGCTTCTATTTAAAGTTGGCATGAACCGGAAGTTACAAACGACTTTTCTCCAGTGTTGTGACGTATTTCCAAGTGAAAGGGAATATTGAATAGAGGAGCAGGGTTTTACTCTAGCGCTCCTCCTCTCCATCTCTGCTCATAGCAGACTAATGGTTTGAGGGGAGTTGCTACGCCCTCACGCCATTGCACATGACCGGAAGAGAAGTCGTTTCGAGGGGGGAGGGAAGGGTAACGTATTTGATTAAAGATTATAAGGGTACATGAATAAAAATAAAAAAATGAAGTGCAGAGATGAATCATTTACATAAACACTACAATATTACATATAAAAATACAAATTGTAAAATTTGATTTCATGCTGACTTTAAGATGATGAATCCTTTAATCATAATCTGTTTTTCACTAGGACACTTGATGGAATTCGCTGCAGCAGTTTCTGGATGAAAGGTGTTGAGGTGTGTTGTACATTCCATTAGCTTTGCAAAGTTCAATTATTGTTTCATTACTGAATATGCAATACTCTAGCCTGACTACGTCAGACTTTCATACTTCCGCTCAATTTCATTTCGCTTCTGTACTCAGTCTGAGACAGCATCATAGCTTTCCGTTTTCCTCCGGCCTGAAAACAGCCGGCCAATCAACGAACAGAGGGCGGGCTGAGAGCCGTGACGTAGACGCTGATTGTACCGTGGATGCGTAGATTTACTTAAGAAATCTGCAAAAGTCGTTCACAGCCATGTTCACTCCGGTATTTCGCTCGATGGTTTTGTTTTCGCATCATACATGTGTTTACAGTGGAAGTTAGATGCGGCTGAGCATGCGCATAACACACGCCATAACCAAACGTTATGTGATTGGCTTACGGGTAACCAATGATTTTAAACTTCAGACAATTAAACTTAAGTCCAATTCATTAAATGTATGCAATAACTTCAAACATATTTTTACATGTCAATGATTATCAATAGGAGGGAGAAAGTCATTGCTCTATTGTTGGCCCTTGTACTCCAATGGCATCTCGTGTCAAGCATGAAGTTTTCAGCTGTGAAGGTATATTCTAACCCTATGTCTTAATGTCCAGTGTTTTAACAGTATTGCAAATAGTGCCTTTAGTTGTTTGTTTTATTTTATTTTTTTAAATGTAGAACCAAGCCCTGAGGGAAAGCAATGCACGAGCAGGTGAGAACTTGCACTGTTTCTTAAATTGTACTTTTTTGTGTGTGATGTAAGTCCAAAATTACCATATGCCTTTCATTTTGTAGCTTCGGATGACAGCGGCTCACTTCAAGAGCAGGTGAAGCAAGTTCAACAAACAATGTTGAAGACGTTTGCTTGCACTGGGCAATCAGGTACAACTTGCAAACAGCACCTGTGGTTGTTGGTTTAATTCCCACTGGGGCTACCTGTACATGTAGTAGACCTAGATATAAATGTCATAGTTTAGTAGTTGAGGGACCAGGACTGACTATTTTATTCTGGGAAACCCTGTAGGTGCAGATCAGACCCTTATGCTGTGATGTCTTGCAGAGTTTGGCGATGTGTCTGTTGGAGTTATCCCTGTCAGGGGATCTGTTACTCCCCCTACACACCCAGGAAGATTTGCCGTGTCTTGACAACAGTTTGAAGCAGGATTAAAAAGCTCCAGGAACAATTTGTAAGTTTGCTGATTATAACGCCATAGAGTAATCTAAAAAGTAAAATTTAAGATTGTGTACTGCATATATTACAGTCTGAATCCTTAGCCTTTCACATTTTTTATTTATTTATGAGAAGCTTCAGAGAAATGTAATTTGTAACACTTTTTTGGATTTTCAGCTTGGTGTGGGGGATAAAGCATGTTTTAGAGACATGTTCCTTTAGACCATTGTTCAAAGTAAGTTGGATATTTTTAAAATTATATTTATGTAGATGTGTATGGCTTCATGCAATTCAAATGAAATGACTGATCTGTATTTTCTAAATTAGCCATCCGGAAGAACCTGGCAACCCAGGATGCCACTGATGAAGCGGTCTAGGTTAATGTTTCGCGTTACCTGAAAGGAGCATCTGACCGTGAAGGCAGAAAAAGGCACCGCACAGCTGAGAGGGACCCACAGCCGACCACTTAGGCTGACTACTGACACCCCAGAATCACTGACAACTGGAATCCTTTCTTTATCTTGCAGTCAGTAACATCAAGACCCCTAAAGAAGTCAGAAGTGTCACACTATACTCACTAACTGTGGAAATTACTTTCTTTTTTTTCTTTTTTCAAATAATGCTTGTAAGTCCTTGTGCCACATGGTCAGCATTGCATCTATAATGGTCTATTCTACTCCAGAGCTTTACTATAAATTACTACCACTTAACCTATTGTTAGAAATGGCTTGTAAATGTGATGTCATACTTTGATTTATTTGGTATCCTGCACATTATTTCGTATCAAGTATTCTCTTTACTTGTCATAATGTTTACAGGTAATTTTTTTCACCCTAGAGCTGTCCTCTTTATATGAACAATTATTGTAAGAGTTGTAATTTGCTTGTAAGGCTGTTTTTTGTTTTTGTTTTTTGTTTTACCAAAATTTAATAAGAAACCTGCATGTTAGTATATTGATTTATTTATTTTTCTGTTATGTTTCAGTGATCTGACACATCTTGTTTAAATGACAGTTAATGTACTTTGAAATGTGGAATAAAAATGCCAAATGGATATTTGTCTGGTTTGAGCAATCATTATTCTTGATAAACTGCATGCTATAAATATTAAATATTATATATATATATATATAGCCAGAATAAGCGGCGGCAGATCGCTCGAAAATAGCGCTTGCCTCCAGCGGGCCGCGGAAGGGCCGCCTTAAATAAAACGGCGGCGGGACGGCGGTTGGCCCGCGGGCCGGCCGCGGAACGAAGGCGGTAGGAAGGCGGCTGCCGCTTTTAAAAAGCGGCTGCCGCCGGCGGTGCGCCGTCCAACGTGTTTGCGATGTCGCCATTCTGCCGCTTCTACTGCCGCCGGAGCGCCGACGGTGGGCCGCCGACTCATTGCTATCTGGGTAGGTGCGTTCAGAACCCAGAGTGAGCTCGTATAGCTTTCAATGGTCCATAGTTAAGCAGAAATCAGTTGAAACAGCAATCCGTAGAGACAAAACAGCAGCGTGGCAGGAAGGGAGAAACTCATATAGACACCGGCGCCAGCAAGCGCTTCACGGTCCTGACATATAAACAAATCACATTCAATGACGATACATGAACAAACACATGCAATACCGACAGGCATACAACCATACCTGTCAGGGAGCTGCACATCTATAGACCGACCGTGTCGTTAGTACAGCAACACGAAGCCTACAATAAAACGGCCCATTACACTCAGTCACGCAAATATCTAAAAAAAAGGGAAGCAGATTCAACCTACCAGCAGCACAACGCAACCCGGTTCCGTTACAGGAAAGATCGGGTTTGAGACAGGAGAAACACTGCAAAAGACAATCGCACACTGCAATGCCAATTGCAACACTAACACGGTCTCTAGGCAATGAGAAAGTTAGCCACGCTGTATTACCTGTCCAATAACCACGACTGCACCACGAACGCGAGAGGACCCACAGCGAAAGTGCGCCTCTGACGACAACAACATAGAGTGACACGAGGACTCACCCTCGGCCCATATAGCATGCAGTTACGTCCTGATTGGTCCAGAGAGTGTGATTGACACAGCTGCAATCAATCAACCTGCTACAATATCACACATTAAACAGCACACGCATCTGTCAAAGCGCCTGATAGGGCAAACCAAAAACATTACGCTTATGCATTATTTTGAAGCTTAAAATAAAGAATTCCCATGTTTTGAGCATATTGGATCACACTCCTATCATCAGGTGTCTTCAATGCTCAATCATCACTCAATTAATTACTTAATTCCATCAGGTGACAGAATGGAAAAATAAACCTTGGGAGAACCCAGGCTCAGTCGGGGGCCAGTTCTACTCTGACCAACGAACGAACAGTGTATGATTATGATTCAGGCAGCACCTTGGTCTCAGTGTCTCCAATGCCTGTGTCAACTTTACACGGTCTGTAAGAAACAAGGCTTGAAAACAAGGCTTAAACATGGCTTAACCGACTGAAAATGAAAAGAAGTTTGTATTTTGAAGAAATATACAGCAGTTCTGTCAATTACTCGAGAACACTCACTGTTCAGGTTCTAAAAAAACTAGGGCTGTAGTCAAGTCCAACTATGTCGAGTCCAAGACCAGGACTAGTCGAGACAGGGTCAAGACCGAGTCCAAAGAGGTTCGAGTCCAAGTCCAACTGAGACAGTCAAGACCGAGACAGAAACAAATAATCCTCTTCAAGACCACGCACTTTCTATTCTAAGATAATCATTTTGCATTATTATTTGTAAGGATCAAAAAGCATGTGTGCATATTAGCTGCCTGGTTGTTTTTAAATTCACTACATAGAATATTTTAATTAGTGCTGTCAACCGATAAAAAAAACTTAAAAAAAAAAAACTAGATTAACCACATATTTTTCTGGGATTAATTGCGATTAAAAACAAGTTTTTATCTGTTTTTAATATATTTTATAATGTAATAATTTCACAATCTCCATATTTACATTACATTTACATTTAATCATTTAGCAGATGCTTTTATTCAAAGCGACTTACAAATGAGGAGAGCAATAGAAGCAGTTAAACTAACAATAGGACAACAATATGCAAGTGCTATGGCCCCTCCCAATTTAGTCTAATGCAGTTTTTTTTTAGTTTTTTTTAGTTTTTTTTTAATAGATATAGAATAGAAGAGAAAAGCAAAACATAGTGTTAATATTAATGGATCAAGTGTTGCTGAAAAAGATGCATCATCATGCCAAATTATGCATAACTCTTCTTAAACCCCAAGAGAGCCTCACAATGACAGTTTCTCTGCTTGATGAGAAAAACGGGACCACTCAACTTGTGCAGCAGGTTTCTTCAACGTCGTTTCACCGCTCTCTCAGTTTCCAGGTCTGTCATTGGATGCATGTGGCTTTTTTATTTTTATTTATTTTTGTTAACTGAGTTCCTCCACAGGCTCCTCGAGTAGATGGAGAAGTGGTGCAGAAGCTGAAGGTGGACGTTCAAGGGAAGGTCTTCAGAGCGACAGAAGAGAGAAAAGTCATGTTCAGACCTTACCTGCCTTTGACCTTCATCCAAACAGAGAAACCCATCTACAATCCAGGACAAACAGGTGAGCTGTGAATGTCCCTTGGTTTTAATATTAGAGGCATTATGCAATAAATGTGATTTTATCTGTGCCTTTGCAGTGAATTTCAGAGTTGTCACTATGGATACCAGATTTGTGCCTCTTGATCAGATGGTAAGATCAGATGTTTCACCATATTGTATGTTCTGACCTTAAACAAACTACAAATTTAATGTCGTTTATTTATTTTTTTACTTGTATAGTTTTGCTCTTTTCTTCAAAGACTTTGCTGCATAAATATGTGCTTTTAAATGTTTAATATTCCTCTCTGTCTTTCAGTACAATCTGGTGGTGGTGGAGGTGAGAACTTGCTCCTGTGCAAGTCTGACTGAAGTCTACGCAGCTTTTTGCACTTTTGCTTTGTTGGCAGTTTTTCTCTGAGCTGTTAATTGTTTTAATAGGACAATAATTATAACCAGATTGGTCAGTGGACAAACACAAGCTAAACCCAGAGGCTCGGGATGTATGCACTAAAGGCTTTTATTGGTGACCAAATGATCTCTCAGGCTTTTGAGGTGAAAAAGTACGGTAAGTATAATGTGCAACAGTACAATGACAGATCTGAGGTCTTAATCTAAAAGCATATGTTTTAGTTTTGCCCAAGTTTGACGTGACCGTAAACACACCACAGACGTACACCGTTGCAGATGTGGGACTGAAAGTTGAGGCTTGTGCCAAGTGAGTAACGCCTCCATTTTCTTGTCTTGTGGTTGGTCAGTTCTTGATCTTGTTCCTTGTGATGTTTCTCAGATACACATATGGCCAACCTGTACCTGGTCAAGTTGGGGTGGAAGTATGTCGTCATCCACTTCCAAACGTTGTGGTTCCTGAGTTGACCTGTCAGTGCCTGTCTAATTTCACAATGGTGTGACTCCTGCCTTACAGTGGAGGGTTTTCTTCTGCTTGTGCTTGACTTAAATGTGACTATTTGTTCTGCTACCAGATGAACGCCACTGGCTGTGCCTCCCTTACTTTCGATATATCAGAGTTTTTCAACACCAGCTTTGAAAATATGCAAGACAATATGGAAGATTTTCTTGTAAATGCTGTTTATGTCTTTGAGGAGGGAACAGGTAAGCTATTTGCTGATCTGAACCAACAGCACATGCTTAAAATTGATGTTCATTTTCATCCCCCAGATGTAGTGATGTCGAAATATACAAAAGTGTCCATTACGTTTGAAGTGGGCAAGGTCTCATTTGTGGACCTCCCTGATTATTTCGAACCTGGATCAATGATTAATGGGAAGGCAAGTAAAATGAATTCCTTGTTGCAGAAGCGTTCACATTGGTTCCTTTTCCTAACCTTGATCATTCCCAACAGATCTCAGTGTCTCGTTTTGATGGTACTCCAATCGCAAACAAAGCGGTGTATCTCCTGGATGGTAACAGCTGGCCCAACAAACTGCTGCTGAATCTGACCACAAACCAGAAAGGACTGGCCACGTTCTCCCTCAGCACTGCTAATCTTCCTAAAGCTGCTCTCAATCTGATGGTATGATTCACTCTTTATATTTTGTGAAATATAGACTTCTCTCACTCCCTTTTGCATGAAACCAATTCCATTTGTTGTTCCCCAGGCAAGTGCGACTCCAGAGGTTGTTAATGGTTACAAATCGCCATACTTCACAACAGATACAAGGGTTGTTCAGCTTCTCCAACCTGATTCTCCTGACAACCCATCATTTAGTGAACTGACTATAGTGAAGCTCGAGCAGCCACTCAAATGTGGTGCTGCGTTTCCAGTGACGGTCAAGAATTCTTTTGTTGGAGAGTCCGACGACTACACTGTTGACATAATCTATATGGTGGGTGAATTATTTATTTTTTCCATTCTTTAAACTGTACTGGGGAGCGTTTCCCAAAAGCATTGTTAGCCAAGTGCCGCTGTTATCTGCATAGTTCAACGAGTCTTTCCCGAAACCACAGCTCCAATGAACATTTGCAACCAGCATCGCAAAGTTTTATGGTTGGAACGACAGAGTTTCTTGTTTATATGACTTAAATCCTTACCTTGAGCAAAATAAGCAAGCTGACATTCGGTAAACTCTTCATTTTGAATATATACAAATGTAATTTACGTCTTTCAGTTTGTCGATTTAAAGTCAAGTTAAATTTTTTTAATTTTTTTTGAAGAGTGTTCATGTGCGTTTGTGCTGTAGAATGTAAGAACAAGCCTATAATTGAATCTGGAAATCAAGCAAATTAACTAAGAAAAAGAGAGAGTTCTCTGATGCCATGTCTGTAACTTATAGCAAAACATCTAGCATTAATTTGATCTCAAATGAATTCATTAGTTTTTACTCCACAACCTGTGAGACATTAACCAACGTGGTTGAACGTTGCAACGATACGGTTTTGGGAAACAGTTGTGACGAGCTAGTTGATTTCTTCAACGATGCATCATACTTTGGTAGTGAAGCAGCGAGTTACATCATTGTACAGGAAACACACCCCTGGTGGGGTTGTTCAGCACCTTTTTGCACCCTTTTGTCAGGTCTTGTCCAGAGGAGTGATCGTCTTCCATGGGTTTCACACGGTCACAGCGAGGGCTTCAAATACAGTCACGAGCGGCTCTGTGTCGTTCCAGTTGTCTGTCAGTGTCGATATGGCTCCAGTTGTGCAGATTCTGGTCTATTGCATTCTGCCCAGTGAGAATGTTGTTGCTGGTAGTGCATCGTTTGACACTGAAATGTGTCTCCAAAACCAGGTATGATGTGTAGTAGCATCTTGTCTTCAAGTGGGGTATGATGACTTGTTCTACTTGTTGACTTGTTGACTTGTTGTTTCTTGTGTGGCATCAGTGCTGTAGATCAGAGCATCCGGATCATGGAGCCAGGAAGACGTCTGAGTGTGGAAATGGTATCCATGTGCTTTTTTTTTTTTTTTGACTTAGACCATTCTATTGAATGGATCAATGAAGATGAAAAAGTCAATTTAAATAAATAGAGCTTTTTATATATATAAATATAAATATATATTTCATATATGGGCCATTCTACAGAATTGGTGCAAATTGTACCAGGGGTGGTAGTGGCGCAATGGATAAGACACATGCCTATGGTGTGAGAGACCCGGGTTCGAATCCACTGTGAGACACCAATGTGTCCCTGAGCAAGACACTTAACCCCTAGTTGCTCCAGAGGCGTGCGTCCTCTGACATATATAGCAATTGTAAGTCGCTTTGGATAAAAAGCGTCAGCTAAATGAATAAATGTAAAATGTAAATGTAAAAATGTATAATATCCAAGGTACGCTTTTCTAGTAATTGTGCAGTTAATTCTCATTTTGTATTTTCAGAAAATGCTGGAATATTTTCCTTCTCCCCAAATTTGTCACTACCGAAACACAATATTAAATTTATTAACAAGGCTTATAATGACCTATTAAGATTGTTTACATCTACCTTATAAATATATATTTTCTATTTTTTAAAATATATATTTTTACAGGTTAAATCAATAAAGATTATAATTTGAATAATATTTTAAGTGTAATTTATGAGATTTGTTGTATTTTGAACCCAATCTTTCTTTGTAGAAGGCATAAAGTTTATCGTACTGATTTCAAAGTTAAGGATTCATTAGTTTGAATATGCATTGAACCAAACACTATCATAACATCTTAGCTGATAATTCAATATACTTTATTTTTGACAAAACATCCCATGTTACGGTAGTGACTGCACATTTTTGGTAGTGACAGTAATGTTTTGGTAGTGACCACAATACTTAGTTTGCCATGGCTGAATCAGACTGTCCACATTTTATGTTAATATAAATAAATAACTATGATGCACATATGCAGTCAGTGCATATAGCAGACGCACATATGACAGTAAATATCTTATAAGAACACCTAGAGCTATTCTATACTTTGGGTCTTGAGGTGCAAGTGAGAAGAGGTATGCTCATAGATTTTTTTTTTTTTCTAAAAAACAACAACAACTTACAATGTAGACTGTTTCAGAACCACTTTGTTTTATTTTCACATTTTCAACATTGTTTATGAGTCATTCAGATAAATCTCCAGAACCACTGAACTGTGTGTGTGTTTACATAAAACATTAATTTAAGAATTTTCCTCATTCAGATAAATCTCCAGAACCACTGAACTGTGTGTGTGTCCTGTGTCTTTTCCTCCATGCTTTTCTGACATGTCTTTGCTCCCTGTCAGATAATTCACTGATACTCTTCAACTTTCCTTCTTCCCTTCGTTTCTTATTTCTTTCTCTTTCTTTCCTTCTTCCCTTCGTTTCTTCTTTCTTTCTCTTTCTTTCCTTAAGTATTCCTCGTACTTCACTGGGTCTTCCCTCAACCTTTGTTTGTATTCTCTCTGTTGTAGTTTTTCAAATTTTTTTTTTTAAGGCATGTTGGTGTTTTATGTCATTCTCCCTGTCAAGTTAATCATAGAAATTAACATTGCTGACAACAGCCTTACACCTAAGCTAGTATCATGGACTGCAACCTTAAGTAATTGTAACCTCATCACATTACAGAATTTTAACAGAATTTTGCATACTAAAACACTAAACACTACTAAAACATACTACAGTAGTAATTATTTGCATAACTGTACTAAAATGTAGTTTAGCTCAATTTTAGATACTTTTGAGCCTAGCTCAAAGATGCTAATCAGCTCATGGTTAGCAATCACTGGTCAGAACAGTTGAACATATGAAGAGTTCAGATGCAAAAGCCTCTAAATGCCATCTGAAATTTTCTCATAGAATGATCATTTTTATCAAGCTCGTATATTTAAATTCAATAATTTCACTTAAATGGCAATGAAGATTACCTATTAATTGTCATTTAAGTGAAATTACTGAACTTAAATATACAAGCTTGATAAAAATGATCATTCTATGAGAAAATTTCAGGTGGCATTTAGAGGCTTTTGCATCTGAACTCTTCATATATAACAACTAAATTGTATGGAATAACATCCAAAAAAGTTTTCTCAATAGCAGAAAAAATTAGTTTGGTAGTGACATTCCTTAAAGTTACACACAGATTTTTTTACTTTAGAACACCTTTACCTCAAAATGATGGGATCCAGTGCTCGAATTGAGGGGGGGCTGGGGGGATCCGGGACCCCCCATAAGGTATTAGGGACCCCCCATAAGAAGTAAAAAATAGAATTAGGGGGGTCCCTCGGATATTTTTATTTTAGTAAAAATAATAATGACAAATCAAAATAAATGCATGCAAAGGATACAGTAAATATCATGAATTGATTATTTACAATAATTTATTTTAAGTGTGTTTATAGGCTAGTTGTCATGTCTCTTTAAAATGTAAACGCCCCGCCTAAAGAGCGCTGTGCGCGCGCATGACATCGTCGACTGACAGGACTGTTTGTTTGGCGCCGCTCCGGTGAAGCTAATTTTAGCTTTTAAAATATGGAGAAAAATAAACCTCCACTCGCAGTCGGGAAGAGAAAGCTTCTTACTGACTTTTTTGAGGGGTAATTGTCTCTCGCTATATATCTTTCTACTTTATATCTAACAGTTATCCACTCCATGTCGGGGCTTTTATATTCCTAGCATATATTGGAAACATTTGGCTTACGTTACTATTTTTTTCATAATTAACAGTCCTGGTTCTACAGGAGTGCTAGTGCTAGAGATCTCGATGAAGATGGATAACAGATTTTTAGTAATTATAAAGGGAGCGCTCGTTGTGCGCTTTCTAATATCCATTCAGAATTGTTATATGACTTGTTTTTCATGCTGCTAGGACCAAAGGCTGTATAAACACGGCAAAGTTTTGGGAATTACATACGCATTTATGCGGGATTCACTCTTGAAATAGCAATGATTTATTTTGATTGCCATAGTATTGTTTGTTTATGAATAAAGCAGCCTTTTTCACTGAAATGGTTGAATAGTCTGCTGACTCACTCACTCATGACAGTGCTTTGCCGCCACCTACTGGACGTAACTATTTAAAAATCGTATGTGCTGAAATAGTTGAAAAATCCCAACCAACACACAGGCTGACAGCCTGTTTTGCCACAATTTATAATAAACAAGTTTCATGCATTTAATCAAGTCTTTTGGAACAAACATTATCACAGTGTCACATCAATCATCCAGTTGTTTTTAGGGTAAATACTACATTGGTAAATAAAGCTAGAATCATTCTGTTGGATGTACACTATTCAAAAATTCAAGAGTCTCTTCTGTTCACCAAGCCTGCATTGATTTGATCCAAAATACAGTAAAAACAGTAATATTATGAAATATTATTACAATGTAAAATAATAATACAATAAAATATAATTTATTTCTGTGATCAAAGCTGAATTTTCACCATCGTTACTCCAAGTGTTCATCACATGATCCTTCAGAAATCCTAATATGATGATTTGATGCTCAACAAACATTTATGATTAATATCAATGTTGAAAACCGTTATTTACAGTATTTTAAAAAAAATAGTTTGATGAATAGAAAGTTTATCTGAAATATAAACTTTTGTAGTATTATACACTACCATTCAAAAGCTTGCGGTTAGAATTTATAAAAAAATGTTGGGAAAGAAATTAATACTTTTATTCAGTACGGTTGCATTTAATTGATCAAAAGTGACAGTAAAGACATGTATAATGTAACAGAAGATTCTGTTTCAAATAAATGCTGTTCTTTTGAACTTTCTATTCATCAAAAAATCCTGAAAATAAAATGTATGCTGCTTTGTCACCCTCTAAATCCATATTACTCAAGTAAGTAATTTAAAAGAAGATATATATATATATATGTATGTGAATTCAAGCGTTTTTAATAAATAGTATATATTTATGCATATTATGATCAAATATATTGTATATTTTGTATAAAGTGTATATTGCGAGACTAACCAACCCCCCGCCCAAAAAAACTTGGGGACCCCCCATAAGACTTGACTCAATTCGAGCACTGATGGGATCAATCTACTCACCATATAGCACATGAGAGAGAGGGACACAGGAATATTTCCTGATCAAAAATGTTGGGGTGTGGTTAAAATGTCTCAGCCAATGGACTACAACATTCACTGTTTTGGTAGTGACATGAAAATGCAGGACATGTTTTTTTTAGATAAAGTTCATGATTTAAAAATAAAATATTTAAAAAAAATTAACTTCATTTAAAAAATTATTATATATATTTTTTTTAAACAAGAATGGAAAAATTTGCTAAAAAAAAATTCAATATCATTTTCACAAGTTGAAATTTAGGGGTTAGGGTTTGGGACAGCCACCTCCTACACTGTAAAAAATAATTGCCATTTCAACTTTTTTTTTTTTGTAGACACAACTTAATTTTTAGAAATTGTCCAGACAACAAGAAAATTTAAGTTTAATTGTCCACAACTAAGCTGAAAGTTGAATTAACTAGTATAACTAGTTGTTTCAACTAGAAAATGCATGTTGATACAATTGCACATACACCAACAAAATAACTAATATATTTTCTTAATAAAATTCTCTTAACAATTTGCAAGAGTAAATTCTAAGTACATTTTACTGCTCTAACATCAAGCACAACTCACTTGTCATTATCAGTTAAAATCTACTTAAAGCAATTCATAAAGTAATATGTAATTATATACATATAAAGGTGCATATATTTAAATGTTAATTTAAGAATTTGTAGTTTTCATTGAATTTTAATACCACCATGTAAAAAAATAATAAGATGGTTAATTTAATACATTTCAACATACCACAAGGATCCTTTTGTTTTCAGTATAGATTTTCGCGGGCTTTGCTCTGTGTAATATCGCGAGATCTAAGTAAGCAGGACTAAAGCAGGTGGAAACTCAAGCAGTTACAGCAGCAGGAGTATTTCATTCAGCATCATCAAACAACCATCGTCTCTGCATATAATAAGGTGAGTTCAATTAATAATTTAATAACTATGATACTAAACTAATCTGGTCGAATTTCATTACTAATTAATGGATTGATTGCCGATTTTCCATGAGCCGGTAAGATATTCGAAATGGCGCCTGTATAAGCTAGTTACGTTAATGATGGTGGTTAAAATGCAATATTTCTCAACTCCTTAACTAATATTGAATTTTATTGTATTAATTTTTACTATTTGGCATAAACAGCAGATGTGGACTGACATTGGGTCTGTCTTGTTTGTTTCCCGCCCTCGTTGGTGATTGAGCAGATATCCCTATTATCTTAGTTGAGTAGAATTTAATTTATGATAGTTTAATAATTACGATACTAAACTGAATCAGTTCGAATTTTAATCCTAATTAATGGATTGGTTACAGTTTTGCACGATGCTATCCGTAATGTAAGCAATTCGTAAAATGGCGCCGAAGCATATAAGTTAGATTTCGGATGAAATTGTTGATCATAGTAGTATTTAAAATGTATTAAATTAGCCTGTTTTTGGACTAATATTGTATTTAGAGTTTGATTAATTAATATTCGATAGCAGGTGCGAACTGAGCACCGGAAGGCTTTTCCAAAGAATGGGCCGCGAATGGTTTCTCACAAAGCCGCGGTATGTATTTTAGCAGGGCTGAGTGAGGTTTAGGGTTTAACGTTAACAGTGACTGACAGGACGATGGGATGCGCAAGATAACTTTTAATAAAACTAGTATTTCTTCGTTTAATATACGTGAGTTTGTCGTTTTATCACAGTATTTTCATTAAGATAACGATGAACCACAAACTAAGCATTCATTTTAATGTAACATTAGGGGAAATATAATTTTTTTTTTTTTTAACTACAACATGAGTAACGTTAGGCCTAAACCATAACATCCATCTTTTTAATTTACGTAGTTAAATGTTCGGTGTTTAATATAAGCACTGCTGTCAATCAAATTTTTCTTTTATTTAAAAATTCTACTTTTGTGACCTAGTCCTAGATTTTTAGCCCAACCTAAAAAAATAACGTTACTGCAGTGTAATTCTCTGAACTTTCTAGAGCAATAATTATCAAACGTTGAACTTTACCATAGATAGCTATAACAGGGTTATTTAGAAAATGAATGTGGCCAAATGTACCCAAACACATTTAAATACTAAAGGCATGTTAAATGCTGCTTGCAGCAATATTTAAATATTGTCCTCTCTGTGATATTTAATACTTTTCTTTTAAAATGTTCCATGTGTGATTGCCTGAACTGCTATGTCTTGATTAGGGAGTAGATATGACAAATTGTTGCAAACGACTAAACGGATTGAAAAGATGTACACTACTTAATATACATAAAAATTAATTGATGTTTGTATATTTTCAGGAAATGGTCCCCCCCTTCCCTGGATTGTGACAGTTTCAATGAAATGGAAATGCAAGCTTTGCTCATATAGTTCATCGAATCAACGCACAATAACAAGGCATTATACACTAAAGCACGGACACTACAGCAGGTTTTGTCCCTTACCATGTTTGTATAATGATTGTGTTTGTACGTTCAAAAGACAAATTGACCTGAAAAGGCATTTGAGGCAGCATGGGCCATCACAAAATTCATCAGAACCCCTAACTGTTCACATACTCTGTGACTTATGTGGTTTTTCAGAACCCTGCCACCTTCGCCAGTATTTGGCACATTTACGCTGCCATCTAAAAAATAAGGAAACTGTGAAATGCCCTTATCGGCAGTGTTCATTCCGTTCTAACGTGTACTCCACATTTACAGCACATCATAGTCGTTTTCACAGTTCAGGTAGCGTAAAGGACTTTCGACCAGAATTGTTTTGTGAGAATTATTCTAATTTGGATGAAGACAATCCAGGTAGTGCATCTGTGGTTGAATTGGATGAGTCCATTTCTGATGTTGAAGAACATGATGATGCCAATAATGAGGTGTATCTGCAGCGAAAACTGGCATCCCTTTTTTTGCGAATGCAAACACTATTGCATGTTTCAAAGTCAGCCACTCAAGAAATAATAGATGGGTTTTATGAGGTTAGTGTCCTCACAGGAGAACTAAGCAAGAAATTAATAGAACAAATTCTGCTGCAACACAATGTTAATCTAGAAACATCAACACTGATAACAGAAACATTAGACAAAACTGTCCCTCTTTCTTTCTTGTCAAGGACTGGTCCATTAGGCACTGACCACAAGAGGTCTTCTTTTTTCAAGGAAAACTTTAAGGTTATTGAACCTATTGAGTACATTTTAGATTTAGATAAGGGTAGAAAAAAGGTTTATGTCCCGATTTTACCTGTACTGAATGAGTTGTTAAATAGAGATGATGTCCTTGACAAAGTTTTACCTGAGAAGGTTTCTGGGTTAAACTCTGGGGTGTATGAAAGTTTTCTTGATGGACAGTATTTCAGGGAAAATCAGTTTTTCTCAACAGAAGAGTTACGTATTGCGATAGGGTTGTATATTGATGACTTTGAAGTTTGTAACCCTTTAGGCACTTCAAGGAAAAAGCACAAGATTTGTGCCGTCTATTGGGTTCTGGCTAATCTACCACTTCGGTATAGATCATCTTTATCATCTATTAATCTTGCACTGTTATGTTACAGCAATGACTTGAAAACCTATGGATATGCTGCTGTTCTAGAACCACTTCTTAGAGACCTTAAACATCTTGAAAATCAAGGTTTGTACATCAAAAGACTAGGGGCACATGTTCAGGGTACAGTTGCTTTTGTATCTGCAGATAATCTAGCTGCCCACTCACTAGCAGGTTTCCAAGAATCCTTCTCTGTTGACAAATGTTGTAGGTTTTGTCTTGCGAGTCGAAAGGACTTTCAAACTGTACCAGTTAGGAGTGGATCATTCCCACTCAGAACTAAACTTTCCCATGATGGCCATGTTTCGTGTCTCAGTAGCGATGAAACACTAAAAAGTGTTGAGGGTGTAAAGGCCAGCTGTGTTTTGAATAGACTAGAACATTTTCATTCATCAACAGGTTTTCCACCTGATGTTCTACATGATCTTTTTGAAGGAATTGTTCCAGCAGAACTCTGTTTGTGTCTGTCAGATTTGATTGAAAGAGGCTTTTTCACACTTAATGATTTGAATAGTGTCATCCAAAACTTTCCTTATAAGTTTTCTGATAAGACTAATCGACCTCAGAAAATACCAATAACGTTCAAAGCTAAACGGACAATTGGAGGAAATGGACATGAAAATTGGACACTATTGAGACTACTTCCTTTCATGATTGGTCATTTGGTTCCTGAACATGACAAAACCTGGGGTATCATTTTGGAGTTAAAAGTGATTGTTGAACTTCTGTCTTCACCTACGTTTACTGAAGAATCTGTGTGCTTTTTGGAGTCAAAAATTTCTGACCACAGGCTGTTGTTGCTGGAGGTTTTTCCTAACTTCAAGTTGAAACCTAAACACCATTTTGTGGAACATTATCCTAAACTAATCCATTGTTTCGGACCTTTATTGAACTTCTGGACAATCCGCTTCGAGGGAAAACATAGCTTTTTTAAAAAAGTTGTCCGCGATGTCAACAATTTTAAAAACATTTTACTCACTTTAGCCACAAAGCACCAACTTATGTTTGGCTACTGTCTTGATATGCCCAGCCTTTTCAAGCCAGAACTTGAAGTACAGAGTGTTTCTGTTGTTTCTCCTGCTATATTGGACCATGGCCTAAAGCAGGCCATTAAAGGGACACTTCACCCATTTGCATTAAGCTTTGTATTGTTAGAAACCCAGTCATATATTATAATAAACGTGGATTTTTCATTAATTTTTCCCTGAGATGGGAGAAATAAGGATTTAAGTGTTTTACTTCCTGCTTATTATGACGTAAAAATCATCATTTTGCGTCATAATAAGCAGGAAGTCACATTTCATTGAAAAGTGTAGAGACTACAAACACTAGCTCCTCATTATTCCAGGGGGCGGGACCCGCTCACGCTACAGGCCTATTACAGATCAGTGGGTGGGACTTCACTTTCTGAAACTAAAAGCAATATCCTCCATCTTGTTTGGAAGCTAAGCTAACAGGCACTGTGGAGCAAGCTGTGAAGATATGACAATAGCGGAGGGTAACGTTACTCAATATGATGTAGAAGAAGAGGATTTCGGAAGTCTGATGCTCGAATCAGGTGTTTGTGGCTACCTTTACAAGCCGCATAGCGAAGAGCAGCCGAGGCAGAAGACCTGCCTGTCGCGGACGAGAAGCCCAGACTGGCTCGAGCTGGGGGCGGACTGGTGGCGCCGGTGATCTCACTATGCAACTACGAACCGCTACGAACACAGAGATAGAGTCCGTCTGCTGCAAAGCATTTAAACGATGCCAATTTCTCCTGGACGAAATCTCTGAATCAGACGAGGACACGGACGTTTGTGTTGTGAATCAGACGAGGACACGGACGTTTGTGTTGTGAACCATCCTAGTTTCGCACCGCATCTGACTGAACATCCCGGTAACGTAACCATGCAATAATTCACCACTTCGAAAGAAATACAAATGAGGAGTAATTCATTAATGAGTTCGCCAACTAACTAACGTTAGACATTTTGTGTGAAATGAATTTCAAGCTCCGGTGGTAGCTAGCCTTATGGACGGATGAGTGATTCATATGCGTCAGAGTCTCACTAGTAGCCTTGTTGTTTTCAACTGCGCTCTCTAACTGGTAGGCGCGGCTTGGGAGTGGCCTCCTAGGGCAGCGAAGCAAGTGCATTCTGGGAGTTGTTGTCTTTCATCCACATAAGCCAAAAATACATTTTCTGGCTTTTCTCAGTCTAGAAAGCTCCAAATTCAAAAATAATTTCACATTTCTTCTACATAAATGACCTATTTTAAATACACATTCATCTTTCCAGAGGTGAAGTATCCCTTTAACAGGAAGTATGAAGATGTTGCATCTGTTTCCCTGGCAACAACACTTTCTCTGCATGGAACAACATATTCAGAGGGAATGTTCGTCTCCGTTGGAAGCACAAGTGGGCTTCCTGATTTTGGGAAAATTGTCAAACTGCTCATAGTGGCTAACAAGGCATTGTTCGTTGTTGAACCTTTTTCAGCTGTGTACTTGGAACATCTTGGATCTTTTGAACTGTTTAGACAACTGTCTGCTGATCTCCTACTGCTACAACCTGAGGAACTAAACCACTATTACCCACTGTATTCCTACACCATCCAAAGACGGCTTCTTCTTACACCAAAAATATTTTTACTTCATTAAAGGTACACTCAGTAATTATTATTAACTTTTGGAACAGTATAATGTTGTTGTTTTTTAATATGTTAGTAAGGTATTGTTCATTGAACATTTTCAGCTGTGGACTTGGAGCGTCTCGTGTCTTTTGAACTGCCCAGCTAACTCTCCGCTGAACGACTTCTGCTCTCTCCAAAAGACTTTTTACTTCTTTAAAGGTAAACTCAGTAATTTTAATTATTATTAACTTTTGGAACAGTATAATGTTGTTGTTTTTTTAATATGTTAGTAAGGTATTGTTCATTGAACATTTTCAGCTGTGGACTTGGAGCATCTTGTGTCTTTTGAACTGCCCAGCTAACTCTCCGCTGAACGACTTCTGCTCTCTCCAAAAGACTTTTTACTTCTTTAAAGGTACACTCAGTAATTATAATTTTTATAAACTTTTGGAACAGTATAATGTTGTTGTTTTTTAATATGCTAGTAAGGTATTGTTCATTGAGCGTCTCGTGTCTTTTGAACTGCCCAGCTAACTCTCCGCTGAACGACTTCTGCTCTCTCCAAAAGACTTTTTACTTCTTTAAAGGTAAACTCAGTAATTTTAATTATTATTAACTTTTGGAACAGTATAATGTTGTTGTTTTTTTAATATGTTAGTAAGGTATTGTTCATTGAACATTTTCAGCTGTGGACTTGGAGCATCTCGTGTCTTTTGAACTGCCCAGCTAACTCTCCGCTGAACGACTTCTGCTCTCTCCAAAAGACTTTTTACTTCTTTAAAGGTACACTCAGTAATTATAATTTTTATAAACTTTTGGAACAGTATAATGTTGTTGTTTTTTAATATGCTAGTAAGGTATTGTTCATTGAGCGTCTCGTGTCTTTTGAACTGCCCAGCTAACTCTCCGCTGAACGACTTCTGCTCTCTCCAAAAGACTTTTTACTTCATTAAAGGTACACTAAGTAATTTTGTGATATATCAGCTCACAGCAGGCACACACTGTGTAGTAATTACAGGGTTCCCGCGGGGTCTTAAAGTCTTAAAATGTCTTAAATTCTGAAACGTCTTGAAAACAGCCAGATTTTCATCCACGGTCTTAAATTTCATTTAGTCAGGTCTTAAAAAAGATTTCACCCTCGTTCATTTCCAGAAACGCTGGCCGCATAAAGTTATTACGAAGTAGCAAAAAAGTATCGAAGTCGCTGGCCAAGAGGCAGTTCACATATCGCTTCTTTTTCGCGCTCAAGTTCATTCAAATGTAGGCGCGCAGCAAGCGCGCTTATAATTAAAGCGACGCGTTCGTTTTTTTCCAGGCGCAGCAACATGAAAAAAGACATGAAGGATGCGGGTGCACTGCGGGTGTTTTTCTCTTCTACGTAAATAAATCTTGTAACAGAGCTACAGCAAGCGTTTTTCGGCGGTGGAAATCCATTAGCCACTAAAACTTTTTTGTCATTGTGGAGTTGCATAGCAACACGCCACGGGGAAATCGGACCGAATTTTACTATTTACTATTAATAATAAAAGATAAGCTAAAGTGTATTTATATTTATTTATTTGGATTAAATATTTAAATATTCAATTTTAATCGTTCTGTGTCATTTTTCAATGTCAATATTTTCACTATTTACATGGCCAAAATGCTATAATATTCTAAGTTGACTGTCGTTCTCCTCTACCCTGTGTAGCCTACATTAAATAGCCTAACGTTAGCCTATTTAACATCGTTACAGGCACCTCGCGAGCATTCATTCATTCAACTATTTTAAAAGACTGGAATAAACACCAACACACAAGCAATCTTTTTTTTATAGTCAATTTAATAAAAAAATGTAAGCCCAACCGGTATAAAATGTCAGAAAGAGAAAAAAAAATGTTAATGGGAAGACGAGCATAGGACTGCTGCAGTTTAGTGGATAAATATATTTAGCCTATTTTTTATTCAGATTGCACAGTTGGAAAGAAAATATATTTATAGGAACATTTCAGCAGGCTCAAGATAATTAATACAGTGACCATTATTCATTATTTTAATCAATTCGCAGCCATAAAACGTGATAATCCGCATTCTCATGTATGTAGTGCGCTGAAGTATTCCGTCAAAATGGCTGACACGCGGCTAGGGGTCACGTGACTGGGAGATCCCTATAACCAGCTGCGTATTGCTACTTGTATTTTGATAATCGGTTCTTTCCCTTCTGTGTTTTACATTTAGGATGTTGCTCAGGGTTGTGTTGTCACCAGATGACATCAGGAAGGTGGTGATTGATGAGCTGCCAGAAAACGTTGAAGATCTGAAGTTGATTTTGAGGTCTAAACTTAATCTGGATGGGGAGTTTGTGTTACAATATGAAGATCCAGATTTTCAGAATGATTTAGTCAATCTGACAAGACTAACAGATTTACCAAAGGAGAGAGCGACACTGAAGATCATCCAGAAGACACCACCAAATGAACAGTTTAATGACCGCAGTAACCATGACACCCCCAGCACATCTGCATCATCATTGGTGTCGGGTACACCCAGTCAATCAAAGGGCTGGCCTGAGCCCTTCATCATTCCAAGTTTTTCATATGATGCGGAACTGAAGCTCCGGCGATCAAATGATGCACACACAAAAGATGGTTCCCTTTTGGATGTTACAAAGGAACTTAAAACTGAAATCCTAAACAAACTTGCAGAAGTTATGTTCAACTTTAATCCATACCCATTACGGGAACAAATTGAAAGCGTTGCCAAAGCCTTGGTTGAAAAACATCCGTGCTTAAAAGAGCCAGGGTCTTCGTGTGGCTGGTACTGCTGGAAGTTCAGTTTGAGTTTTAAAATGGGAAACTTCAGACAGAAGTTGCGTGTAGCAGGATGTCCAGCACTGTCAGTCTCCACAGATGGCACAGGTAAAAGACGCCTTAAGAAGCCGAGGCGGTCTGAAACCAATTTTTTGCCTGATATGCCAGAAGGCGAAACCACCAGCTCCCTCGAAGAAGAAAGGAGAGCTCTGCTGATAGAAGTTCAAAAGAAGAACCCTAATAATAAATTCATTGATGCTGCCATGGCAAGCACATATGCTCTAAGGAGAAAAGAGATCATTGATAAAGAGCCACTTGTGAGTGATGTTCAATCCAGATGGCCAGCGTTATTCACAGAAAGACAGGTATTTTTTTGGCATTTTCAAACACTAAACGCTTTCGATATTAAGAATTCAATTGTTCATGCTGCATTAATTGCATTACATTTTTTAATGTGTTAAACAAAGAAATTGGATGCATGCGTTCATCTTAACAGCACTTATACAGGTCCTTCTCAAAATTAGCATATCGTGATAAAGTTCATTATTTTCCATAATGTAATGATAAAAATTTAACTTTTATATATTTTAGATTCATTGCACACCAACTGAAATATTTCAGGTCTTTTATTGTTTTAATACTGATGATTTTGGCATACAGCTCATGAAAACCCAAAATTCCTGTCTCAAAAACTTAGCATATCATGAAAAGGTTCTCTAAACGAGCTATTAACCTAATCATCTGAATCAACTAATTGAAAGATTAATTTTTATCATTGCATTATGGAAAATAATGAACTTTATCACGATATGCTAATTTTTTGAGAAGGACCTGTATATATATCTATCATTAATCACTGGATGTGATATGGTTGGTTTTGAATGAGAAACGGAGTATGTAACTCCCTTTGCATCTTTTTGGTCTGTCTCTCCCAAATCATGTAATATTGCTTAAGAAGACAGTTAATTAAACTACTATAATTGTATAATAATCAGTAATGAATAATATAATATTAATTTGAGTCACATGGTCTTTTTTTAATGTTATGCTTTTAGATTGTTGCTGAATTTAGCCGTCTCTTGTCTGCTGACCTTATGAGTTCATTCTATGAGGGCTTAGATGAACTTCTCCCCAGGTTTTTGGAGCTGTACAAAAACATGGACCATGACAGTGTACAGCTTCATAAAATCCTCCAATGGCTTGATGCTGATGTAAGTATTCCTTGTAAACCAATAAGGGTTTTGTGAAATGTTTTGTTAGAACCCACATAAAACAACATATAAATATATTTCTTGTGTGTAAGTACTTGTGTGTTGTGTGCATACTGACATTTCAGGACTCAAACCAGAACAAGCGAACTGCTGTCCTGCTTGGCTTGCCCCACTTCCTTCGTGAGAACTCCTCCAGTTTTTTGAAGTCTTGTGAGGTGTGTTTAAAGACAGACAATACTTGCATATGAGATTAATTGTGCTCTTTGAAAATTGTCTCTAATACAGAAATTTATTTTAATACTACTGTTAGGGATGTAACGATTCATTCGCAACCGGTTGAAAAGCGATTAAAATGTCATTCAAGTCGGTTGATGTTAAACGAATCTTGATTCACGTTTTAAACAGCAGGGATAATCGACTGAACCGATTCAAATCAAGTTCAAAGAAACATGTTTGTTTGTATACTCGTCATCATGTTGGTAAGGTCGTGTAAGTACCGCCCCATTGTTTACTAGCGTGGAGAAGGAGGATCGTTCAAATTTTATTATATGTCGAATGACATATTTATGTCTGTGTCAGTTTGTTTAAAAAGGTCCTTTCGTGTATGTTTAATGTTTAATGAATGTTTAATGTCACCTGTGACCTTTCCAACGTGATGACGTCATGCCCGGCACATCGCAGACCAGCAATTGTGGAAAAAGACGAACAATTGTGGTTAAAGTATTTACATTTTTATTTTTTGGGGGAACTAATCCTTTAACCCAGTGTTTCTCAAACTTTTTCTGCCATTCCCCACTTCGGAGGTAGGGAAGGGTTCCGAGCCCCACCTGTCCCCAATCACCCCAACAAAATGTTAATAAACTAGGCTTTAAGTTTAACTGTTAAAATGCATTTTATTAACATCACATTTTAAAAACTTAACATCAAATAACAGCATTAAAAACTTTCAAATAGAGAAAATGAAAGTGCAATTATATTATCAAGTTGCATGAAATAAGTCTCAAAAGTCAAGTGTAGATAAATTGTTTGCATTTAGCCTCCGATAACATCAAATTCAGAAACTGAGAAAATACAAGTGTGGACTAGTTGTGCTTTGATTCATTTTGTCACTTCGCAAACTGCATGCAAAAGGACAAAAAAATAATCTCAAATTGAGCTAAAGGTGGTAAATTCCTAATAATGTACGTATTTTAATAAGATACAATACGTTGCGCATATCTAACACGATCGTTATAAAGGTGTTTGAACAACAAAACACATCCACTTGCATATTTGACAATCGTAATATCAGATATTTCATGCCATATCTAACACATTCATGAATATTTTGAATAAAAAAGGAAAAATGACATAAGCAGATCATTCATTCGGGCGGGATTTTGACATTTCAAAATACATTTGTAATTTCGTTATTTCAAATGTAGAAGCGTTGCGCGTGGTTAGCGCACTCATAATCCGCCGGCGCGACCACAACATTGTCCGACATCAAATGGCAAACGTAATGCAAGCAGAACGAAACTGCTCGTTATTGTGTTGTTGACGGACCGTTTATCAGTTTGGACCAAAGCAGCGCGAGCCGATCTTGATCAAGCGACACTGTTACTACACAGCGCTAATAAGATATCCAGTAAAGAAATCATTTTAATTCGCTACAGAAGTAATAACATCGCTGCGATATCTAGTGAGAAAAATTCACATTTCTCCGTTATTAACGGATCAAACAGTGCTGACGTGGAAACCAGGAAGAAACATTGTGCCATGAATGAACTATCCAGTGTCCACAGATCAGCAACATTCACCATGGATTTACTGTAGTAACACTCACTGTAACCATGGAAGTTTGGCAGGAATAGTAGGCTATAATGCCTTCAAGTAACATTACGTCGGTTTTATTTTGACATTATGAATACAATTGCTGCCCTCAAATGTTAATCATTCTGAACTAAAATAAACCTTTGTTTATAAGTACTACAATATATTTTCCAAGGAGCTGTTTTGTTTTATATGCTCCTAAGAAGAGTCAATTATAGCTCCAGAATTGCTCAAAGTAAAAAAAAATCTAAATTAAAAAAATTAAATCAAGGAAATTTCTCTGGCATTTCTTTCTTTTTGCTGTATCAAAAATGTACCAAACCGAACTGTGACACAAGTGTATCGTATCGAACCTAACCGTGAATTTTGTGAACCGTTACACCCCTACTGTTTACACAACAGCTGATGCGAGAGTAAGTGTAACATAAAGCAATTTGGCAACTGTGTTAATCTCTCTTGTTGTTGTTGTTGTCATGTGGAATGGGTTAAATTTTTTTCTTGTCTTTTCTTTTCTTTTCAGCCATCCAGTGAAATTGAGGACGTTGTGAAAGGAACTGACGTGGGCATTCTAATTGTAACTGAGGAGCAGCAATGTGATGTGCTTCCCAAAGACACAATTGATATCGCTCTCATTTTGGAGGAACATCTTGTTGTCACTGACATCTCAGATGTCCCCAAGGCATTTGGACTCCTGATGGGTCTTCTTTATGTTGTCAATATCGACTACCCCAAGACAATGAAATACACCTTTGAAGCTCTGCAAAAACTTGTTATGAACATTGGTGGGAGCAGCTGTTCATCACGTGTTCATGGGCTTCGCAACAAGCTCTTGCGCAAAAAGTAGACCTTTTTTTTTTTTTTTAAGGAGCTTTAGGCTTTTTTGTGCCTTTTGCTATACTTTTTAGCATGCACATTTAAAGTTTGTCATGTTCTGACTTCAACTATGCATGTTTACACATCTCATGAAAACAAATGTTAATGTTTCCCGTCTCAATTTTCTATACAGTATAATATGCAATTTCCTCTTCTATCCCTTCTATCTTTGTTTCGTTTTATGACCAATAAATTGCATTGTGGTAGGAGTGTTTGGAAATTTGCAAGGTTAATATTCAGTGTTTAAACTGCTGTCTTATTTGAGCTATGCTATGTAGAATCAGACCTTTATGCTTTTATTACATCTGTTTTAATGAATTGAAATGTAGTATTTAACATTTGTCATATGATGTTTCTTTAAAAGGTGTGGTCTTTTTATGTACTTCTTGCAGAAAGTTGATTTAGGAACTTTCTCATGATTTGTGCTATGCATATCCTACAATTTTTATTTCTCTTATAGTACAGTACACTCATTTTCCTTTAAATAGATGAGTGATTTTGTCTTGCTTACAAATCAATACAAAAAAGTGATTTCAGTTGATCTGTTGACAGGAAATTGCTTGTTCAACTTAAATGTGAATGAAAGAGTTGTCTATCATTAAATAAATGAATGCAAGGCAAAATGTGTTGTCATCTTTATTTTAAATTCAAGTTAAAATATTTTTCCAGTTGACATAACTTGACTTGTTGACTGGACTAGGAAATTATGGTTAATTCCACTAATGGGAAATTACTTCAGCAAAAGATATATTGTCAAGTTGACAAAAAAATTTAAGGCAGCGGGGTAACAAAGTTTTTTAAGTTGACTCAACAAATTGTTTTTTACAGTGTAATTGAAAGTAGCCCATAAATGATGATTTTATATATAAAGCTTACTGATATCTTAAATATTATTGTGGGTTTCAATAGATAATTGAAGGATCTTAGTAAACATCTAAGATGTTAATAATTAAATGCTTTTCAGATGTGTTTTTTGGATGAGGGACAGCAGTTTGCACAAATTCTGTAGAATGGCCCATATAAAAAAAAATTAAGACCCCCTGTGGGGAAAAATCTAGTTTTTAATGTTTATTTGTCTGGTGTGTTTAATATACTTTCAGACAAAGCATGTGCAAATTCACAAGTCAACATCATTGCTGAGTATTTTCTCTTTAAAGCTGCAGCGTTCTAAAGATGGTTTGAAATTGTTTCTGACATCACAAACTACCTTGTAAGCAATCATGTCAACATGCAGGCAGGCTTTAGCATATCATCATTACTATGAAGCAGGGGAGTCTCAAGAGAAGCCATACCAGTATATTTTTCTGTTGAGCTGAAAAATCGTTAGCAATATAGCAGGTGAATTATGTATAATGATGTATGTTATGATGATCTGGAACATGGTTTGTATAACATTAGCAACACCATTATTAGCTGTTCACTAATTCAATCAAGCAAAAGCCTAATAATTACTGAAAAGCCTGTGTCCGATGTTGTAGTGATACCATTGTGCAGCGTTTACTTCAGTAAAGTTGACAAACTGAGTGGATCTCCTCACTGGTATGATTGACTGGAGGCAGGGCTAATTGCATATTCATGGATCCGCATTGTTAGCCTCATAGCATAATTGCCTAAGTCATATTTCAATGTCTTTGGAAAACAATAAAAAACACAAAATGACTTAGGCAATTATGCTATGAGGCTAACGATATACTAAATGAAGCAAGGGTGTAGACTAGAGTTGCATTCAAGCTATTTTAGGGCATTTAAAGGGTAAGTTCACCCAAAAATGAAAATTCGGTCAGTAATTACTCACCCTCATGTTGTTCCAACCCCGTAAGACTTTCGTTCATCTTTGGAACACAAATTAAGATATTTTTGATGAAATCTGAGAGCTGGCTCGCAGCGCTTTTGGGTTGTACGTCAGAACGTAGGCTCACCATTGGCCAGTATCACACACGACCAGCGTCGGCCACAGCCTGCTATGCCTTCACTCTCCCAAAGGAGTCAGACTGTATTTTCTTCAATCCTACTCAGAAGAAAACTGCAATCTTACATCACTGAATGGGCAACCATCAACTCTTCCGACTTTCTCACTCCTTGGTTGCCTGTGTGGCCTATCCGGCCCACAATCTGCATGTGCTCATGGAGAGAGAGAAAACCTTAAACTAGAACAAAGTCAAACAAACCAATCAAGTTCACCAACTTTTCTTTAACCATCTAAATGTTTCTGCTCCAAAGGCCATGCAAGTATACATATAAGCAGGTGCTCTGAAAATGATAAGCTGATGGTTTTTTTCATAGTTAAATGGATCTTTACCATAGTTCCATTTCCTGCTATGTTTGTGATTTAGTCAGTGTTGGGCAAGTTACTTCGAAACTGTAATGCGTTATTTATTACTTGTTACTGTCATTTCAAAGTAATTCGTTACATTACAATATTACTGTATTTAAAATGTAAGGCATTACACTACTATTGCATTACTTTTAAGTTACTCTCACCAAAATAACTGCAAATATGGATTTGGCAATCTAAATGTAGCGTATGATGCTCAATTAGCTCATTACACATCCAGTAGAAGGTGATGTGGTATCCGACTGAGCTTGGACCCATAAGAAATTTTACCATGATGTACTATAGTACATACCATGGTATACCATAGTAGTACCATGGTAGTACCATGGTACCTTACATCTAACCATGGTACATACTATATAGTACTTCAGATATTATCATGGTACCATGGTACATTGCATGGTACTGTAGATGTTACTATGGTACATAGTATGGTACCTCAGATTTACCATGGTACATACCATAGTACCTCAGATATAACCATGGTACATACTTTATAGTACTTCAGATATTATCATGGTACCATGATAATATCTGAAGTACTATACTGTACAGTATGTTACTATGGTACATAGTATGGTACCTCAGATTTACCATGGTACATGCCCTAGTACCTCAGAAATAACCATGGTACATTCTGCCGTACATATTACCATGGTACATACTACCTCAGATATAACCATGGTACCTCAAATATTACCATGGTACTTTGCATGGACGCATGGTGTACACATCTTTTTACTTTAAGCCCGGGGTAAACTTTAGGCTTAAACTTTAGCAAAAATAAAAATAACTAATGAATAATAACTAAGCCAAATATTTTTATTTTATTTTAATTATTATTGTGAGTGACTGCAGTAGTGTGGGCATAGGCAGTGGCGGTTCTAGGGGGGTGGCCGGGGGGGCCAGTGCCCCCGTGTCACCAAGCTTGGCCCCCCCTCTGGCCCCCCTAAATTTGGAATCGTAAAATCACACCAAACAACTGCGCATTTTATCAGTTGCGGCGCCTTCATCTATAGGCTACACTGCAGCACGACGTATATTCACATCAAATGTTAACGCAGAGGAACGGGACACTGCAGTTCACAAAAGTTCATTATTTGCATGTGCTTTAAAGCCTTGCCGGTTAAACATGTCATTCGCTGCTGATGCGCTGTTCAAATATGCGCTTTAGTGAGCGCGTACACTCGACGCGCACATGCACTAAAAGCCTGTTACTGGACTAAGTTATCTTTTGAGTCTTATATTGCGCTAATACTGTCAAATACAGACACAATGTTTACATAAACAAAGTTTGTTATGTCTAAAGTGAAAGCAAACAGAGAAAATTAATTAAAATCTGCTTGTCATATGCGTGTATATTAGACGCGTCGCGTGCAGTTCTTAAAGAGACAGTAGCTCTAATAATAAACATGCTGCCGCTTGTCCTTAAAGAGATAGTTCACCCAAAACCAAACAGTTGCTGGTCCCCATTGACTTCCATACATAGTAGGAAAAAAATATACTATGGAAGTCACAGGGGTACATCAACTGTTTGGTTACTCACATTCTTTCAAATAAAGTTTATTTTCAACAGAAGAAAGAAACTTATTCAGGTTTAAAACAACTTAAGAGAGTAAATTATGACTTTTTTGGGGGAGAACTATCCCTTTAATGTTAATAAAACAACAAAACACAGAGGAAATCATTCACTGCTCTTGACTGAGAACTTTAAGTCTGTTGTGTTTTATTTTCATATTTGTTCATTTAATTACTTTCTTCAATTCTACTGTTAAATACACCTATAGCTGAAAAAATAAAGCACTGTTTATTTAATTTGTATATTAAGTTGTGTATGTGTAATATGTATCTCTGTTAAAGCCTTAACAGAGTTAAGGCTACTGTTGCCTTTGGCTTGCTCAGTTGGGGATATTTTGGGGATATTTAATTTAATTTTATCAATCAATAAATTACTCTTGAACCAAACTTTGTTGTATTATTTTAATTTAATACTGTGAAGCTGCTTTGATACAATCTGTATTGTGAAAAGCGCTATACAAATATACTTGACTTGACTTGACTTGACTGTTCTTAATTTTTAATAACAAAGAAAATTGTGACAAAGATTTTTATCTTCGCCTTTGGCCTAAATGTCTGCCATTCTTTTTTATTTTATATTTTGTTACCTATAAGGCTTTTCTTTTAAAATAGGGACATTAGTTTGGCTGTAATGCTCAGTCACATGCAAAATAGTAAAACCAACATGAAAAAAGAATCGTGATAAAATCGTGATTTTCCTGAAAAAATAAATAAAATTGTGATATGATATTATTACCATATCGCCCACCCCAGGTGTAAAAAAGTGCCTAGATGTGCTTAGATGCTAAAAATGTGTTATTATTGATCATTATATCACACTACAATTAAACATAATGAAACATTAATTTGAATTGAAATTGTTTTATTAGCTTAGCTAATATAATTTATTAGCTTTTTCTAGAGATTGCAGTCATGCATGACATGGTGAAAAATGACTTGAAATAATACTGAAAATAGGTTAAGATGAATGTTAAAGGTGTGCCCCCTAAAAGCACAAGTGGCCCCTGCCTGGCCCCCCCAGTTACTGTGGTCTAGAACCGCCACTGGGCATAGGCCATTTGGTCTATGAACGAGTCATAGATCTCCAAAATCAGTTTTAAATGTATAATTTAATATTAATGAGATTTTTATTTAAGTAATGTTCTAATTCTAGATGTTTGTAAATGCTGCATGATTTTGACGTGGTTTAATCAATTGCCGTGCGCGTGAACTTTGAACATTCATGTCGCTTTCAAACACTGGAGCGGCCGCGGCGCAGAGTTGCCATGGAAACGGCGCTGGACCACTGCGACTGGTAAGCAGGAAACTCCCTCTCTCGCTGTTGAGAATGTACTATCCGCTGCAGGCTCACTCATCTCGGCTCTGTCTGATTAACGTACAGGAAGTGAAACATTTTGCGCGGACGTTTCTCCTCTGCTGATCTCGCGGTGATTTTGGCGAATTTGTATGAAGAAAAAAATAAAAACCACTTTATTCCAGGTTAACTAACAATGCTTGTAACGCGCGTTACTGACATTTGTACCGAGTAAAATATTACTTTTTTTCCCCCAGTAATGCCTTACATTACCGCGTTACAGCAAAAAGCAATGCATTACAGTAATTAATTACTTTTGTAACGCGTTACTCCCAACACTGGATTTAGTTAATAAAACTTGTGCACAATACGTATTTTATGATTCTGTTTGCAACAGTTTATTTTACGCTTGAGCTAACTCGTTACAACTTCCCCTTCTAAACATGGCCTCACACCCTTTGTTGCATGTTCCCGGGGTCAGGGTTTATGTAAATTTCAGGGATTGTGATGAAATTTACCTGAACTTTATGATTTCACTGCAAAGTTTCAACATTCAACCACCCCTTTAAGTCATTAAGGCCATAGTTTGTAGAAGGTTAAAATAAGATTAAGACCTGCGGAAAAACCCTGATTATGTGGCTAAATGATCCACGTGCTTTTTTTATTTATTTTATTTTTCTCTCACTGTTCTCCTAAGATGTTCAACTTGCTCCCAGTGCGATCACTATCTGATTATCCATATGAAGTTGAGGATGCACAGGAGTGCCTGAACGTTCGCCCCCATCAAGCTGCTTCTACAGACCAAGCCTACGAAACCTTCAGGGTATAAAAATGATAATTCTCATGTTTACTAAATCATACATTTTCAAATCTTATGTTTGTCTTGTTCTAACAGAGTGTGGGGATGAAGGTGTCAACAAATTTGCCTATCCGAGTCCCTCAGTGTCTGATGTATGGAGGCCTGAATTATCGCGACTTCCATCACAGTATGGCCGTTATTTTGATTCTTGCTCTGAATATGCAATAACTCATATAGAAATTTCTAGTTGCAGAAAATGTACTAGGGTTCTTTCAGTGGTTTGCTGTGTATTGGGCTGTTTGTTCCTGTATGGGCCATAACCCAATTTATACTTGAGATTGGAACAGATGGGGTGTTTTGGAGTAACTTCAAATCAAATAGTTTAATTGCTTTCATATGCATGTGGACATTTCAGTTCATATACTGATTGTCTTAACCATGTAGATTTGGAGTAAAGCAACGCTTTATTTTTAATTGTGCTGTAATTTTGTGATGTTCCTGATTTTTAAGGGGTAGTTCACCCAAAAAGTCATCCTAGGTGTATATGACCTTCTTTCAGACGAATACAATCGGAGTTATATAAAAAAAAATTTCCTGGCTCTACCAAGCTTTGTAATGGGAGTGAATGGCTGTATGCCTTTAGAAAGTCCATCAAAGCGGATCTATTCATGATAAGTTTTCCACGCGCCTCCAGGGGGTTAATAAAGTCCTTCTGAAGTGAAGCGATGCGTTCAAGAAAAATATCCATATTTAAAACTTAGACAAAAATATCTAGCTCCCGGCAGACGGCTGTACACAACGATTTGAGGCGAAAGAGTAACCCTTGACGCTAGAGCCCGACCGATACATCGGCGGGCCGATATTAGGCATTTTTCAAACTATCGGTATCGGCATTTATAATGGCCGATAAATGAATATTAAAAAAATTAAATAAAAGCGGACGAAATGAGTGTTGGCGCTGCATAGTTTGTCCACCAGAGGGCACTATACAAGGAAGATCGCTCGGGCTAGAGGAGTGGTTACGAACAGAGTCCAGAGTTCACCTGAGTCGGGAGACGGCAGCGCCGGATGATTCTGTCAGCATTAAAGACTTTTAAAATAATTTAACTCGTGTTCATGTTTGAATGCCTTGTGTTTGTGATGCAAAAGACTATGCGCGCTAACCATTACCATAGTAAACATAGTAAACGCTTGAAGATACGCATAGTGTAAAAACATAGTGAACGCTTGAAGAAATCAGACCAATCATAAAGGCCTATCACAGTCATGTTTTTATTTTATCTGTCAGTAGCCTACGTCTCGTCTCTTTATACCGTACTATCATGATAAAATAAAGCAACTTTTTTTTCGGGAGCTTCCTCTGTTTCTCTGACTGAAAATATCTGTATGGGAGTCGAGAGAGTGCTAAAGCTCCTCAGGTCATATTTTTGGTGGCATATATTTGTAGAAATTATCATTCTTTCTAAATGTGATGTAAATATGTCCTGTAACTACCAGATAAACAGTAACAGACGCGACTGAAGAAGTAAGTGTGTCCTCTTTCTTTTGTGAAATAGACCTAACGGTAATTTATTTCTGAGTGACTAATGTGCAATTTTGACATAAATTAATTCATTATGATCAATGTATCACTTTTTATTGTAAACCTGTGGTAAAACATCGATGCTTGGGTTTTTAAATATTCAAGTAAACAACAAAAATGCCAACAAACGGCCGCTTTTATCATGTTTGTTTTCAACGCTGTTTCCAGTGATTTCTGATTAGTTTTCTGATAAAACTTCCATTTGTTGGTGAAATGATGGGTTAGTGTGACGTTGTTCCAGAGAGGCGTGTTACGGGCGTGTTTTAGTGAAGCGCTGTGGAGCTTCTGGCCCGACAGTGGAAACGCAGGCCCGGTGCTATTAGCCCGAGGCTATTAGCCCGGCACGGCCCGTTTAAAGCCCTGGCTCGCACTGGCCCGACAGTGGAAACGCGGCTAATGAGCTCGGAAATCACAACGAACTTATTCTGCCGAAATAAAGTAATGATTACTGTATTTATAACTAGCATATCTGTAGTTCCAGTCTCTGCATTGTAAAATGTAAGTTAGGCAAGCGAGGAGTGAACATTTAGACATAGAGAAAAAGTATCAAACATAGCCTGTGCATAAAAGTTAGCTTTTCTTTTACACGTGTGTGAAATCCAAGTGTGCGTTGCTGACTTAGTTTAACCGCAGCATTAACGAGTCACATAATGTATTTAGAGCATCACTAAGTAGTAGATTTTAGAAGGCAGGCAGCAAATGATGATTGAAAATGGTTTGTTGTAGCTTGATGGAATAGATTGATAGAATTAAAAGAGTGCAGGTAAAGGGATAAGCATTGACATTGTAATTATAAGGTAGCTTATAACATTGACATTTGGCAGACGCTTTTATCAAAAGCGACTTACATTGCATTTCAAGGTACACATTTACAATCTTATCAGTTCTTCACACACACACACACACACACACACACACACACACACACACACACACACACACACACACACACACACACACACACACACACACACACACACACACACACACACACACACATTATTACATAATTGATTTATTACTGTCAATATTAGGCAAGGCAAGGCAAGTTTATTTATATAGCACATTTCATACACAATGGCAATACAAAGTGCTTTACATAGAAGAAATTAAAATAATAAAAAGAAATAAGAATAATTAAAACAGTTTAGAAAAATAAAATAAAATACAGTACTTTTAAAAATAAAAAAAAGAATATTATTATAGATCTTTCCTTCAAAGGATTCCCTTAAGACTTAAATCTTTCAACCTTCTTTTAACCTTCAATCTTCTTACGACTTCCATCTATCAACTTTCCTTTAACTTTCTTTTCTCCCTCATTTACTCACACGTTCTTTTCACTTTCTTTAGCACTGCGTTCACATTCTTTCTCAGACGAAAACTTTAATATCGTATACTGTTCTACTTTCAAACCCACATTAATACACGTCACTTTCACATTATCACTTTCTTCTACACCTTCTGAGTGGGCATTTACAATTACGGGCTAAATGCCCTGCTCACATAGGAGAAATTAAAGTAATTAAAAGAAATAAGAATAATTAAAACAGTTTAGAAAAATAAAATAAAATACAGTACAGTACAAACAGTCGGACGAACAGCGGCACAGTGCTCATTCAGTAAATGCACAGCTAAACAGAAGTGTTTTGAGTCTGGATTTGAATGTGACCACTGTAGGAGCACATCTGATCTCTTCTGGAAGCTGGTTCCAGCTGTGGCTGGCATAATAGCTAAAAGCAGACTCGCCATGTTTAGAGTGAACCCTTGGTACTTCTAGCTGATATGATCCTAATGATCTGAGTGATCTGTTTAATATTAATAATAATAGTTGACTTTTTTTGTTCAAATGACTTTAAGTTTCATATCTTAAGTTTGTATTTTTATACATTATATTTATCAGAACTTTAATATATTCTGTTCTGTTGTGACAATAAAACAAACAAGTTTATTTTTAAACTGCATTATCATATTATTTTAGTAAGGCTGAGGACTCTTAAATAACGACAAATAACTAATGTTAGGGAGATCTGTTCATGTTTTGTTACGCGTTTCTGGATTTAAAAAAAATATGTATATATATATCGGCCGATATATCGGAATATCGGATTTTTAAATCACCAAATATTTGTATCGGCCTTAAAAATCCTTTATCGGTCGGGCTCTACTTGACGCACAAGGTAATGATGTTTGATTCGACTGCTGTTATCCCATAACCGTTAAAAGGAATACAGCAGTATCTACACTGAAAACATTCCTATATTGAGCAAATAAAATGATGTGATTGGGGGGATTTCCATACTCAGACCTGATTAATGACACTGTTCATGAAAACGGTCAAACCTCAGAGCCAACAGATATTCCTGAAACCATGGCAACAGCTGCTTCAGTAGAAGAAAGTGAGGGCGGCACTTCTTCTTTAGACGTGAACGTCAGGACTTACTTTCCAGAATCCTGGATCTGGCAGTTCGCTGAAGTGGGGTTGGTGTGAAGTCTTTTGTTCCATCTAAAGCTGCTTGCCCATAATTTTTACTTCTCATACCCCTTATTTCTCCCTTCTTCTGTCCTTCAGAGCCACTGGATCAGCACAAGTTCCTCTCTCTGTTCCTGACACAATCACCACATGGGAGATTGAGGCGTTCTGCCTGTCCTCCAAAGGTTTTGGTCTGGCTCCTCCTGCTCTGCTGACGGTCTTCCAGCCTTCTTCCTGGAGCTCTCCCTGCCGTACTCAATCGTCCGTGGGGAGTCTTTTGAGCTGAAGGCCACAGTCTTCAGCTATCTGTCTAAGTGCATCATGGTCTGTCATGGTTTTTTCATATAATGGATCTGTATATAGAAGTTATTGTGTCCTTCATGTGCACTGATGTTTTGTTGACAGGTTAATGAAACTCCAGCTTCATCCAAGGCTTTCACTCTTAAACCATATTCTGATCCATATTCATCCTGTCTTTGTGCCAATGGGAGAAAGACCTTCAAATGGGTTCTCTCAGCTTCTGTTCTTGGTCAGTTTTGGACCATCTTTTTCTCTCTAAATTTGAAGTGTATGTGGTATTTCTCACTTCCTGTCTGTCACTACAGGAGCTGTCAATGTGACTGTCAATGCTTCAGCTGAAGCATCCCAGACTCAATGTGGCACTGAAGTTGTGACTGTGCCAACGAGAGGACGCATTGATGTAGTCACTCAAAGTCCTCTTGTCCTGGTAAGTGTTACCAGCCTTCTGGAGTTTGATCATGGATCTCCTGCTGCTACTGATGTGGTGTTTTATTTCTTCTATAGCCTGAAGGAGTTGAAAGGACAAACACCCAGAGTTGGCTACTGTGTCCAAATGGTTTGTTTGAACTCTATTAAATCAAAACACATTCTCCCTGTACAGCCAAACATTAACCTAGTGTTCAATGCTAATTCTGTTCGGTCCCTAGGAAAAGTTCTTTCTGAAGTCGTGACTCTAACGTTTCCAACAGATGTGGTTCAGGGATCAGCCAGATGATCTGTTTCAGTCCTTGGTAAATCATTTAAATGAGTTAAAAACAATTTGATTTGTCAGAATAATTTTGTTTCTGATGTGGGTTTAATGCTTGACCTCTCATAGGGGACATAATGGGTCGTGCGCTGAAGTAGGCATGTGCCGGTATCAAATTTTCATGCTGCGATTAATTGATTGAGCTTTTATCACGGTATACGGTATTATCACGATATTTTAATTGCTCAAGAGAAATGGATGGATTGGGGGGGGAAGTAGAAAAAAAAACTTGCATCACAATAGGTGTAATTGTGATTGTCAAAACATTTGGTAACTAAACAGAATTTTACACAATTTTCACGATTTGATTTCAATCTTGATTCAATATTGACTCTTTGGATAAATATTAGGTAGGCTACAGTAGATAGCCTACATGTAAATTTTTCTCAAGAAAAAATACATATCTCATAATGCTGTAAACATACAGAGAGCCCTGTCAGCTGGTATTATTAAAGGTTAAAAATTAACAAATTAAGTTAAATATAATTTAGTTTTCATTATAATAACAATTATGACACAAGTAAAAATATAATACAAATGTAATATAGTGCACATATTTAGCAAAATACTCCTCTCTGACTATAGCTATTTTTTCTAGTCAACTAAGGTGTTGGTCATTAAATGGCTTTCCTGAGGTAAATGTAACGTTCTGTGACATAATTGTTCACCTGCAGTTTTATTGCTTGTTCCGTGGTTGAACAACACTGATTGATCGATATTATTTATGAGGCATAAATAAATACCTTTCGGTAAGTTGTACTGTATCTTTAAATAAAAAGTAACAGATGATCGGTTTACTTGAACTGAGGCGCTACAGCGATAGGTCATGTCACATTTACAAGCGCCAAAACGGTATTTATTGTCTGAATTTCGTCACAAAATGGACAGAACCTGAGAGCTGAGAATTTTTTTCATACCAAAAGTAACCTGCTCTGTCTAGTCTGTCAGAGTCAGTGTCCTCTTTGCTTCGCGATTTTTCTCTGCGTGAGAAAATGGATGTGTGGCGCGAGAGCGTGTGAAAAGTGTAAATTGCGTGAGTCTCACACTGAATGCAGAGTTGACAGCCCTGCTTTTAGAAGGGGGATAAATCGTCGGCAGCGTTCCTCCTTCTGCCGTGCTTCTTCTCCATGTGAGGATTCATTAGACTAGAGTGCGCACTGCGCCTCATGCACACAGTGCTTCTACATGTGGGGATTGTTTACATCAGAGTGCGCACGTGTTTCGCGCAGCATATATGCAGTGTTTGTTTAAGCGGTTAATGGAAAATAAGTTAATGCGCGTTCTGTAAATATAAATTCTGATCTATTATTTTTCACGGTATTTTGAAGTGCCCACGATAACAATATCGTGCATATTCATTACCGCGATTTATCGCATTACCGAATACCGGCACATGTCTACGCTGAAGAATCTGGATAGGTTATTACAGATGCCGTATGGCTGTGGAGAACAGAATATGGTTGTTCTTGCTCCCAATATTTATATCCTGCAGTACCTGGAAGTCACGGGGCAACTCACCGCAGCCATCCGAGAGACTGCCACAGGCTACCTTCAGAGAGGTATGTGCGAGCAGATCCATTGAATGTTGGGGAAACTAAATGTTAAGTTAGTACGAAATGTAATGTTAACTCCCGCGCTTCCCATTGAAGCTGTCAAAACACTAATAAGCACCCCCCAAGAGTTTCACACTGTTCTATTCTTGTGTAACCTTTGTCACTGCAGTTTAAATTCAGTTGTTTTTCAGGTTGACCTCCTTTGTCATGCGGACTTTTGGTCTAGCGGAGTGCTTTGTCTTCACTGATCCGAACATCCTTCAGAGTGCAAAGGACTGGCTAATAAGCCAACAGGGTTCAAATGGTTGTCTCATGCAACAGGGAAATTTGTACCACAACGACATGAAGGTACATGTGTTATCAAATGGACACTTACCCAAAGGCTCTGTCTGAGTTTAATCCATATGCTGGCGTGTTGTAGAGTGGAGTTGGTGATAACATGACCACGACTGCCTACACTGTTGTGTCACTGCTTGAACTAGGTGTCCCCATCGAGGTAAAGAGTTCCTTGCAGGTGACCTTTCTGTCCTGGCTGTTGTCTGATTTTTTTTTTTTTTATCTTTCAGGATCCAGTCATTACCAACGCTCTGTCATGCTTGAGGCCTGTCGCTGGTGAGACTCCATCTTAAAGAGCTGCGCGACGCTAACATAATTCGCGAGTCAGAGAGCCCTTTTGCTTCCCCCATTGTGGTAGTGAAAAAGAAAAATGGTGCCATAAGACTCTGTGTTGATTATAGAAAATTGAATAGCCAGACCATTAAGGACACGTACGGACATTAAGCATGTTTCAACGTGTGATGGAGAAGTGTGTAGGCAGTATGAATTTAAAATAAGTCTTAGTGTTCCTTGATGACCTCATTGTGTTTTCCAGTACTCTTGAGGAACATGAAGATCGCCTCATGCGTGTTCTCACCAGACTCAAAGATTATGGTCTAAAGTTGTCCCCTCAGAAATGCCATTTCTTTCAAACCTCTGTCAAGTACCTTGGGTATGTAGTGTCAGAGAAAGGTGTAGAAACCGATCCAGGAAAGATTGCAGCACTCACCTCCTGGCCTAGACCCAACAACATCAAGGAGCTGAAATCCTTTCTTGGATTTACAGGATACTACAGGAGGTTTGTTAAAGATTATTAAAAAATTGCCAGACCTCTCAACAGTCTAACTGCTGGATATCTTTCACCTAAAAGGCTGTCTGGTGTGAAAAGAGCTCAGTTTTCCCCTGCTGACTGGAAACGACCTTTCAATGAAAAGTGGTCTTCAGAGTGTGAAGAGGCCTTTCAGACCCTAATATAGAAGCTGACATCTGCACCTGTCTTGGGATTTGCGAACCTGAGGAAGCCTTATATTGCACACTGACGCCAGTCTGCATGGACTCGGAGTGGCTCTAAATCAGGAATAGAATGGTCAACATAGAGTAATCGCTTATGCAAGCCGCGGACTGTCTAACTGTGAAAGGCGGTATCCTGTTCATAAACTTGAATTTCTTGCCCTCAAGTGGGCAGTGACAGACAAATTCTTTGACTTCCTTTATGGGGCCAAATTTGTCGTCATGACTGACAACAACCCCTTAACCTATGTGTTGACTTCAGCTAAGCTCGATGCTGCAGGACACAGATGGTTAGCTGCCCTGTCAAGTTTTGATTTCAGTATAGAGTACAGAGCCGGGAAAAGGAACCAAGATGCAGACGGTTTATCCCGAAGACCACACACACAGAACGAGTACGATTATAGTTCCAAGGAGGAGGACGATCGGATTGTAGCAACACTGAGTTGTTTTGGGGAATTATTAACTCAAATGATGGTAATATTCATAAGAAGATGAATATGTATATATTTGCATATACAAATTAAATTATCTAAAAATAGGGAATAGACAAATTTTTACCGTATATGAATAATTAACACGATGGCTCGTAATAATTATTAATACAGGTTGGTAAAATCATATAAATTATCAGCGTAAATTTCATGTAATTCGAATTTGGCTATTGCGCAATCTGTCCGTTTAGCGAACTGGATGCAAGACTTCTCATCAGAATTTACCGGCCTGTAAACAACAAAAATAACCTTCCTCTGGCCATAAGGAATGATATTCTCGTGTAAGGCACTTTAGATATTTTAATAGTCAAACCTCGTAGAGCATTTAGCTTTAGATCGACATTTTCAGGGACTTCAGTTCATGGGACAAATGAGACAGATTCAGTTAAAAGATTATGGAGTTTAATAAACAACTAAGGATTACGTATACTACTTAAAAAACACGCAGGAGTAAATATGCATAACAAAACAAACAATACAAAATTGATGATCATACGAAATATTGGAGAGGAGAGAGAGAGAGAGAGAGAGAGAGAGAGAGAGAGAGAGAGAGAGAGAGAGAGAGTAAAAGTGAAAGTAAAATCTTCTCAGGACAAAAACAGTTCAGTCAGTTACTTCAAAAGACCCAAAGGCTTTAAGAAGTTCTAGACAACCTTAAACAGCACTTTCTTTTCAGATTTGCAATATTAAGATTACGTTACTTGCTTTGAGATGACCCTTTTGGAGTGGGCTGGTTTGAAAACGGATGTTTTTGTCGTGCCGGGCGGAGTCGGATGTTGCGATGATTCGGCTGCAGCACGTTCGTAAACTTTGCTAAAAGATGACTAGTCCTAAACTAGTTTTGTTCGCGCAGACTGAACGAAGTAAAATTATCAAACTGAGGAAGATAAAATAAAAGACTTAGAGTAAATGAAATTCAGAAAATAAAACGAAGAAAGCTCCAGCTGGAGCTGCCGGAAGAAGGCGGGTTTTCTCTCTCTGGCGAACTGCATAGATGAGCGTGTGGCGCCTTGTTTTGAAGCAGCCAAAGTCACACCTCCTCACGTGTATGAGCCAATCATTCGGGAGGACGCGTGGCGGTAAACTTCTTTGTTTGCGAAGTTCTGCCTCCTGGAAATGATGTTAGCGGAGACAGAACTTATTTCTAGTACATTCATAAACTGGTATTAATGACGGAATGCATCAGGTTGAACTTTGTGTTACGGATTCGACACCGTTGGGTTCTTTGGAATAAAACAATACCATGAATGATAATTCAGCGAGCTATTAACCAGCAGATACATGATTTTTCGTGATTACATGCACATCAAATCGATTAAATACCAATAAAGCTTATAGTTAGAGTAATTTGGGTATGGGGATCATGAAACACAACAAGAAATACATTTTATAAATTTTAAAGGGTAATTTTGACCACACGTGGTCAGGGAATAGATGCAGTCCTTGTGTGAGTGTGTATGTATATGTGTGTGCGTAGAGTCATGAAGTCACTGAAAGTTCAAACTGCGCCGTGAACTTTTGTCACTCCCTCGGGGGTATTGGTCAGTATGTGTGTGCGTTTCTGGTGTTGAAGAGATTAGCATTGCATATCTGGTTGAAACAATAGTGGCTTGTTTTCGGGGTGTTGTGCGCGTTGAGGGATTTTCCCGGGGATCTCAGCAGGTCTCGCCGTTTCGGCGCCTGCTGGTCAGCAAATCTTAAAGGGATACTTCAGGATTTAGCATATTAAGCTTTGTATTAGTAGAAAACCTGTAGTATTTTCGAATTACCATGCTTTCCACCCTCATATCCCCCTGAGACAAGAGATTTATGCATTTTTTGTCTGGAAAAAATCCTCCGATGACGCAAAAATCGTCATTTTGCGTCATCGGAGGATTTTCTGGCCAGAGGCTAAAGACTACAGCCAGTAGATGGCGTTGTTCCGCATGTTTTCAGCCCGCCCATAGAGGGAGGGATCTCACTCACAGAATGTACACAGTGTCAGCCGTCTTTCTTTGGAAGCTAAGCTAGCAGGCTCTTGTTCTGTGGAGAAAGCTAAATAGTAGGAGAAAGCTGAGTAAGTAAGGGTGACCATCTTCCTTTTCCCGGACTTGTCCGGCGGGCGAGATCGTTCAAAATGTGTTCGATGCATTCATTCAGCTTTTGCGTTCTGCGGTCGCCATTCATTGTTTACATGCACACCTTTTGTTTCAATCTTACTGAATTCATTCCGATTGGTGAATCTGAATGTAGTGTTTAAATGAACGCTAAACAAGTGATCGGTTGATGTGCGTTTTACCCTTGCTAAGAAAATTCCCGCTCCTCCGTGAGAGATGGGAGACTGGCGCGTCTCAGTAATGACGCCACCGGCCTCTCGCCGTTCTCCCGCGGCCGTCAGCCTCGTCCTGCTCGCCACAGTAAACATGATGAATGAATGGCGACTGTAGAACGCAAAAGCCGAATCCCGGACATTTTGGGCGATCTCTAGAGATCCCTGGCAAATCCCTGGCAAACTCATCACGTAGGCTAGCCTTGTTGTTTTCAACTGCACACTCTTACCGGTAGGCGTGGCCTCCTAAGGCAGCGAAGCAAGTGCATTCTGGGAGTTGTTGTCTTTCATCCACATAAGCCAAAAATACATTTTCTGGCTTTTCTCAGTCTAGAAAGCTCCAAATTAAAAAATGTATTCACATTTCTTCTACTTAAATGACCTATTTTAAATACACATTCATCTTCCCAGAGGTGAAGTATCCCTTTAAGTTTGAGCAGTAAAACAGAGAACTTAAAAAAAAAAAAGAAAAAAAAAAAGACAAATAACAACACAAGGAAAATACTTTCTGAACTGTGTTTTGGGAACTATTTATTTTATTTGTTATACTTGTATTTTTTATTTTTTTTTATTAACTGTATGTTCACAAACTGGTACCAATACAGTACATTTTCTTTAATTTCTCAAGTGGTGTTGAAATTGCTGTCTCAATCCTCCTTTCCGAACTTAGATGTTAACTATACTGTGCCCATTCAACCTGATCAGTTTATTTAGAACCCTACAATAGAGTGATACAACAGGTTAAATATGCATAAATGACAAAGTCCTTTTAGGAGACTATAGGGAACATTGTTCACTATTGTTTAATGCACTATTGTTCATTACTGGCAGGCAGTATAATAGCTTTTTTGCCTGTGTTTTAGGTTTATGTTAGTAAGATTTTATGGAAGACAGAGAGGAAAAGCTGTACCTTTTCCAGAAAGTATTGATGATAGTGAAGGGAGTGCATCAGAAAACAAGGCCGTATAAGAAAGGAAGAAGTTGAAGATGGGTGATGGCAAAGATGAAGAATATAAGTCATAGTTTCTTGTGGAAGTCAAGCATATCCTATGCCAGTTTGGAAGATGTGATCCATAATACAATCAGAGGTCAGGAAATATGACACTGCCTATTGCCTCACTACACTGACAAGCAAATGCTCCAAAAAGTATGACTTCATGAAATGAAATTACTTATGTTGACCCAATAACATCGATTTAACATTTTTTCGATGATTGCTTGCTATCTTGGATGTGAAAATGTCAAAAAACTTGACAATGATTGAATGAAGGAGACATTTATATAGCACTTTCATATGTACTACTGTACACCCAAAGCGCTTTACAATCATATCAGGGGATCTCTCCTCAACACCACCAGTGTGCAGCATACACTTGGATAATGCAATGGCAGCCACAGGAAAACGGTGCCAGTGCGCTCACCACACACCAGCTATAGGTGGAGAGGAGAGAGAGTGATCTAGCCAATTCAGTGGATGGGGATTATTAGGAGGCCATGATTGGTAAGGGCCAATGGAGGGAATGTGGCCAGGACACCGGCGTTACACCCCTACTCTTTACGAGAAGTGCCATGCGATTTTTAATGACCACAGAGAGTCAGGACCTCGGTTTTCCGTCTCATCTGAAGGATGGTGCTCTTTGACAGTATAGTGTCCCTGTCACTACACTGGGGCGTTAGGACCCACACAGGCCACAGGGTGAGCGCCCCCTGCGGGCCTCACTGACATCTCTTCCAGCAGCAACCTGGTTTTCCCAGGACTCCCCCCATCCAGGTACTGACCAGGCTCAACCCTGCTTAGCTTCAGTGGGCAACTAGTCTTGGGCTACAGGGTGATATGGTTGCTGGCAGTAGACAGACAAATTCAGATGCAACTTCGCTGCCTGGAAAGTAGGGAAAACATGTCTCAATCTTTCAAAAAACATTAAAAACCTCTTTAACATTGTTTCTTTCTTGGAATTCCAAATTCCAATGATTGTAGCACAAGTGAAAATCAACAATGCTCTTCTTTTTCAGTGTGTATATATTGTTTTGTTTCATTTTCAGAGAGTGCAAGCCTGATGTTGAACAAAAATCACATTGTAACATTGAATTACCATTGATTTTTTGAGGAAATTGCAAAAAAAAAATTCAAAATTAATTGTAGGTTCGAAATAAAATATAGTAGCACAAGATGAAATGGAATGTTAATAAAGCTTTTTAATATTTTATTTAAACTATGTTACGGCCTGAGCCTTATGTTTATTTGTGTGTACTTCTATTTCTTTGGTTGATCTGGTTCTCTCTCTTTCGAACTAGGCTCCGCCCCACGCCCCTGCAGCCTGTTCAGTGATGTTCTGGGCCGGATATATAATGAGAGAGCGGAGGTTGACCAACTACGATTTGTTTCCACAGCAGCGTGATCGCTGTTTCAGCTCTGTCAGAGGGAGAAGGACTTGAGAGGAGTGATGAGAGAGCCCTGTGTGTGTCATGATGTTTCTGCCAAACACTAATAAGCTGCGTTTCAATGTTTTGTTGGTCTATGTTTGTTTATTTCTGTCAACATTATCGGTTGCCTGCTGATACGTCAGTCTTGTTCCAAGAAAAAGAAAAAAAAAAAGTTAAAACTGTTAAATTTTGCATCACGTGACTTTGTTGCTTATCCCCCTCCTTTAACGAGCACTTTAATAGTGGGCTTCGTAACTATAAGACCTTTTCACAAATTTTCAGATAGTGAAAATGCATTTGATTATTGAAATTTCAGACAATTTTGCCAAAAATAAATAGGCTACCCTAATAGGACAGTCACTTATAAATGGTGGCACCCTAAAAAAAAGGCTCAAAGTTCAGATATGGTAAATACTTTTGGAAAATGAGTTTTGCCTTAAATGTTAAATATATGTTTAATATAATACAATATTTGTATGATGGCATCACAGTTTCATGCCATTTTTTATTGGCTTTACTAATGCCTTCCCAGTGGGCATTTGATGTCAATTTAACATCAATGTGACATCAAACATTGATGTCAAAATTACGTCAAGAAATAGGTCAAAAATGAAAGTCATATTGACGTCAAAGTGTCAATGTCAATTTGATGTCAAGATTTTGACCTCTGCTGATGTTATTTTGATGTTATTTTGTTGACATGCTTTGTTTGTTGGTATTTGATGTCAATTCAACATTTATTTGATGTCAAGATGTCATGATGTTGATCCCAGCAGGCACAGGATATAGACTACAGTGTCGGTCAGACGTTGGATTTTGGTTGAAAATTTAAGTCAGTTTGATGTCTAAATCCAATGTTTGTTTGACATCAAGCTCCAACGTTGGGCAGTCGTTGAATTTTGGTTGGAATAAACCAAACAAAAAGGTGAAATGCATGGCCGTACACTTATTACCAGCTTCATTTAAAGCTAACCAGATTTACTTTATTTAATTGCCGGTTTAATCAATAGTTGTATTTTAAAGTCACCATGATGGTGGTTAGTGTTTGCTTTAGTTGGACTTTTGACTCTTGACTTTCTAGTTTAACATTTTCTCTGGCTGCTATAATTGTGTGTTTATAAAGCATATTTGTTGTAGCAAAATAAGCCATGAGATCAGGTGAAATTGGCTGATTATTGATGATGATGATGATGATATCATCATGTAAATGCCTGAATCCCTAATCTTATTCCGTGTCTAATGTTTTGATTATATAGGACCTGTGTTTGTTATATTGATTCATAATAGAAGACAACTGATGTTACAGCATGAGAGCAATGTTGTTTGTTAACCCTCTGGAGTCTGAGCGTTGTTTTGGGCCCTGGGGGTGTTCTGACATGCTCTGACATTTGTGCTTTTTTCAGTTGCTTATAAACATATTAATGGCAAAGGTGTAAATTCACTCTATATAGCACAAACAGGACTACAATAATATGTGAGCCACATGTATGTACATGTTTTCATTTTTGAGAGAATAATGTTTATGCGTGGTTATCGAAAAAACTAAAAATTAAAGTTTTTGAAATAAGGCCACAAAACACATACTAAATATGTGGCAATAAGACTTTTGACTAATTTATGTCGTCACCTATAGTTTTTTCTTCAAAATTATGTGAAAATAGTCTTGCTTTATCGTTCACATAAAACCATACATTGATTTAAATTGATGTAAAACAGGTTTTGCTTGGAAAGCCAATATGCGAGGGGGCGTGAACGAGGAGTGGTTTACACCTTAGAATACACCCACTCTGCATAATTAGCCATTCATTCAGGTGTGACACTGACTGAGCCACAATGCAAGGACAAAAGATATATTTAGAAGAAGACTTATATTGACCATTTAAGATTTTGCTTACATCTATCTTGTAAATATGTTTTGCTATTTTATTAAAACGGTTACAATTACAACAATAATTACAATTTCAACAATATTTCAAGTGTACTCTTTCTTTGTAAAAAAAAATGATTATAGGCCTACATTTTATCTATGTATTCATTAGTTTGAATATAACCAACATTGGAACAGCTAACATCTTAGTTGATGACTTTATTTTTGACAAAAATAGTATTTTATATATAGAAATTGCTAAACAAAAGCTTATTTGATGTGGCAGTATATTCTACAGTAAAAACTGTACCCAAATCTAGTCAACAAAATGTTGTCTTTCATATTTCGTCTGACTGTAACGTTGTTTTCATGAAATATTAGGGCATATTGTTAATTTGCAGTTTAATACGTTGCTTATACAAATAGCCTACTTTTTATTTCAACATTCAGTCGATGTTTACTTATCTCAGTATAGCAATACAGTTTGCTAAAACATCATCATTCATTCACACACGCGATTTAAATTTAAACTGTCTTTGCCAGCTGTGGTAAACAGCGCGCATTCATGCCGTTTATTCATTCATAAACAGAAACCCACGTGAAGAAATTCACGTGAGAAGGAAAAAACTTACTTGTATTCCTCAGCTCGCTCCTCGATATACCCGCACTTCTGAGGGACATTTTCCATTAGTATTATTCCTCACAGCGCTGCAAGATGGTGTAAAGTAATGATCTAAATAAACTTGTGTGTTTTCTCGAGCTGATGGGGGCGTTCACAGGATTGCCTTAGCCATTTGCGTTTGAATAGCTCGCGCTCTCCGTGGGCGTGGCCGATTATAACGTAATGAGATGAGATGAGCTCGACTGGAATCGCTCTCTTTTAATACAGATTTCACAAGATGAGAATATTTGTTTTTTATATAAATTACTTCATTTAAAAGAAGAGAATTCAAGCTTCATGCCTGTGTGTCTGTATGTCTGTTTGACTGAGTATTCGCTGAGTTATTGTTAATTTTCGGACGCGTTTCAGAATGGACTACACTGGCAGAGAGAAGGCAGAACTCGCTTCGTGTTTATTTTTCTTTATTTGGCAAAAAGCACAACACTTTGTTTTTATTGTGAGTATACACAAAAATAATACACATTTAACAGAATCGATTGATGTATGAAACTCCTATGGAAAATCAAAGTCAACAGAGTATTTATGAGTTTCTTTTACACTAATAAAAAAAAAGCGAGCTGGTATCGCCGGCGATACCGTAGACCTCAGGGGGTTAAATAATATAAAGGATTTTCAAAACATTTAGTGCATTAAACTTTTTGCTCTACATCATTACTTAGCCATCAAGAATCAGTGTATGACTCTCAACAATGGTGACAATCAATGAAATGCTTCATGCTGCAGTGCATGCTGGCTACCACCAATCAAAACTCACCCTTATCTCCCAGCATGCATTGCGGCGTTAATAAATTATGCAGCTGGAGATGATCTGATTATCTGGATATTTTGTTTGAATGTCACCATTGTTGAGATTCATTTGCTGTTTCTTGATGTCTGTGTGTATCTGAGTACTGCCATAGATTAAAGGTTTTTGTGCACTAAATAGTTTTTACAAATCAAGTATATTTGTTGATAACACAGATATTCTGTAGAATCAAATGACTTACATTATGAATAAAACAATGTTAAAACCACAAATCCTATACAATCAAAGCATTAGACACTAAGTAAGATCAGGGATTCTGGCAATAACATGATGATATCATCACCATCTATAAACAGCCAACATCACCTGGGGCCCGTTTCAATAAGGAGGTTCAACCAACTCTGAGTTAAAACTTGAACTCTGAGTTGACTTACCCTGAGATGGGAAACTCTGAGTTTTTGGTTTCAGAACAGCTGAAATTACTTAGTTCAATCAACTCTGAGTTGACTGACTCTGAGTTAAGCGCGTGCACCACATCTATAAAAAGCCATTATCAATGGAGCGCAGATATTATGAGTCACCATGGCAACAGCGGCAGACAAAAATAGGTCTGCATATTTCTCACCAGCAGAACTGGATGTGCTTCTGCAAGCATATGGAGAGTACAAACATTATTTCGTTTATAAGTTATAAGTTTACATTTTAATTACTGTTATACAGTGATGGGTGTAATTAATTACCAAGTAATCTAAATACTGTAATTAATTAAAGGGATTACTCTTAATTCTTCTGTAATTTAAAGTTAAATCTGATGTAATTGTATTAGACTATAGAACAATTAGGCTATTTAACATACATTTTTAAAAGTTATATTTTTAATGTAACCTTCTCCCTCTACACACTTTGGTCAATTCAAGAATAATTCATGCAATTGTATATTGTTTATTTGAAAGCATTAAAAGTGCAGTTTCTTGTCTCTCATTGTATTGTTCAAAAGGTTGACATGGGATTTAGTAATTAGTAATAAGTAGACCAATAATTTATAAAGATTTATCCTGCAGACATTAAAAGAACATGGCAGCAGCTGAAAATTAAATATATAAACATAATTCAGTCAAGTAAGGCTTGAGCATATCATAGGCTACCTGACTTTACAAACATGTGACATATTAAATAACTAAAGCATCCAGTGTCTAGCAGTGCAGCAGCATTTTTTGCTGAGGGAATTCCTGGACGGACTTCAGAGCCAGTCACTCCCAAAGATCAAAGGGCCTTCATAAAATGTAAGAGGTTTACATTATGTGTTATTTTTTTATAGGCTATTTTTGATATTTCCATTTATTTTACTTTGGGTTAGGATTTGTGTTGGTCCCAACAGATTCTGATGGTAATATCTGTCTTTTGGAGCCTCCTGTCCCAACAGAACCCCAGGCAGTTGTAAGTAGCCTACTCAATACACCAGAAATTATGACAAATAGTGTTATAAAGTGTACTCAACCAAATGCTCATCACATGGGGTTAAAGAGTTTCTGCTGCCACAGAGACGCCTACAGAGGTAATGTTAACATTATGTGTCTACACATCAAACAATCTATACATTCACATTTTTATGTGGAGTAGCCTATAGAATCTAAGTTTAAATCTAAGTATAAACGGGTATTCTTATCTCTTCCCCTCAGAGTGTGGAAGAACAGCAGGAGGACGGTCCATCAACTTCTGGTGCACAGATGAACACAGTTCAGTGATTTCCAGTAAATGCCACAGTTTAATTCTGTAGAATTTGTTTAGAACTACATTATGTAACTCTAATCTACTACTGTATTTTCAGTTGCCAGTTAAGGAGTTATATAGACTTCATCTTATAAAAATAAATAAATAAAAAAAGCAGTAAAAATAGCAATATTTTATTTATTAATAAAATATTAATTTTATTAATAAAAATGTACTGAAAGAATGAATGAGGTGTTTAAACACCACTTCCTCTTTAAAAAAAGGGGAGGAGACCGATAGAACTCTGGGTTTACTGAAAAAAACCTGCTCCCGACCAGGTTAGGTTCATAGAGTAAGTTACCATGGTAACTGACTCGGAGTATAAGTTACCTCTCTTTCAGAAACGGGTTTGACTTACTCTGCTTTCTCAGGTTTAACATACCTCCCATTCTGAAACAGAAAACCCAGAGTTTCCCTCATTTCAGGGTTAACATACTCAGAGTTTTCACTTAACCTCCTTTCTGAAACAGGCCCCTGATCTCATTCTCTCTTGGCTTTTTTAGCTATAACAATTGTGCTTTATAAACACACATTTATAGCAGTCAGAGAAAAGTTTAATTTAAAGAGTAAAGGGTCAAGAGCACAACTAAGGCCCTGTCCCAAATGGCACACTCCGGACTTGTGGACTTCCTCAGAGTCCACACTTTGGTGACGTCATGTAGTGCAGACCTATAGGGCCCTTGGCGCGAGTCCACGAGGGCGCATTGAGAGGTATTTTTGGGACAGACTCGCTCGGCATGCCGGAAATAACGGTCTGGTTGTTGTTGGACAGGAGAAATCACATTTTTGCGCTCCGACGTCTTATCTGCATGTCCACTACACAGCCTAATTTTACAGTTCTATATTTTGATATTATGCATATCACCTGGGCATTAGACAATAGATAAATCATGCTTATTTAAATGATGTATACAGTTGTACATAGCCTAATAATACATAATGTTCCATTTGAACTAAGATTACAATTTTAAAACATAATTTAAACATATTTTTCAATTTACAGGTTTCAATATTCATACTATGTTTACATATGACTCAGTAAAGCCCTGCCATTCGGTTCTATTTATTTAATTAATCATAATGCGATCGTATTATTAAACACGCTATTATTATGTTTGAGACATCAACCACTGGTCGATGACCATAATGTTTGTATAAACTGTAGGTAACAACTGGTAAAATGTACATTTAGGTCATAAAAACAGTAATATTTTCTTCTCAGCCATGTCAACAATTATCCGTGAGTGAAATTTCCTCCCATCTGTTGTCTGATTGGCCTTTCGCAAGGATTCCTGGGTAGTTAGTGCGTGAAGCCTGCATCTATGCGGGCTTCGTGGAAGACCGCTTCAAGGGTACAAAGGGGGCGCTGCTGAGCACACTTCAGAGCGGTAAAATGCTGAATGGGACGGCCTGTGGACTCGTAGACTCAGCGAGCACGCGCAATTCAAGTCCACGAGACCAAAAGTCCGCATGAAGTGCGCCATTTGGGACAGGGCCTAAAGCAAACGCTAACCACCATCATGGTGACTTTAAAATACAAAATATTATTTCTTTAAACCAGAAAATAAATAAAGTACATCTGGTTAGTTTTAAGTGAAGCTGGTAATAAGTGTACGGCCATGCATTTCACCTTTTTGTTTGGTTTATTCCAAGCAAAATTCAACGACTGCCCAACGTTGGAGCCTGACGTCAAACAAACATTGGATTTAGACGTCAGCCCAACTTCAATTTTCAACCAAAATCCAACGTCTGACCGATGTTGTAGTCTATATCCTGTGCCTGCTGGGCATCTATTTGACATCAGGATGCCATGATGTTGATGTTATAGCAATTATAGTGTCTGCTGACATTTTAAATGTGAACTAAATGTAAATATGCTAGGTTTTAAATAAATAAAAACACACATGCAAAATACATAGACCTAGGTCTACAACTTTCAGGATCATTCAGGCTAGGTCTTTTAGATGTTGAAAATGAGTCACATTGATTTACAATGAGTAATAAATATACTTTTTTCAGACATTATAGACATTGTTTTGACATACATTTCACATCAATTTGACGTCTTGTTACCTGACATCAAATCAACATCGATTTAATGTCAATGATATTGACCTGAGATGTAGGGACCAGAAAAAACATGTCAGATTGATACCTTTGTTAGGCATCTTTACAACCACAAGGAAATAATTACAAAATATAATGAAAATATGCATATTCATGCAGGTCATACATGGTGGTCAAAATCTTGACTATTTGATGTCAAATTGACATCAAGGTGCCCGCTGGGTTAGAATCCAGATTCTTCAACATCCAGCATGACATTAAAGACTTCTATCAGCTAAGTTTGTTTCAACCACTTTATTAAGTCAAATATATTTAATAAAGATTATTGGCCTTAAAACAATTTTTGTACATGTCTCTAAATATGATTTCAATATAAATGTAAACTTGGTTATGTGAAAGGTTAGTTGATTCAGGCAGGTTTTTTTTCAGTACACACTAATACTGTGTTTTGAGAGTCTGTCTTTCAGGTTTGATCCAGGAAACAGGCATAACTACAACAATGTGTTTGTCTCAATTTGTTCTTTTAGGATGACATACGGTAACGTGGTTTTAACATCTCTTAATTTAACAAATTTAAATATTTGTTCAGCTTAAATGTCACTTACAAAAGTTTCATGCATAATATCTTATATACACAATACATAATTATGATCATGTTACAGGTCTAAGTAGCCAGTTGCCTATGAGCGATAAACTTAACAGTAAATGAGAGATGAGGTTGTTACTATAGTCGCCCTGTGTTGTCTTAATGACACTTATTAGAAGACAAGTATTCATAAATACACCCACATGGCAAGCTTGGCCTGAATGTGTCCTAGCTGGAACTGCTGGCCTCCCATCAGCAGTGACATGTATCAACCAGAACTGGGCCATGTGGCAATGGCACAGCATTGATACAGCAAACATGAGGGCTGTCCAATTAAGTGCACTTACCTGAGGTCAAACATTGACACCATATCAACTACTAATATACATTTATAGTCAAATTAAAACTACACTGAGAGACTCCTTGAAGAATGACTACATTATTCTGGTATTGTCCATTTATTGCTTTTTGGTTTGTTACAGTAAAACTGGCTATTTGTCTAAGTAAATGCCTTCATAAATGATAAAAAAAAAAAAGTTGATTACCATGGTTAGAAATTTTAAACCATAAAAAAAAAAAGAAAAAAAAAAAAGCTTAGTTTCAGTCTAAAGTCAAACTTTCAACAACAAAAGTTAACAGCCACTGCCCGAGTAAAGACTTGGTCACAGGACAAATAGAAACATGAACACTGAAAATAAACCTGCTTCAAATAAACACAGATGAGGAACAAAAGGAGGCAACAAAAGAACTGGTTGTATAAAAGCAGTTTTAATTAAGTCACGTGTCCTACAGCCAGTACTGAATCAAATCATGGACAGGGAGACATGTAGGTGGTCTCAAACGAATCACCTGAAAAAGGAACATTAACCTAGTGGGATCATGTTCAATAGTGAATTCAGCTAGAGCAGTGAATGATTAGGATGAAAGCATACTTGTCTGATAGTAGTCATAAACGTTGATGACTGCTGGCTTGAGATTTTTTACTGCAAGAACCCGTTTCAGCTGCAGAGTGAAACTCTTGGGGACGCCTTTGGGAACCTACGAGAAAGGAACAGCAGCACATGAGAAAGATGGCAGCTTGTAACATACCTAGTGTCTCAATCTCACCTCTTTCAGATACACTAGGACATGATCATCTTCAGCATCAACCCTCTCCACTAGCGGGGCAAACGATTGGGGTGGAGATCCAAGCTAAGGAAAAGACCATCATTTACAGACACAATTACATCTGAAGGAGCTTCAAGCATCTTGGGATTTTCTAAATCTTAAACCTACGAACCGGTGACGTATCTGCTGTGAAGCCCGACAGGAGCTTAATGTCCACTAGAACCATGTTAGTGCTTGTTTTTAAACCATCGTATCTGAATGATAGTGATGGGGAAAAAAGAGGTTTAGGTCAACAGAATCAAGAATGCAGGATCCTTTTGAAGGAGTCAAACAAGAGCTGGTTTCAGGACACCAAGCCAAAGCTGTTCTTACTTTACTGTGAAGTTCAAAATAAGATTGGCCCCAAGCGGTCGGCAGTCTCCAGTCACCTTCGCGTCAACACTAAGTGTCCTGGAGACTTTAACGGGTGTCGGGATGTTGTAGAAACATGCAATCTACGGTATGGGGGCAGGGCAGACAAGACTAATCAGATTTGGAGGTGCACAAAACAGAAATAGAGGGTTAAGATGCATACCTGCACAGACACACAAGTGGATCCTGACACTTTAACACTATATTTGCCAGGAACGTTCTTCAGCGGCTTCTCCTGAAACAGCAGCCTGTTGTCCCGATTCACTTTGAAGCTATAAGAGTCTCCTACTACTGAGGACTGTACAGTAACAGTGCTGAAGCCATCCAAGCTGAACACTTGAGCAGCGTACACAGACAGGGCATGAAGAGCCACCACAGTGTCCTAAAAACAAGCACCAGATTAAAAACTCCTCATAAATGATTGCACTCATGTTTGGTAGTCAGAGGCACCTGGGTGGAGGAAAACCCTCCATAGGGATTCTGCTGGGTCACAAGCCAGTTGACAATGCGGTTAGCATAACCCAGATTAGCTGTCGTGAGAGGCTGAACAGCGAGAACTGCTAGCAGCACATAAGAGCTGATCTCCACCGCCAGAGTATCACCAGATGTTGTCTGAGACCAATGGAGCTTAGTGCCTTAGGATGAGATGGAGGAGAGAAAGTCGATGACAAAGAACTTCTCAAAAAAAAAAAGCAGGTAAATCTTACCTTCAGAAATGGCAACGTTGTTCAAGGTTGTTAGAAGCTGTGATCGAGTGGTGGTCTCTCCAGCCAGACTGAAGGTGTAGGTCAGCAGAGCTGTGGTGTAAGTGTTTCCCAGGTTCCCGGCGACAGGCCTCAAGCATGACAGAGCGTTGGTAATGACGGGATCCTGAAAGCAAAGCAGATATCAGACAACAGCCAGAAAAGTAAGGCCATCTGCAAGGAGCTCATACAACTACTGGAGATGTTTTTACTGTGGCGGGGATGCCTAGTTCAAGCAGCGATGCAACAATGTAGGCAGTCATGGTCACGTTATCACCAACTCCACCCTAAAACACAAACACAGATTAAAAACAATCTTGGAAAAATGGTTAAGGTCCATTTGATAACACATGTACCTTCATGTCGTTGTGGTACAAAGTTCCCTGTTGCATGAGACAACCATTTGCACCCTGCTGGCTTATCAGCCAGTCCTTTGCACTCTGAAGGACATTCGGATCAATGAAGATGAAACGCTTCGCTAGACCAAAAGACCTCATGACAAAAGCGGTCAACCTGGCCGTGGAGAAAGTTGTTAAACTGAACAAACCGCTTGTGACAAAGGTTACACAACTAGAATAACAGGATGAATCTCACCATGTATTGGATGCATCATAACCAAATGTGCTGTATGAGCCGTCACTGTGCCTGTAGTTTAGTTGTCCTTGGTATCCTGTTCAAAAGAAAGAAAAAAATATGGGGCAGGGGATGAGATGAGAGCTTATTAGGGAGTCTTGGCAGCTTTGATGGGAATCACAGACTAAAAGTCATTAAGATTGTCTCCCCAACACTGAAAATGGATCTGCTCGCCCATACCACTCCGAAGGTATCCTGTGGCGGTCTCTCGGATGGCTGCGGTGAGTTGCCCCGTGACTTCCAGGTACAGCAGGATGTAAATATTCGGAGCAAGAATGATCATATTCTGTTCTCCACAGCCAGATGGCATCTGTAATAACCCATCTAGATTCTTCAGTGCACGACCCATTATGTCCCCTACACGAGGTCAAGCATTAAACCCACATCAGAAACAGTTATTCTGCTAAATATTACCTGTCAGTTTCTACTCAACGAAATGATTTACCAAGGACTGAAACTGAGCATCTGGCTGATCCCTGAACCACATTTGTTGGAAACGTCAGAGTCGCATCTTCAGAAAGATCTTTTCCTGCAGACCGAACAGAATGGATCAGCATTGAGTGCTAGGCTAATGTTTGGCTATACAGGGAGAAGGTATTTGGGAATCATTGAGTGCAAACAAACCCTTTGGACACAGTAACCAACTCTGGGTGTTTGTCCTTTCAACTCCTTCAGGCTATAAACAATAACACCACATCAGTAAATCAGCATGAGATCATGATCAAACTCCAGAAGGCTGGTAACACTCACCAGGACAAGTAGACTTTGAGTGACTACGTCAATGCGTCCTCTTGTCGGCACAGTCACGACTTCAGTGCCACATTGAGTCTGGGATGCTTCAGCTGAAGCACTGACAGTCACATTGACAGCTCCTGTAGTGCAAGACAGGAAGTGAGCAACACCACTAACTTTAAATTTGGAAACAGACGGTCCAAAACTGACCGAGAACCGAAGCTGAGAGAACCCATTTGAAGGTCTTTCTCCCATTGGCACAAATACAGGATGAATACGGATCAGTATATGGTTTAAGAGTGAAGGCCGTGGATGAAGCTGGAGTTAATTTAACCTGCCAATGAAACAGCACATGGAGCAAAGACACATGACCTTCTCTATACAGATCCATTACAGTATATAAAGAAACCATGACAGACCATGATGCACTTGGACAGATAGCTGAAGACCGTGGCCTTCAGATCAAAAGACTCCCCACGGACGATGGAGTATGGCAGGGAGAGCTCCAGGAAGAAGGGCTGGAAAACCGTCAGCAGAGCAGGAGGAGCAAGACCTAAACCTTTTGAGGACAGACAGAACGCCTCCGTCTCCCATGTGGTGATGGTGTCAGGAACAGTGAGGGGAACTCGTGTGGATCCAGTCGCTCTGAAGACAAGGACTCAAAACTATAAATGAGGGGGACAGGAGAAGTAAAAACTGTGGGAAAGTAGCTTTAGATGGAACAAAAGGTTTTACTAACCCCACTTGAGCAAGCTGCCAGATCCAGGTTTCTGGAAAGTAAGTCCTGACGGTCACGTCAAAAGAGGAAGTGTCACCTCCAGCCCTTTTGGCTTCTGGAGGAGCCATTCCAGCCATTGCCATGGCTACAGGCTTACGATAATACATTACTGAAAGAGACCAGCAATTTTACTACAAACTGTCCTAGTGTCTGCAGATAAAACAGGGTTCATACAAATTCAAATATGCATGTTTGGGCAGTTGTTGATAAAAAAAACAAAAAAAAAAAACACCTGATTAGTTGTGACTTTACATAGCACATTAATAATAAAATTGAATATACACTGTTACAATGTAAGAGACTTTGAGTTTTTCCAAATGACTTGCAGTTTCAGATCACAGAAGCTACCAACTATAATAAACTTAAGGAATCTTTCAGGTCATGAGTCTGAGAGCAACAAACAAACAGACATACCATCACGGAAGTTGCGATAATAATTCAGGCCTCTGTACATCACACACTCAGGTACTCTGATAGGCAAATTTGTGGCAACCTTCATCCCCATGCTCTGTCAGAGCAAGAGAAAAACATTTGAAGATTAAGGAGAGTTTAGTAAACAGGATAATGAACAGTTTTATACCTTGAAGGTTTCAGAGGCTTGGTCTGTAGGAACAGCCCGACGGGGTCGAACATTTAGGCACTCCTGTTCATCCTCAACTTCATATGGATAATCCGATAGTGACCGCACTGGGAGCAAGTTGAACACCTGAGAACAGAGAAAGTTGTCTTCTAGTAGTAAGTCACATATGTACTGTAGGTTTTCAAAAAGCAAAGTCATAGTGATAACACATTTTAAAAAGGACAAGTGTCTGTTAATGAAGTTTAATCAAACTGAAAAGTAGTTCAGTGATGGCATGTCAGGGTTTTCCCAATCTCTGATCTGCAGTAAACAGAATATTTTAATGTGGCACACATCTGATTAGAATGCCACTTAAGTTTAGGTCTAAAAATGTGTAGCATCTGGACCAATCAGACAAATTATTATATTTAATGAATAATCCAGCAAACTCACTAGCAAAGGTCTATGAAACTTCCTCTCAACTAACATCCCAAATGAATCCCTAAAATACTTTTACAGGACACATTAAGACTGACAAGACTCATGACCCAGAAAGAATTTGCAGACATGTGTTCTTGCTGAGAATGAGAAATAAACCCTTTTTATCCTATAATACATACATCATGAGAAATGTATAAACATGCATCCAATTTTCCCCATCTCATGATTTCCCTTTTATGGGGTTTGGCATATGTATTCATTCTCTTTTAGATTGTTTCAGACATACATACTATGGTTAACCAAAATCATGTGTAGCATGTTTGGACTCTTAACAAATGGGGACAAAGATTGGAGTATTTACATTTTGCTAACTTTGTGACACATTGTATAAGAATCTTGAAAATTCTTTTCTTAAACACCCAATCAAATTACATTCAACAGCCTGCGAGAACAAAGGGCCATCAAGAAACTCCCTCCAAAGGGAACTTATTGGCTCACACCTCCAAAGGGTGTGACATCTTCACGCTTTAAAAAATAAATGATCAAAAGATAATGTCTTAGCATCTCCACATCAGGATTTCTCAGAAAGGGACTGAACTAGAAGTTTAAGGACCCCCATGCTTGTGCCAGGCTGTGGCCTTTTCTTTCCATTCACCAAAGTCTCTGACTCCCATTGGTTCTCTCATCAAGACATCAGCAAAGATCAAATGGAGCCTCAACAAATTGCCTCATGACAGTTTTACTCATGGGCGAGACATGCAAGTATCAAGCTTAGTCTCATTTGATACATTAAGTATCCTTACCCCTTTTAAAGGGAGTGTTAGAACAAAACTGATGGTTTGCTCAAGGCCGTTTATCTACTGAATTTCAAGCAATGCTACAACTTCTTGCTTTCCTGTATTCTGTTTCAGCTCTTCCCTTGGTAAACTGAATGCATGCAAGTTAGAGTAGTTTAAGTTTAGTCTAGTTAAAGTCTTGTTCATGTCACACGTAAATTTGTCCGTTTCATGCTCATATACTGGAGTCGCTAATCATGCAGACTTTAACTACTTGCTCTGAGTACTGAGCAGTAAGAAAGACTTCCCATACACCGGAACTGTACATTTCTTAGAAAGAAAATTAAAAACCTAATTTATGGGACAAACAGGTTAAATTGTAATATTAATTACTATATTAAGTTAATTCTATTAACTGATCCAAATATAATAAGTTATGATTATTAAAGGGGTGGTTGATAATGATTTCACTTAACTTGTTAGTGTAATGTTTCTGTTTGAGCATAAACATCTGCAAAGTTACAATGCTCAAAGCAAAGGGAGATATTTGCTTTTAAAGAAATCGCTTTAAGGACAAACGGCTGGTAGGGACTACACAACATTCCTCCCGGGTTAGTGACATCACCAACCCTACAATTTACATAAACCCCGCTCCCGGTTTATAGATTATCAAGACAGAATATGCTAATCAGTGACTAGAAGATAGCTACACATACTACATAAATTCATCAACTAACCATTCAGAAACATTCCATTGTATTCTACATGTTGTCACTTGAGTCTCTCCATTGTTTGAATCCAGTTTGAAAAAAAGGCTTAAAGTTTTAGAAATTTTCAGTGCATGTCTGTGTGAGTGCAAGCTGTTGAAGCTCCGCCCTCTGTGCCAGGAGCAGCAGCTCATTTGCCTTTAAAGGAACAGACACAAACTGTGCATTTTTGCTCACCCTCAAATGACTTCAACTTACACACTCTGGGGACATCAAAGACTTATTTTACATCTTGTGAAAAGGGCATTATACCACCCCTGTAATATTTAAGCTAATTTGCTACAATGGAAATCTGATTGAGGCACATGATACCATTTCAGCACTCAGACGTCTTCCTGGCTCCATGATCCGGATGCTCTGATCTACAGCACTGATGCCACAAAGAGATCCTGCTTGAGCAGAGACAGTCAGAACATTTCCCTCAGCAGGAACAGCCGTAGCAGGAGAGAACTGTAGAGACACCTGGAACAAGAATCAACAGGCTGTAGAACACATCATCATTCCCCACTTAAAGACAAACGATGCTAGTGCACATCATACCTTGTTTTGGAAACACGTTTCTGTGTCAAATGATGCACTTCCAACAACAACATTCTCACTGGGCAGAACACAGTAGACCAGAATCTGCACTACTGGAGCCATATCAACACTGACAGACAGCTGGAAAGACACAGAGCCGCTCGTGACTGTATTAGAAGCCCTTGCTGTGACTGTCTGAAATCCATGGAGGACGATCAATCCTCTGGACATGACCTGACAAATGGGTGCATAAAAGGTACTGAACAAACTGACCAGTGCAAAAAAAAAAAAAAAAAAACCTACAACACTAATGTTCACTCACCATGTAGATGATGTCAGTGCTGTAGCCACCAGTCTCTCCAACAAAAGAATACTTGACCGTCACTGGAAACGCAGCACCACATTTGAGTGGCTGCTCGAGCTTCACTATAGTCAGTTCACTAAGTGATGGGTTGTCAGGAGAAGCAGGTTGGAGAATCTGAACAACCCTTGTATCCGTAGTGAAGTATGGTGATTTGTAACCATACACAACCTCTGGAGTCGCACTTGCCTGGGGAACAACGAATGGCATTGGTTTCATGCGAGAGATTGGGAGAAGTCTACATGTCACAAAACGGAGCAAATTGTACCACGAGATTGAGAGCAGCTTTAGGAAGATTAGCAGTGCTGAGGGAGAACGTGGCCAGTCCTTTCTGGTTTGTGGTCAGATTCAGCAGCAGTTTGTTGGGCCAGCTGTTACTATCCAGGAGATAAACCGCTTTGTTTGCAATTGGAGTACCATCGAAACGAGACACTGAGATCTGTTGGGAATGATCAAGGTTAGGAAAGGGAAATAATGTGAAGGCTTCTGTGACAAAGATTAAACTTACCTTTCCATTAATCATTGATCCAGTTTCAAAATAATCTGGGAGGTCCACAAACGTGACTTTGCCGACTTCAAACGTAATGGACACCGTTGCAGATTTTGACATCAATACATCTGGGGGGGGGGATGCAATAGAAAAAAGGTGAACTGCAAACAAACTTTAAGCAAGTACCATTGGTTCAGATCAGCATATAGCTCACCTGTTCCCACCTCAGTGACATTCACATTTACAAGAAAAGTATCTTGCATATCATTTTCAAATTTGGTGTTGAAAAACACTGATGTATCGACGGTAAGGGAGGCACAGCCAGTGTCGTTCATCTGGTAACAGAACAAAGAGTCACATTGAAGTCGAGCACAAGCAAAAGAAAACCCTCCATTGTAAGGCAGGAGTCACACCTTTGCAGTTTTATTCAGGCAACGACGGGTCACATCAGGAACCACAACATATGGAAATGGCTCACGGCAGACTTCCACCAATGCTTGACCAAGCACAGGTTGGCCATATGTGTATCTGAGAAACATCACAAGGAACAAGATCAAGAACTGACCAACCACAAGACAAGAAAATAGAGGCGTTACTCACTTGGCACAAGCCTCAACTTTCAGTCCCACATTTGCAACGCTGTATGTCTGTGGTGTGTTTACGGTCACGTCAAACTTGGGCAAAACTTAACCAGAAACCAGATGACTTGGATCAAGACCTCAGATGTGTCATTGAACTGCTACACAATTTATATACAATGACTTACCATATTTTTTCACCTCAAAAACATGGGAGATTGTTCGGTCACCAATAAAAGCATTTAGTGTGTACATCCCTATCTGAGCCTCTGGGTTTAACTCATGAGAAAGCTGCAATATCCATCCCGTTGAGGAAACATTTGTCCACTGACCAATCCTGTTATTATTATTGTCCTAAAAACAAAACCATGAACAACTCAGAGGAAAAACAGCAAACAAAGAAGAAGTACAAAAAGCTGCATTGGCTCCATTCAAAGACTTGCAACAGAACACTCACCTCTACTACCACCAGATTGTACTGCAAGACAAAGACAGGAAAAATAAACATTTAAAAAGCACCAACACACAGATGCTGAAAAAAAAAAAAAAAAAAAAACTGAAAGTGAAAGTGCAAAATAGTGCACGTAAAAATAACCTGCATTAAATTTGCAGGTTTCTTTGTGGCTAGAACACTCAATATGGTGAAACATCTGATCTTACCATTTGATCAAATGGCACAAATCTGGTATCCATAGTGACAACTCTGAAATTCACTGCAAAGACACCAATAAACTCACATCAATGCACTTGAAGATTATCAAGACTTGTAGCGTATTGGACTTTCTACACCTCTAATATTAAACCAAGGGACATTCACAGCTCACCCGTTTGTCCTGGATTGTAGATGGGTTTGTCTGTTTGGATGAAGGTCAAAGGCTGGTAACGTCTGAACATGACTTTTCTCTCTTCAGTCGCTCTGAAGACCTTCCCTTTAACGTCCACCTTCAGCTTCTGCACCACTTCTCCATCTACTCGAGGAGCCTGTGGAGAAACCAAGTTAACAACAAACCCCCCCCCCCCAAAAAAAGGCACATGCGTCTCATGACAGACCTGGAAACTGAAAAAGCGGTGAAACGACGTTGAAGAAACCTGCTGCACAAGTTGAGTTGTCCTGTTTTTCTCATCAAGCAGAGAAACTGTCATTGTGAGGCTCTCTTGGGGTTTCAGAAGAGTTATGCATAATTTGGCATCAGATCCAGACTCAATCACTGCAGGGAACGTCACCATGAATAACCTGTGGAAAAATACAGAGAGGTTTAGTTTCAGGAACCACATGACATCTATTTTATCACTGGATTACAACAAATGAAGAGTGGTGATTTTTGACAATGGTATTGAAAGAAGGATTCAACCAGTTCACAAAACTTATTTCCACCATCTATAAAGTTTAGTTAATCCAACATAAAGCGGACAACAGAATGCTTGTTCACTTCAAAGCACATTTAACAGTACTTACGGCCCTAGTTTCTGTCCATCAACAGCAAAGAGAAAAAGGGCTAAAATGAGCCCTTTCCAAAAACTAGTCTCCCTCACAGCCATGAGGAAAAATCATCCAAACCCAAACCTAAATCAAGAGTCTTTTTCAAAATTCTCAGAGAGCTTCTCTGAAGATACTCTACCACTGTTTATTACTGCTTCTCTCAATCTTTTGTACTGAAGGCAGGGATATTTAAATACACTTAATTGTCAGGGAATGCATTAATTTTGTTAATTTAATTGATTAACCACCACCTGGAATTAATTTAGTCTGTTAATTAGGATTTCTATCTGGTATTGATTTAAAACACATCTAAATACTGCCAGTGATGTAGGCCCAGTTTCACAGAGAGCCTGTACTGAACCTGTGAGACTCATTTCAACAGTAAACACTCCTGTGAGCGAAGCATAGTAGAGCAAGCCTTAGTCAATTAGGGCCTGTGGAGTGATGGATGATTCCATCCATGGCATCGTTTCCAGTATTCAGCTCTGGGCTCTCCATCCTCACTGCTCACATCAGTCTAAAGACATTTCAGATCCTACAAAAATGCACAAAACATAATACAGAAGCACTTATTTTAACAGCACAATGTCATTTGATTTCTGTATTACAAGTTAAATTTTTTTAAATTAATTTCTGTAGTATACTCACTCAAACTAGTATACTCGTCGCTGATCTCCACGATGTTCGATTATGATGTATCCTCTCCCGTGGCCTCCTGGGATAGAAAAGTATCCATCGTTGAGTGCTTCAGAATCTGGACGGAAGCAGTAGGCCATCTGGGAACTTCTCGCCTACTCTTTTATGAATACTAAGGATTCATACATATTCGCTGGCCTACTGTTTTTCCCTACTATATAGTAGGGAAGTATGAGGTTTCGGACGCAGCTTGAACACACGCTCTTACTCTGTCCAATAAAATGTCTGTCCAAATACGAGACTCTATCCCAGGGGGTCCTGGAGTGCCACTGTCTTGCGGAGTTTAGCTCCATCCCTAATAAAACACACCTGAATAAGCTAATCAATATCTTCAGGATTACTAAAGGTATGTTTACACGACAACGGCTGAATCCAAAATCGCCCTGATAATATATCCTCAAATAGGGCAGTATTTGGGTCGACAGCCATTTGTAGTGGTAGAAACCATAGTGGACGTTATTGAGTGCACTTATTCAATCATTGAATCCTTAAAACTGAGAAGTTTTTTTCTTTGTACAGATGACAACATTAGAAAAACGACCTCCGTTCACACTCGCGAATGTCTCTGTGCTCTTGCACTGGAATTTAATTATCTTCGCTCTTGGATTAGCCTAAATGTTTTTAAAAGTTTTTCTATCAGAATAGATTTCCAAGAAGTTAAGATTGAACTGCACCTGGAATTCTATGACAACCAAATATGTCTCTTTCATTCCTGCACAATTTAATATGTATCTTAGAATTGGATGAATGGGGCATTTGGATTTATACAATGTCAAAAGCTAAAGCATCACTATACCCATCTGAACGATTTATCAGAGGGGTTAAATTTGACGTCTGATTAAATCTGTGGTCCATGTGTGAGGTGAAATTATTCCTTTGTATATTTGTTCATTAAGACATATCTTACAGAACACGTGTTTTTTGTGACCGAATTTGTGTTTCTGTAAAGTGTATGTGAAGACTGTAGTTTAATTACTTTAAATGCAGCTCTTGTTTGGCTGCACTAGTTAAATGCAAGTGTGAAATCAAATTGAAAATTCTATGCAAGTAAATAAGTATTATTGATCATGAGACTCTGTATAGACAGATTTTCTTTTATTGCTCAAGATGCCCTTTGGATCATCTCAAATCAAGCTGGAGTTTATGAGCATCATGGATTTGAAAAGCGATAAATAAACTACAACTTTGTTCAGCCACAGCCTTAGATGAAATCAACTGTAGATAAAAGATATTAAATCTCTGAAGATCTCAGCAGAGGAGGATTAAACGACTCCACAAACAGCATTACCAGCTTCACTTATTACTAAACAGATTGACTATTTCTATTAGATGTCTACAGCATTTCTTATTGAGAATCAAACGATGTTTAGATGATGGTTGAAAATGTTTTGTTTGAGGTCCCCATCATGGTGATCAGCGTTTGCTTTAGTTGGGCTCTTGACCCTTAATTTTTGTTACATTTGCTTATTTTTCAGCAATAGCAGATGTTTTCAGAAAATATTTCTGCATTGATCAAGCAAATCAACGTCGGTTTTAGGTAAAAATGACTGCATTAGAGAGATGACATGTAGTTGGAATAAATGCTTTAATAATCTGTACAACTGTAGCAGCGGGCCATATGACTATTCTGCCCTACAAATGCAAAAGACCATAAGTCGCTAGAGTGTGGAACTGAGAAAAATGACTTTAAAGTTTTTTAGTTGTCCAGCCAAATTAATTATTGGTAGGAAACTGGAAATCTGCCAATTAAATGTTTTAGTAATGACAATTATCTACATAAAAAAATCTTGAGCTCAAACTTGACCTTTGACCCCAATTTTGAAGTTACTGTACTCTGCCTTTATATTGTTTGCAAAAAGTGAGAAGTCATGCCAAGGCAAAAGGCAGTAACTTCAAAATGATCAATATTTGATTGCTGATCACCATTTTTACAAAATCATTATAGTGACACCAGTATTGTGTTTTTTGATTTGTTTGTGTATATGTTATTTAAGGTTGGGTCTGTAAAGCACTTCGATCAACTCGTGTTGTTTTATGTTGTTTTAAAATAAAATGATTGATTGATTATTTTGGATAATTTACAATTACTTTTAGCCATCTACTTATTGCTATCCTCTGATTTGGTTGCATCATGATGGCATTAATTAATTAGACATGACACAATACAGCCATAGCAGTAAAGAGTATCTTGTGTGCAGTAAAACTAACAGGTTGACTGCAGAGAGGTGACACTGAATCATATGAATACATACAAGATAAGCATATTTCTAATAAGTAAACATATTCGTTTAATTAATAATGGAATGCAAAGATATAACAAGATATAAAACAAAGATACAGCAGATAGAACAACGAATCATGTACACATTTAAAATGCATGGAATGGGAATAAGAGTAAATCATGTACAAGTGTGTGAACTTGGAATCCTGAATTAATTTAATGTTGTTTTAGGGTGTTCTCACTCCTCATCCTCCACAACTTCGCTTACAGGCAGTGAACACCAGAAAGCCCTCCTGTTTGGGGGCATAAAAGGACATAGTTTTCTGATTATGTCGTTCTTTTTAGCCTCTTCAATCCCCTGGTCATGTGGTCTCAGGAGAGAGGGAACCTTCAGCTCGAGCTTAGCCCGGAGGAAGTCCAACTCGGTAAAGTGAGCATCTACATGGTTTAGTTTGAAGAACAGGCTCCTAGAGCCACGTCGCAGCTGGATCACTGACATCTTGCCCAACTTTGATGCCTTCTTGATATTTACATTTATTCATTTAGCTGACGCTTTTATCCAAAGCGACTTACAATTGCTATATATGTCAGAGGTCGCACATCTCTGGAGCAACTAGGGGTTAAGTGTCTTTTGCTCAGGGACACATTGGTGTCTCACAGTGGATTCAAACTCGGGTCTCTCACACCAAAGGCATGTGTCTTATCCATTGCGCCACCACCACGCAATGGATCTTCACACAGGAGTGTCCATCCTTCCAATTCAGCACATCTTCATTCTTCATTTCAACCACTTCCACCTTCCTGGAGTTTGAACTTGTCACAACACTCACAAAATCCTCAAAGTCATACAGCACACCTCCAGGTCGATTTTTCATCTCCAGCTCGACACCATGGTGAAAACTGTCAGCACTCATGATCGTGTGTCCCTTTTCAAAGTATTTCAAAGTTATATCCTCCATGGAGGTGGTATCACCATTTACAATGCAGACCAGGGAGGATAGCAAGCACCAATTCTTATTTTGGGCAGAACAGTTGTCCACCCAGAAGATGCAGTGGCATATGTCCCTTTCTTTTTTAGTGCAGTCACATAGGCCGAGGTGATCTCTGCTGCTCTTCGCCCTGCCATGCCCTCATGCCAGACCACAGAGATGGTGTTTTTTTATTTTTTTTATTGCCTACAGAGGCAAAGGTCTCATGGAATGCCACGATGCGTTTTGTGAAGATTGATGGTTTCAAACCAGGCAGATGAGGCAACAGATGACTTTTTGAAGGTCCACACTCTTCACCAATGTGTCCTCTGGCCAGTCCTTCTCTGCATCAGCCTGGTATATTATTCGGCTCTGCACGGCAGACTCTTTATGTCCATGCTACCTCTGGCACTGAAAACAGTCCATGTCATGGCCATCCCCATCATGGTCATTTTTCATGTGCTGATCCTGCAGTACGCACTCCTCACATCCCTCCTCTCCAAGCTTTGCAAAGCTGATGTTCTTATGTTTTACAGCTTTGCGGTAGCTTTCATAGGAGCAGCTGTTGCCTTTTCCCAAATAATCAGCATACATGAGCTTGATGTTAACATCGCTAGGGAGGTAGCGACGATGTGGGGCATGCTCTCTTCGGTAGTGGCTCACTGATGGGTGGAATGATTCAATGTGGTCGTAAAAAGGCTGCATGTCCAGCTTGTTGGATGGTGTATGCCTTCCTCTTTGGTCTCTTGTGATCGCCTCATTCCCTATCTCATTCCCCATCACAGAGAGGACCAGACTGTCATTCGCCGGGTGGTACCCCAAAGTGGCCAAGAAAAAAGTTTTACAGACCTGCTGTGGGACCTGATCTGCATTCTTTAGCCTGTAAACAAAGGACCTGCCCCGTCGACTTGTTTTTCCATCCCCACAAACTGTTGCTGTTGGTAGCTGGCTGACACTGTGGAACATGAATGCATGTTTTGTCTGTGTAGTTGATGTCCCAGTACCTCTTCCAGATCTCCTTACGCCTCTCCTCACTAAATTTGTCTGTGCATTTTCTTCTGCATTTACACGGATCTCTCATTGGTGAGGCTGTGGCTGGAGTGAGGGTGGGCTCTGGTGCTGGCAGTGGAGCGAGGGTGGGCTCTGGCAGTAGAGTTGTAGCTGGAGCGAGGGTGGACTCTGGTGCTGGCAGTGGAGCGAGGGTGGGCTCTGGTGCTGGCAGTGGAGCGAGAGTGGACTCTGGTGCTGGCAGTGGAGTGAGGGTGGGCTCTGGTGCTGGCAGTGGAGCGAGGGTGGGCTCTGGTGCTGGCAGTGGAGCGAGGGTGGACTCTGTTGTAATACACGCACGCCTGCAAACGAACGCCGTCACAAGACATGATGACGCTCTCTGAATGGATGTTTTTCCTTCAAAGGGGTTAGTTTTTCTTTACGTTACAAGAAAGCTACCCCGCTCCTCGCGTGCGTCACTCATCGGCGGAAGGAGAAAGGAGAGTGTATCAGTCCCGCTGAGGCCGGACCAACCTCCATTTCTCACACATTTCTCAGTCCCCTCCTAAGTTCAGGCGACTGAATATATTAATATTGCAGTAAACGAGTCTGTTATAATGCATGCACGCCTGCAATCAAACGCCGTTACAAGACAAGATGACGCTATCTGGTAAAGCCCGAGGTAAAGTCTTCCTAGCCCGCCTCATTCCTACACATAAGCACAGCCCGCCACATTTCAGGGCTCGCACACATGAAATCGACTCATGTCGATTGTGCATTAAATGTAGTGAATGTGCCCACGACCCAGTGCCCACAAACACTACATGATGCATGTCTCACGGTTTCTGTAAAAACTAAACCAACACACATACAGTCGGCTCAAGCCGACGGCGTTCTCATTGTAGTAAATGTGCCTGCTGTCCCACACCCACATTCACTCACAGGCATGACAAGCCCAGGGCTCGCACAAATAAAATCGGCTCATGTCGATTGTGCGTTAAATGTCCGGCTCTGAGTAGTAAAAATGCCCACTGCTCATTCCTGCACACAGGCACAGCCCGTCCCACAGGGCTCGCGCACATAAAATCGACTCATGTCGATTGTGCATTAAATGTAGTGAATGTGCCCACGACCCAGTGCCCACAAACACTACACACTGCATGTCTCTCGGTTTCTGTAAAAACGAAACCAACACACATACAGTCAGCTCAAGCCGACGGTGTTTTCAGTGTAGTAAATGTGCCCGCTGTCCCGCTCCCACATTCACTCACACTCACAGTCATGACGAGCCCCACGGGTTCCCCCCCGTTCGCTCTCTCTCAGCTACCCACCATAAGAGAGTCGAGCGCGGGCAGGCTGCCCGCTGTCATCAGCGCGCCCCCCGCCTCGAACGCTGCAAGCGTGGCGTCTGTTACAGCATACCGAAGCTCTCCGGCCGCCACTATGTCACGGCCAGAGCCCAGATCTCATTCAACCCCTAGCTATTCATGCAAATGCGTGGGCAAAGCTTCCCGGGGTATCAGAATGGGTGCTGAACATTATAGAAAGAGGCTATTCGCAACAGTTCGCTCGATGCCCCCGCCGTTGTGCGGTGCGAATCGAAACCACGGTGGAAAAGGAAGTAGCACATCTACTTCGAACCGAAATTGCAAAACTGTTGCACAAAGGGGCCATAGAGCCTTTATCTCAAGCTCAGAGCGAAGGGGGTCTGTACAGCAGATATTTTCTGGTACCGAAAAAAGACGGGGGTCTCAGACCCATTCTAGATCTAAGACGGCTGAACAAAGCACTTTCAAAACGACGGTTCAGAATGCTCACAACCAGGAAAATCCTCTCGCAAATTCGCCAGGGGGACTGGTTTGTGTCAATAGATCTGAAGGACGTGTAGCGTCACGTCACAGGCAATTTTTGAGATTAGCCTTCGAGGGCCAGGCATATCAATACACAGTCCTACCGTTTGGCCTGTCCCTAGCACCCCGTACATTCACGATGTGCATGGATGTGGCCCTCGCTCCCCTGAAACTTCGGGGAATGCAAGTTTTGAACTACTTGGACGATTGGCTGGTTCTAGCTCAGTCGAACTCAGAGCTCATAGAACACAGGACCATATTACTCGAGCATCTCGAGAAACTGGGTCTCAAAGTCAATTGGGCAAAAAGTTCACTGTCTCCCAGTCAGAGAATATCTTTTCTGGGCACAGATCTGGACTCGCTGTCTATGACAGCTCAGCTATCGCCACAGCGCAGACTGAATATTCAGCGCATGACGGAAACCTTCCGCTGCGGCGCTATAGTCCCGCTCAGAAAGTTTCAAAGGATGCTGGGTCTCATGGCCTCAGCATCATCAGTACTTCAGTTGGGTCTGCTTCGCATGCGCACACTGCAATTCTGGCTAAAAGCGTGAGTACCGCGCCGAGCGTGGACCTCCGGTCTTTCTCGCCTCAAGGTCGATCAGAAATGCGTCTCAGCTCTGAAACCTTGGAAAGCGATCGACTGGTACCAGTCAGGTGTAAGCCTGGGGACTTCCTCGAGTGTGAAGGTGGTGTCTACGGACGCCTCCACCTCGGGATGGGGAGCGTTGCTCGAGGGCAGACCGTTCTTCGGCCAGTGGTCAGAACGGGAAAAGCTCTACACATAAACTGCTTGGAAATGATGACAGTCGCTTTTGTCCCCAGATAACAGGACACCACGTCTTGGTCCGTTCGACCAACATGTCAGTGGTGGCCTACATAAATCGCCAGGGAGATATCAGGTCCCGAAACCTTTACAGGCTGACGGAACGCCTCCTGGTCTGGGCTCAGCACAATCTGCGCTCGCTGAGAGCAGCGCACGTGCCTGGCCACCTGAATGTGGGACCAGACAGACTGTCCAGGAACAATGTTCCAGCAGGAGAAAGGTCTCTACACCCGCAGACAGTCCAACTGCTGTGGGAGACATTCGGCAGAGCGGAAGTAGACCTGTTTGCGTCTCAAGAAAACGCTCACTGTCTGGAGTTTTTCTCTAAGAGCAGGGATGCGCTGGCCCACGTCTGGCCCCGCTGCCCGCTCTATGCTTTTCCCCCCGTCGCGCTCCTACCTCAGGTGTAAGAGCGGATCAGGGAAAACGGATGCTCAGTGTTACTAGTGGCTCTGTTCTGGAAGAACCAGGCTTGGTTCCCAGTTCTGATGCAGCTGACGAGCAGTGCCCCATGGCCGATACCAGTGAGGAGGGACCTCCTCTCTCAGGCCGGGGGCTCGATCTGGCATCCTCGCCCGGAGCTTTGGTCCCTACATGCGTGGGCCATCAACGGGTACCCGCTAACCTCCCGGAGGGAGTGTTAAACACGATCATGCAGGCTAGGACCCCCTCTACGAGACGGCTCTATTCCTCAATATGGTCTGTGTTCTCTAGCTGGTGCACAGCCCGTGGCTTTTCACCCCCAAATTGTGGGGTGACGGAGGTTCTCTCCTTCCTACAAGAGCTACTGGATGAGGGCAGAGCCCCATCCACGCTCAAGGTTTACGTGGCGGCTATAGCAGCGTTTTCTAAACCGACGCTTGGCCAGTCACTTAGAAGGAACGATCTGGTCATTCGCTTCCTTAGAGGAACTAAGAGGTTAAATCCTCCCAGACCTCCCTCAGTTCCCATGTGGGACCTTTCTACGGTCTTGGAGGCCATGAAAGGTAGCCCGTTCGAGCCGATCCAATCAACGGATATCAAACACTTGTCTTTCAAGACAGTGTTTCTTCTGGCTCTCCCTTCAGTAAAGCGCATAGAGGTCTTACATGCGCTCTCAGTGAGCGCGACATGTATGGAGTTTGGGCCAAATGACTCGAAAGTCATACTCAAACCGAGGCACGGGTGCGTTCTTAAATCCCTCAACACACCGTTCAGGGCTCAGGTGATTTCCCTGTCCGCCCTGCCGGTCTCTAACGAGGAAAAGGACGCCAGCTTCCTTTGCCCGGTCAGGGCATTAAGGGCTTGCCGTGTCGAAAACAGAGCCTATCCAGATGGATAGTCGATGCTATAGCGCTGGCTTACGCCTCTAAGGGCTTGCAGTGCCCGTTAGGTGTCAGAGCGCACTCCACAAGAGGCATAGCCTCGTCGTGGGCTTGGTCTAGTGGGATTGCCTTGCAAGATACCTGTATGGCGGCAGGCTGGGCCTCCCCGTCTACATTTATAAGGTTTTATAACCTAGAGGTTCCCGCTTTGCAAGCTAAGCTGCTTTCGGTCTAATAAATCGGTATTGTCTGCCCTGATGCTTTCGGCCCAGAATACTGAAACTGCTTGAGCAAACGCTCGCTGATCGATCGCGCAGCTCTATGGGCAGTGTGTAAGACCCACTATATTCATCAGACCAGGTCGAGTTTGTTCGCCCTGGCTGTGTGAAACACTATCAATATAATTGCTCCTTATAGGATGCTATTTATTACAGGAATTATGCTATTCTAGCCCCTCTTCCTGGACTCTCTGTGAGTCCCTGATGATCATGTACTATATGAGCCCCGGGCACTTGCCCTTGGGACTTTGGTATTGGATCTCAGCATGCACAGCGTTTTACACTGTGTTCCCCATAGTGTAAGATATTACGCAGTACGAGAGAACCTCTCGTAAGAGAACATACTCGGTTACTAATGTAACCTCGGTTCTCTCTAGAAGAGGAAACGAGTACTGCGTATCTTGCCGTGCCTGCACACGCTCTGGTTCGCTCCGGCGATGAAAAACCAGCTAAACCAGCCTCTCGAAGCTATGTTTATAGCCCAAGGCCACGCCCGTTTCAGCGGGACGTGACGCAGTGGGCGCGAAGCGCCCCCATTGGAGCTGACGTCACGATGGGGCCTTTCGATAGGCTGCTGCAGTTGCCGCAGGGCAGCCAATAGGTGCACGAGCTGTCTCGCCTATGTCTGCATGCGGCCGCAACGCGTTTTACATTATTCCAAAATTAAGGATAATTTTTGGCTTCAGTATCTTGAATAAAGGGGGTCTTGAATGTGCCAAAAATATAATAACTCATTTTCGACCAAAAACGAAGTTACGGTCTTTTGCCTTTGCACGGCAGTATTATTCTGTTGCGACTATTATTCTTTTGCGCATAACCGAGGAACATCTGAGGAATCCTGGTTATTCATAAGCTGCCCTTTCACACTGCACATTCCTAAATCCCGGGCTAAAGTCCTTATTTGCGGCGTCAATAATATTGACTGGACCCGTTTACATAAAGGCTCTAGCATTGCGTGTCCTCATTACACATTGCTGACTGTAATCGAGTTTTCAAAAGTGAACTTTTTGAAGGCAAGAATAAAGGTCTCTTCTTGACTCCTATTGTCCTGTTTTCCATCACCGTTTGACATTTTTCCAATCATACGCTGAAACGACTGTTTATAGGCCCACAACACTCAGTGTTTCAGTGACTGCCCAAAGTGTGTGAAGAGAAGGCTCACGATTAGTTGTCACTTGCTAATGTAACCCCTCTTGGTTCGTGTGTTCTTTCATTTCAACGCGAAAGCAATTTTGCTGAGCACATTCACTTTAGTGTTTACTGCAACTGAGGAAATCTGGAAAAGACACAGAGCACCAAACAGACAATAAATACTGCTGCTCCGGCCATAAAACATCCTTCTCAACAGCTTGTGTGAACTGAGAAGATGGCTGATTCAACCCATTGTACACCCTTCTTGCCTGTAGGTGTCTCCCTTTTTCCAAGATGCATTATTTCAATAACCAATGAACAGGTTTAATTTAACAAGAACAAATATTTTATAACTAAAACAAGCATTTTGGCATATTCACACTTAGTTTCTGCTTTTCCTTTCTTTACTCTGTTACACTAAGCATCTAGTTGTAACATAACACCGCATCACTTCGGTTTGGCACCGCAATGTGGAGTTAACACAATAAAATCAGAGCTAATCTGCTCCAGAGCAGGGATTCACAGCCCCGGGTAAAAAGTGGTGTGATTGAACCCCGTTTTTAAATTACAAGCGTGAAATGCTTCTTTACCCAGGCTTAAAAGCTGTGTTAAAGGGGTCATGACCTGGATAATTTTATTATTTTAGATTGTATGATTTTTACATTAAAAAAGGTCATAATTTAGAAATAAAAGGCATTTTTCCTATCCTGATTTTAGCACTCTGTTTGAAGGGGCGTGTCTGCTGTGAAACGTGTAAACACTTACTGCTTTGATTTGCTGACATGTTTGCAAATAAAATAGCATTACATGCAGAAATCTCTTGAATACTTTTAAGTTTTTACTATTTCAGCTTTCAAGATTAACAAATCGTGAGAAGTTTAAAGCATTTAGATCTATTCTATCACATGAAAGGTTGCAGTGATGAGCATTGAGCAGATGACAGTCTTTTGATCGCATGAAAGAATCTTATTAGAACACAATTTCTGCACTCATGAATGTTTTCACCAAATAATGCAAACACAATGTAAATACAGTAAGAGCTTCATTGACAACATAAGTGTTGGTGTCTAGATAAACTGTTGTGTGATTGACAGCTTGAGCGATTGGAAAGGGACCATTCTTTGATACTTTCTGTATACATTTTAATCAGTTTAAATAAGATTCATCCTAAAAGAAATGTGAAGTTGAAATTAAGTCACTGGCTTGATATACAGATGCATAAACTATTGAACAATGAGAAAAGATTGTCTAAATGTAATCACACAGAAATCACTGATCAGGGATTGGAATAAATATGATTACTTCCATGTTTGTGGTGTTGCTGGTAGAGCCATATTGTAGAAGTCTGTTTGCAAAGCCTGTGTAGAAACTATGAATGAATTACCAAATAATCCAGTGAAATGTACTGAATACTAACAATGCACTGCTGAGATGTTCTCATTGTTAAAAATAAATAAACCTTCCTAGCATTAGGATCATTTGGAAGGTAATGTTTTGATCCTGTGTCGATCTTTTCACATTCACAACTATTCACTAACACTCCAGTGGGTGGGGCCAAAGATGTAGTGATGTAGACAGACGTTGATATTATTCTGCAACTGAGGTCACAAGTCTCCACTAGAGATTGTCGTTTCTGGCCTTGGTTTCAATAAAGGCAGTTTTTGGATAAGGAAGTTTTGAAACTTACAGGGTATTTTTATAGCGTAATGAACTCTTAACGGTCAAAAGATCAAGGAAAGTGCAGTCCAAAAGTGCAGTTAGGAACAAGAGGCAACAGAACTAGTTGTATTGTGGTTTTATTCAAGTCACATGTCCAACAGCCAGTACTGAATCAAATCATGGACAGGAAGATGTGTAAGTGGTCTCAAATGAATCACCTGAAATGGGAACAGAAAATGACCTGGATCATTTAACAGTGAATTCAGCCAGAGAAGAGCATGATTAGGATGAAAGCGTACTTGGCTGATAGTAGTCATAAACATTGATGACTGCTGGCTTGAGATTTTTTACTGCAAGAACCTGTTTCAGCTGCAGAGTGTAACTCATGGGGACACCTTTGGGAACCTACAAGACAAAGGATAAACAGAAGCACATGAGAAAAATGGCAGCTAGTGAATATACCCAGTGTACAGTCTCACCTCTTTCAGATACACTAGGACATGATCATCTTCAGCATCAACCCGCTCCACTAGCGGGGCAAACGATTGGGGTGAAGAACCAAGCTGAGGGGAAGAGACCATTTACAATTGAAGGAGCTTCAAGCATTTTGGGACTTTCTAAATCTTAAATACAAACCAGTGACGTATCTGCCGTGAAGCCTGACAGGAGCTTAATGTCCACTAGAACCATGTTAGTGCTTGATTTTACACCATTGTATCTGAACGAGGGTGAAAAAGAGGTTTAGTCAAGATCAAGAACACAGCTTCCATTTTTGTAAGAGTCATAAACCGTTGGTTTCAGGACACAATGCTGCTTACTTCACAGTGAACTTCAACATGAGATTAGCTCCAAGCGGTTGGCAGTCTCCAGTCACCTTCGCTTCGACACTCAGCGTCACAGAGACTTTAACGGGTGTTGGGATGTTGTAGAAACATGCAATCTATAGTACGAGTAGAAAAATCAAACAAAAACACATTTAGATTTGGCTGTGCACAACAAATAGATCGAGAGGATGAAGATACAGACCTGCACAGAGACACAAGTGGATCCTGATGCTTTAACACTATATTTGCCTGGAACGTTCTTCAGTGGCTTCTCCTGATACAGCAGCCTGTTGTCCCGATTCACTTTGAAGCTATAAGAGTCTCCTCCTACTACTGAGGACTGTACGGTAACAGTGCTGGAGCCATCCAAGCTGAACACTTGAGCAGAATACACAGACAGAGCCTGAAGAGCCACCACTGTGTCCTAAAAACAAATACCAGATTAAAATAAATACTCAAATGATTGCACTCATGTTTGGTAGTCAGAGGCACCTGGGTGGAGGAAAACCCTCCATAGGGATTCTGCTGGGCCACGAGCCAGTTGACAATGCGGTTAGCATAGCCCAGATTAGCCGTTGTAAGAGGCTGAACAGAGAGAACCGCTAGCAGCACGTAAGAGCTGATCTCCACTGCCAGAGTATCACCAGATGTTGTCTGAGACCAATGGACCTTAGTGCCTTAGGATGAGATGGAGGGGAGAAAGTTGATAAAGACCCTGATGAATAAACATGCATTCATGTTTCATATTCAGGCTGGTAAATCTCACCTTCAGAAATAGCAAGGTTGTCCAAGGTAGTTAAAAGCTGTGATCGAGTGGTGGTCACTCCAGCCAGACTGAAGGTGTAGGTCAGCAGAGCCGTGGCATAAGTGTTTCCAAGGTTCCCAACGACAGGCCTCAAGCATGACAGAGCGTTGGTAATGACAGGATCCTAAAAACCAAAAAGCATATCAGACAGCCAGAACAGGAAGGTCATCTGCAAGGAGCTCATACAACTACTGGATTTTAGTTACCGTGGTGGGGACACCTAGTTCAAGCAGCGATGCAACAATGTAGGCAGTCATGGTCACACTGTCACCAACTCCACCCTTAAAAAAATAAAAATAAAAATAGAACAGTCCATTGTGCCAGTGCATTAAGAAACATGTACTGCACCTTCATGTCACTATGGTACAGAGTTCCCTGCTGCATGAAACAGCCGTCTGAACCCTGCTTGCTGATCAACCAATCCTTCGCACTCTGCAGGACATCTGGATCAATGAAGATAAATTGCCTCGCTAGACCAAAAGACCTCATGACAAAGGCAGTCAACCTGGTCGTGAAAAAGGTTGACAAACTAAACTTAAACTGTTGTGCCACGACAGATTATACACACAGTAGAACAGTGTGAAACTCACCATGTATTTGATTCATCATAACCAAATGTGCTGTATGAACCGTCGCTGTGTCTGAAGTTCAGTTCTCCTTGGTATCCTGATTGGATCATACAGCACATTTAAGTGATAGTCAAATGGGAAGAGCAGGACAAAGCTTCCCTAGAATTTAGTCTCCTACATATATAAAGTGGATTTGGTCATCCATACCGCTCTGAAGGAAGCCTGTGGCGGTCTCTCGGATGGCTGCAGTGAGTTGCCCTGTGACCTTCAGGTACAGTAGGATATAAATATTTGGAGCAAGAATGATCATATTCTGTTCTCCACAGCCAGATGGCATCTGTAATAACCCATTTAGATTCTTCAGTGCACGACCCATTATGTCCCCTACAAGAGGTCAAGCATAAAACCCACATCAGAAACAGTTATTCTACCAAACTTCACATGTCAGTTTCTACTGAATGAAATGTAGTACCAAGGACTGAAACTGAGCATCTGGCAGATCCTTGAACCATGTTTGTAGGAAATCTCAGAGTCACATCTTCAGAAAGAACGTTTCCTGCAGACCAAACAGAATGGATCAGCATTGAGAGCTAGGCTAATGTTTGGCTATACAGGGAGACCGTATTTTGGGAATCATTGAGTGCAAACAAACCCTTTGGACACAGTAACCAACTCTGGGTGTTTGTCCTTTCAACTCCTTCAGGCTACAGAAGCAATACAACACATCAGTAAAACAGCATGGGCTCCATGACCAGACTCCAGAAGGCTAGTTAAACACTTACAAGGACAAGTAGACTTCGAGTGACTACATCGATGCGTCCTCTCGTCGGCACAGTCACGACTTCAGTGCCACATCGGGTCTGGGATGCTTCAGCTGAAGCACTGACAGTCACATTGACAGCTCCTGCAGTGACAGACAGGAAGTGAGCAACACCCTTAATATACACTTAATTTAGAGATGATCCAAAACTGACCAAGAACAGAAGCTGAGAGAACCCATTTGAAGGTCTTTCTCCCATTGGCACAAAGACAGGATGAATACGGATCAGTATATGGTTTAAGAGTGAAGGCAGTGGATGAAGCTGGAGTTACTTTAACCTGCCAATGAAACAGAACACATGGAGCAAACACATGACCTTCTCTATACAGATGAATTATATAAAAAAAAAAATGGCAGACCATGATGCACTTGGACAGATAGCTGAAGACCGTGGCCTTCAGATCAAAAGATTCCCCACGGACTATGGAGTACGGCAGGGAGAGCTCAAGGAAGAAGGGCTGGAAGACCGTCAGCAGAGCAGGAGGAGCAAGACCTAAACCTTTTGAGGACAGGCAGAACGCCTCAGTCTCCCATGTGGTGATGGTGTCAGGAACAGTGAGGGGAACTCGTGTGGATCCAGTGTTTCTGAAAGACAGGAGAAAAATAAGGGGAACAGGGAGAAAAACTGGGCAAGTAGCTTTAGAAGGAACAAGATGCTTCACTAACCCCACTTGAGCAAGCTGCCAGAGCCATGTTTCTGGAAAGTAAGTCCTGACAGTCACTTCAAAAGATGAAGCGTCACCTCCAGAACTTCCTGCTGCTTGAAAGGCCACTGCAACAGGACCATTCAAATTCACCATGAAAGACAAGCAATTTCACACCAAACCGTCTTAGTATCTGCAGAATATACAGGGTTCATAACTGCCTCTCTTATTGCAATTATGGAAATGATTAAAACACCCAAAACCACACAATTTGATCCACAAGGAGTACTCTTACGAAAAAGTTTGTTAAAGTGTGCCATTAGTATACTTTTAAACCAAGTATACTTTCAGTCTACTTTTTACGTACTTCTCAGAAATGCACTTAAATTGCACTTAAGTATACTTGACTTATACTGACTGAAAAGTCCAAGTATATTTGGCCTATACTTGTTGATCGAGATATACTTAAAGTATAATTAAATATTCTTGGCTTGTACTCATTTACCATTTTGAGTAGCTTATTAAATACTTTTAAACACATCACACTGTCTTATAAACTAACATGTTCATGTTTATATAGCATCAAGCTTTTGGGTGGAATAGCTTATAGAGTAAAAAAAGTATGGAACTGAACCTGATCTTATACACAGTGATTAAGTATACTAATAGAAAACTTGAAGAAACTTTTTTGTAAGATTAACTAAAAATAAGCATACTTTCAGCCTACATTTTATATACACTTCTCAAATATACTTACATGTGTACTTGACTTATACTGAGAGAAAAGTATACTCATACTTTTGTATATCTCGATCAAAAGATTAAGTATTCTAGTTGTTTTAACTCTTGATCAAGTAGCCTATTAAATATACTTTTACATAGTTTTCCATATACAGTCTTGTGAAACTTCCATTGTTTGAAAATATTGATATAAAACAGATGTTTCTAATTCTGTGTATCTGATTTTTTTGTGTAGGCTAGTCCACTGGTAGTGTATAGGAATGAACTTTTCTACTTTACTCTCCCCACCATTGACTGAGTTCCAGCTATCCATGTTTTCACTGTTATACGGTAGGGGGCACTATGACACATCTAGTACAGAATCTCCAGATCAAAACATAGAAGCTGAAACAAGTGATTGAAGATTGCTCACGCAAATGTAAAGTAATGTGATCAAACAGCATGTAAATCAAAACTGCTTAATATGACCAAATGAAGCGTAACCCATGAAGAGAGCAACTGAAGCTTTTGGGGTGTTGGACTCCAACTGAGTTTTGATCATCGTTCTGAACCTGATCAAGGCGCAGTCTTTGGCAAAAATGAGATTCTCAACTTTGCACCAAGAAACTTACCAACATTTAAGTGTTGATTAAAAAAGATGCATGGAGCTAATCATTTTAATTAAAGTACAGTTAAAGGTATTTTTCAAGTATAAAATAACATTTGAACAGTGGTATAGGCCTACTGCAAGTGCAAAAATATATAAATAGTAAACTATGTATAATTTTAAGTTCACTTAGAGAACTTGCAGTATAAAACTACTAAACTAGTAGTTTACTGAGAATACACTAAGAGCAAAAAGAATATAATTAGTAAACTACATGTATGTTAAGTTCACTTAAAGAACTTGTAGTATAACACTACTAAACTAGTTTACCGAGTATACTTCAAAGTGTACTTTCACAAACTGAAAAGTTGCTACAAGTATTAAAATAGTAAACTACTATACCCATAAGTTCACTTGCAGTACAAATGAGAAACGCAATTATGAACTAGTTGTGCACTTAGTTTACAACTGTTACACTTAAACAATACTTTATATACTAAAAGTGGGCCAATTTAGTCCCAAGCGGTATTAAAATAGTACACTTACAAGTTTACTACTAGTACATATTGACAGTATATGTACTACATAATGTATACTTAAATACACTTGATCACTTAAGTATACTTTCATAAGGGTAACCTCCCATAACTGAATGCAAGTTCAAGTCATGCAGAATTTTTCACTGAATGGCCTCTGCATAGACCTACCATCTGGGAAACTGGGATACAGCGGGCACGGAGGGGCTTGTACAGCAAGATTTGTTGCGATCTTCATTCCCAGGCTCTGTCAGAGAGACAAGTCAAAACACAAGACAGATTTAAAGTCAATGACTCAGTTTGTGACCATGTAGTCACAAAATACGTTTTTCTACCTTGAAGGTTGTGTAGGCTTGATTTGTAGGAGCAGTGTAGGCAGGATCTATAGGAAAAGCTAGACGGGGTCGAAAACCTAGACACTGTGGTTCATCCTGAACGCTGTTTGGGTAACCTGATAGTGACCGCACCGGGAGCAAGTCAAACACCTGAAACCATGAAAAAAAAAAGTTTTGGTATGTCACTTTTGAAAAATGTTGAACAAAATGCATTAATGTTTGGCATGTTATGTCACAGAGTACATAAATGTATGTTAAGATTTACACTAAAACTGCTATAATCATAACAGAATAGGTTTGTTCAATTGATCTCAGTATTACTCAAATTCTAAAGCTGAACCTGAATGTCAGTCAAGACCAACAAGGATTTAAAATCAACTGCACATAGATACCATTTTAGCACTCAGACGTCTTCCTGGCTCCAAGATCCAGACGCTCTGATCTACAGCACTGATGCCACACAGAGATCCTGCTTGAGCAGAGACAGTCAGAACGCTTCCCTCAGCAGGAACAGCCGTAGCAGGAGAGAACTGTAGAGACACCTGGAACAAGGACAAACACACTGTAGGACACATCACCATTCCCCACTTGAAGCCAAAAGATGCTAGTGCACATCATACTTGGTTTTGGAGACAAGTTTCTGTGTCAAACGAAGCACTACCAACAACAACATTCTCACTGGGCAGAACACAGTAGACCAGAATCTGCACTACTGGAGCCATATCGACACTGACAGACAGTTGGAACGACACAGAGCCACTGGTGACGGTATTAGAAGCCCTCGCTTTAACCGTCTGAAATCCATGCAGGACGATCACACCTCTGGACAAGACCTGACAAAAGACAAACAGATACATAAAGTGTTCCTAAAAGAAAAAGGTGATGTCCACTCACCATATAGATGATGTCAACACTGTAGTCGCCAGCCTCTCCAACAAAAGAATACTTCACGGTCACTGGAAACACAGCACCACATTTGAGCGGCTGCTCGAGCTTCACTATAGTCAGTTCACTAAGTGATGGGTTGTTGGGAGAATCAGGTTGGAGAAGCGGAACAACCCTTGTATCTGCAGTGAAGTATGGCGATTTGTAACCATTAACAGCCTCTGGAGTCACACTTGCCTGGGGAACAACGAATGGAATTGGTTTCATGCAAGAGATTGGGAGAAGTCTACATGTCACAAACAGAAAATCGTACCACGAGTCTGAGCGCAGCTTTAGGAAGATTAGCAGTGCTGAGGGAGAACGTGGCCAGTCCTTTCTGGTTTGTGGTCAGATTCAGCAGCAGTTTGTTGGGCCAGCTGTTACCATCCAGGAGATACACCGCTTTGTTTGCGATTGGAGTACCATCAAAACGAGACACTGAGATCTGTTGGGAATGATCAAGGTTAGGAAAAGGAACCAATGTGAAGGCTTCTGCAACAAGAAATTCATTTTACTTGCCTTCCCATTAATCATTGATCCAGGTTCAAAATATTCTGGGATGTCCAAAAACATGACTTTGCCGACTTCAAACATCACGGACACTGATGCAGATTTTGACATGACTACATCTGGGGGGGTGGGGGGGTGGGGGGGTGGAAATGGTGTGGAGATGCAAAAAAGAATTAAAATTGAACAGTGAACAAACTTTAAAGCAAATACCATTGGTCCGGATCAGCCAATAGCTCACCTGTTCCCACCTCAGTGACATTCACATTTACAAGGAAAGTATCTTGCATATCATTTTCAAATTTGGTGTTGAAAAACACTGATGTATCGACGGTAAGGGAGGCACAGCCAGTGGCATTCATCTGGTAGCAGAACAAATTCACATTAAAGTCAAGCACAAGAAAAACCCTCCACTGTAAGGCAGGAGTCAAACCTTTGCAGTTTTAGTCAGGCAACGACGGGTCAACTCAGGAACAACGTATGGAAAGGGATCACGGCACACTTCCACCAAGGCTAGACCGGGTACAGGTTGGCCATATGTGTATCTGGGAAACATCACAAGGAACACAATTAAGAACTGACCAACCACAAGACAAGATAATATCTATACGTTTCACTCACTTAGCACAAGCCTCAACTTTCAGTCCCACATCTGCAACGCTGTACGTCTGTGGTGCGTTTACGGTCACATCAAACTTGGGCAAAACTAAGCCAGAAATAAATGCTGTAAGACCTCAGATCTGTCATTGAACTGTTGCACATCATTCACAATAACTTACCGTATTTTCTCACTTCAAAAACATGGGAGATCATTTGGTCACCAATAAAAGCCTTTAGTGTGTACATCCCTATCTGAGCCTCTGGGTTTAACTTGTGAGAAAGCTGCAATATCCACCCCGTTGAGGAAACATTTGTCCACTGACCAATGCGGTTATTATTATGGTCCTATTAAAACAATGAACAGCTCAAAAACGGCAAACAAAATGTACAGAAAGTGACAGTGGCTCCATTCAAAGACTTGGACCAGAACAAATTCTCACCTCCACCACCACCAGACTGTACTGAAAGACAAAGACAGGAATATTAAGCATTTAAAAATACACTATTGCTGCAGTCATTGAAGAGAACTGCAAAACTGTGCACGTAAAAATAACCTGCAATAAATTTGCAGTTTGTTCATGGCCAGACCTTACCATCTGATCAAGTGGCACAAATTTGGCATCCATGGTGACCACTCTGAAATTCACTGCAAAGACAGATAAACTCACATTAATTGCATAATGCACTTGAAGACAATCAGAACTTGTAGCACATTGGGACTATCTACACCTCTAATATTAAACCAAGGGACATTCACAGCTCACCTGTTTGTCCTGGATTGTAGATGGGTTTGTCTGTCTGGATGAAGGTCAAAGGCTGGTAACGTCTGAACATGACTTTCCTCTCTTCAGTCGCTCTGAAGACCTTCCCTTGAACATCTACCTTCAGCTTCTGCACAGATTCTCCATCTACTCGAGGAGCCTGTAAAGAAGCTCAGTTAACTCAAACCAGACAAAAAAAAAACATGTCTCATGATAACAGACCTGGAAACTAAAGCAGCGGTGAAATGGCTTTGAAGAAACCTGCTGCACAAGTTGAGTCCTCCTATTTTTCTCATCAAGCAGAGAAACTGTCATTGTGAGACTCTCTTGGGGTTTCAGAAGACTTGCACACAATTTGGTATCAGATCCAGTTTCAATCACTGCAGGGAACATCACCATGAATAACCTGTGGAAAAATCATGAAGTTCAGGCCAAAGGGAATTAGGTCAGAACATTTACATGTTGGCTGAACATTCACAGAAAGTGGCTGCCACTGGGTTGCCAGGTCAGTGCATCAAAACTAGCCTAATAGCCGATCAAAAAAAAACATGGCGGTGATCTCCATCAGCAAGTGGGTTGAAGTACCAAACGTAAAACAAAAAAAAAAACCATGTGGGAAAACCTGATTTAGCAACACTGTGCCATGGTCACAAAATAAGAGCACAAGACAGCCATTTTTGTTCAGAAATATATGAGGATCAATAACTCCAACAGCACACAAACTCAATTCAACAGTGACTTGTACAAAAAAATTGACATGAATAGTGTTTGGTGGGTCCCATTCATCATTTGACCACTAGATGGGAAAAAGTACTACATAATGAACTTTTAACAAATGGTTAATGCATCGGTGCTTCATTTTGGCATCTTTACAACTGCATCATTCAGCATAGATTAGACATTAGGACACTTTTCACTTCAAAGCCTATGGTACTTACGGCCTTTTCTGTCCATCAACAGCAAAGAGGAAAAGGGCTAAAATGAGCCCTTTCCAAACACAAATCTCCCTCACAGCCATGAAGAGCAATCATCCAAGACTACACCAAAATCAAGAGTCTCTTTCAGAAACCCTGCAGCACTCCTGTTAAGATCCACACTGCTCTACAGCTTAACTCTAAACCAGTTACACTGATGCCAGCGTTATTTAAACGTTCTTAATAATTCAGAACAGCTTGATTTAGCACTCACAGGCAATCTGGACGTCTTTAGGGCGGAGCCCCGATAGTTAATCACAGGGTTGCCAACTCTGAAACACACACGCTCTTATGCCTGGCTCACACTACATGAGTTTTAAAACCCTTGCTGGGTACACACCAAAAGATTTTTTACATCTTATAAGATTTTCAAAATGTGATAGACCACAAACATGAGGACAAAAAATCCTAGATTTAACCGTTTTGCTCCTATATTGTGTGGTGTGCCATGATGTGACAAAGACAGCATACCACACACAAACAGATTTTCAACCAGAGTGTTGACTGTGAACACAGGAAATCTCGCGAGACTTCAGAATAAGCAGGCGGACGATATGCAGGAAGAAATTGCGATGATAGTGTTTGGAAAGGTTTAACACGTTGTATAAACATTTGTGCTGTTGCCACAAATCAACAAGCTGATCCTCCATCTCTGCTGTCCACATCAGTTTCACTTTGTGCTGCGCCATGACTGCATTTGTTGTGCTTCCATCTTCCATCATCTCGCTTTCTGATTGGATATTGTTTCGTTTCACGTGATAATCTCCAGAGTTTGCACGCGTTTGTCCTCGGGGTTCCCCCCACACATCAGGATTTCTGATCGGGGCGGCTCCGATGTTCTTCCGAGCAGGTTCGGACACTCTTAACACAACTCACACCAAGGGAAAATCTGATAAAATAATCTGTAGAGCCATCAAGATAATCGGGACGTAGCTAGGATTGTCGGAAGGGGGGAAATCGGCCCAAAATCAGCCCAATTATCTTTTGGTGTGTACCCAGCATAACCGATTGTGAAATCTGGTTGCAACACACACTTAAGGAGAATCTTTGCAGATTTTCTTCCCTCAAATCTTAAACATGCTCACACTACAAGATTTGAAAATCGCAGCACATCACACACTACAAAATTTTATTAAGATTATTGTGCCAGAGGAAGCGCCTCACAATATCTCAAGCAGCAGATCGGAAGCGGAAAAGCTGATGTAAACAAAATATATCAAGTAATATTCGTGAAAAGGTTGCAGAGTCCAAGGAAAGTTACATTTTTCAAAAATCTTCATTTTAACATTTAAGTATTTTTTCCAATTAATGGCGTCAGCACTGGGTAATACAATAGGCTTGTTTGAGATGTGCCTTGCCTCGCCTGAAAAGTATGCGAGAGTAGGCGGCTGCAGTGAGAGGAGGAGTGAGAAAAGTGCAGGCAAGACGGACAGTTCTCTCTTCTCGCAGTGGATCAGACACCTGTGAGCTCAAAGACGGATATCGCGGGATTCACTGGATTCACGCTTGTGCAAGGTGATGCTAATAAACTGGATGCAATTTAAGTTCTGTTGCTTTTATATGAAAATAAATATAATGAACAAGACAGAACAGGCATTACACCGTGTCCTAACCAGACGCGATAAGATTCCAGCGAATAATTTGTCATTCAAATTATTGAATTTGATGCGACGCGACTGCGAGATGTGTAAAAATCAATCAAAACCCACAGCCAATCAGAACAGCGTGTGGGCGGAGTCTGTGAGCAAGCACTGTGAGCACGTGCACAGCACCAGAGAGTAATCTTGATGGTGATCGCAAGAAAATGGATAAGCAGGCTACATTTACCATTTAAACATTATTCAAATACATAGGCTACTGAGTTACTAAAACAATCTTTGTCAAATAATACACTTGTTTGTTCACAGTTTGAACGTTCTTGTTTCCATTTGTTTAATATCAGATCTGAGGTGAATTATCTATTTTTGCTTTTACAGCTACAAAGCTGGGAGCACTAAATGATATTCAAAGTCACATTACACACTTTTATAATTAAATAAAGCACATAAACAGCACCAGAGATATCATTGCCACACTTTGTGTTTGTTGTTCCAGTGCAACGTCGTGGCTGGTTAGGACAAAAACTCTGATTAACATGGAAAAGATACCTTTTATTGTGTTTCGCATGTAGTTACGTTTACACAAAAACGATGTACTAAAAACAGAAAAGATTTTTCTTTTTACAGACGACAATATTCTCAAAAAGATCCCCGTTCAGACGAATTCGCGAATTCTCTGTATTATGCACCACCAGAGGTTGTCCCGAAGAGACCTTCTTTAAGTAAGTTTGGTCATTACTGTAATTTATGGAACAGTTAGGTCCGGCCCGTTAATTGATACATTTCTGATTGAACAATATGGGGTTCCATGAGTAGGGATATAAGGCAACTTTATAGCAGAACATTTGTATTGGCTTGTATTCTATTGGTCTGTATGTGTACCTAGTTGAAGGGTCCTTGCAAGTTGTCCTTTGTGAACCAGCGTGCTTAAATGAGTTGCAGGTGAGTTCTGTTCCATTTTCATATAACCCATATTCACTCTGATTTCTGTCAAGGCAAAGCTCAATAGCCACAGATGGGACAGGCTAAACAGAACCTCTGTAGCAAATTAGCAAATTAGCACAAAAAAAACAAAAAACATATATATATATATAAAGTGTATATATATATATATATACAGTGTATATATATATATACAGTGTATATATATATATATATATATATATATATATAAATTAATTATAACGGATTATAATTAATTATAAATATTTTAATTATTTTTAGAATCGACTGTAGCAGAATTAATAGTACAATTATTTAATCAGTTCATCCAATGAACAGAAAGCATAATCAATTATTAATTCTAGGAAATATATTATCTTCCTGGCCAAGAAAGAATAACCTTTTCCAACTAAAGTAAATAAAATACTAGCAGGGTAATAGCATAGGTATCGCTGGATCAAGATGTTTAAGTGACTTCAATATGTGGCAAACACAGAGACAATAAAGCGTCGATATATTGGTTTAATAAATGAAACTAGGGTAGGCTACACACACAACTAAACTAAGCAAAGATTGTATACAGAATCAAGAAAGTAAAGAAAAGTGAAGAAAGAGAGAGAGAAGAAAAGAGAATAGCAAGATTACAATCAGTTAACCACAACCTATGAGAAACATCAGAGAATCAGGGTCACCTTAAAGGGGCACAATAACTTAGAAACGCATCTAAAGGCTGCAAACAGGTACTTGCATTGACTTCGGTTGCTGAACAAATCCAGATGCTGGAGGTTCTTGAAATTCTTGATGATTTCGCCTGGAGTGCGCTGAAGCGTTCGTTTGGGTTCTTGGTGTGGTCCACGTTGAATCCAAAGAAATTAACTTCGTCCCACGTTGAATCCAAAGAAGTTAACTTGAAGATGAAGTTGCCGGAAGAAGACAGGAGCATGTTGTCTCGAAGAGATTGAGCGAAGGCCTGAACTAATCAGATACTCTTAAAGGTCCTATCAGTTCACACCCATTTGGTCAGGTGACCAATCCAAGATGACCGGGAGAAAGTCTTTGTTCATCTTATCCCTATTTGCATGTTCATGCTAGCATGGAGAATTGGTGCAGTCTTTACATAAAAGTATGGTACAAATATCATGATGCAATTTATCATAACATATTGTACACCATTGATTATAAAATCAATTATTTTGATACCAAGAAAGAGGGGATTTGAAGACGTTAAAGCAGTGATACATCATCTTTGGAATGTTTGGATATCAACATTTGAAGTCATTCTAACATAACTAAAGAATCATAACTAGTCATAACTAATAAAACATAGGGACATACATAAAACACAGGAGAAATAATATAAACATTTGGGAAATTTTGTGGGAAAGAATGGAGTAAATGTCCTTTGTGTATTGGAGTTTATCTCTATAGTCTTTAACCAAATGGCTGGTGCCCTCTGGACTCTCGTGCTGTCTTTGAGGCTGGCAGACAGTCTCTTGCTGAGATCGTTCAGGAGAGCAGAGGTGATAACGGCCTTTGAGAGAACTGGTTTGAGGGCCGATGACAACAGGGGAGAGGGGGAAGGTTTTATGATACCTAGAGCATTTGGATTCCCTTGCCCATCACGATACAGCTCCAAATAAAGAGGAGGATGGTGGACCTTCTGGAGGAGTCGGAGAGGCGTAACACAGAAAGGCTAGATAAAATTAGAGAGAACATAGCCACCATTACCAACAGCATCCATGAGGGGTTTTCAGTACTGAAGTCAAGTCAAGTCACTACTGAAGCATAATGCTCTTAATTAGAGAGAGAATGTAGGGCATATTCCATTAAAAATGAAAGTTGTATTGCCCCCCATAAAATTTCCCACGCTCCCCCCAGACTCCCTCCCTCCCATTTCCGGACTGGACACCTATTTGGACACCTGCACCCGTGCACCTGTTTATCAACCCCCCCCCCCCCCCCCCCCCCCCCCCCCACAGTTCCCACAGTTCCAGAACTATTTATGACTGTTTAGGGGTATGTGTGCTTGTTCATTGTAAAAATGTTCGAAAATGCTGAAAAAACATTCAAAACAATGTATTTTAAACTTTTTAAGAAACGTATAAGGATGACAGAGATAAGATCAGTGTTTTTATTTTATTAAAGAAAAGTTGTACTTTCACTTACATCGGAAGAAAAGGTGTACTTTCACATTTAAAACAATGTACAACATTTAAATATAAAAGTCTTTCTTAAACATACAACATTTTAAGACTAAAATTTAAATTAAAATTCAGTCATTTACAGAAATTTTTAAAACAAGTTAAGAGAAAGTCTTTTACCTTCACACAGTATTTGTAAAATGTTAAAAAGTCAATGAAAAAAGATCAAACAGTATTTTTCAAAAAAAGTGTTCAAACACAAAAAAATTTAAATAAAAATAGTCTTACGTTTTAAAATGTTTCCATTGTTGAAAGGACAAAACTGTTATCCAGCTCATAGTTTTAACTCCAAAAACTTTGAGTTCCAAAATGCGAAATGCGACCACATGCTCCCGAGGTCTGTCTAGAAATTAATTCCTGGAAGTACGCTCAGAGTCCCACACTGGCCCTGCCCTTGGGTTTAATAAAACTAAGAATGTTATTTACATTTTAAGATGTCCTTGTGACATGGTGTATGTGGGAAAGACCACACGTAGTTTAAAACAGAGGATAAGTGAGCATAAAAGCTCTATCAGACGTGCTGACCCTAACTACCCTGTGGCCTGTCACTTTACAGAGTGTGCTCATTCAGAATTGAGCAGATTAAATTATCTAGAGGTGGCAACATTGATAAAGTGCTATGCCAAAGGGAACTGTACTGGATTCATACTTTGGATGCCTTATATCCCAAAGGTTTAAATGTGGATTTTGACATGAGTGTCATGTTATAGTCACAGCTGTACTGTTTTTATAAGTCTCGAATACTGCAGTTTATGAAGGTTTTTACTGATGTCCTTGCAGTCTCCATGTACTTATACAGCATGTATGTATATATGTGCTTGTATTTCTGTATTTTTGTATATTTGTACTTATGTTTGTTTCTTGGAATGGGGGATTTTCACTATGGGGAGTAAATGTGTAAATTATGTAGATTACTCAATATGTTGGGTAGGTTAGAGAAAAACTACAACTCCCACTATTGGAGTACAACTCTCCTACCTGGCTTTGACAGGTGTGGTAATCACTGTTAATTATCCTGATGTGTTTGAACACAGTTAAGTTGATTGCTACATTGACTGTTTGTATGCCCTGAGGATGGTCGTTTGACCGAAAGCTTGGCTATTAAAGTTGCTGAAAGGATTCAAGTGTGCAGACATTTTTATTTATTTTTTGAGATCTTCAGTTTTGTTTGTCTGACACCTTGTTGTTCGTGAGTGCGGTGTTACTCCTTCAAAATATTAATGATACTTAAATTTTTCGAGTATAAAATCAACAGTTTTCTCCAAAGGTGAATCTTCACACTCTGCCCTTTGTGCAGACATTACAAACGCTGAAGAAAACGGTAGGGCTGTCAAGTTACTGATGTTATGAGGTGTATATATATCATGGGTTTGCATACATAATATGAGATTTTGTAGACAGGAAAAAAAGAACCTACAAGGTTGAGTATCTTAATATATTTTTTCTTAAATAATTCATTATAATACCTTTAAAAAATGCATTATTTGTAATTTATAGGCCTAGGCCTGAGGGATGAAACGAGAGTTAAATTCAACAAGAAAAAGAGGAAAACATAAAGCAGTTAGCCACTTTTGCTTGTGGATAAAAATGTTTGGATATAAAATAAAGAAATTAATAACATATTCAAGAGCTGACAATTTTGGGATTTCGTAATAAAAATAAATAATATCGTTAAGGATAAAACGGTGGGTCACATTAGTAGGGTTAAATATAAGAACTTAAATCAACCCTAAATGTATTCACAAAATAAATGGGCAGCAGTTTCTTCAAAAAGAACACAAAATGAGCAAGTTTAATCAATGTCAATATATTTACAGATAGATTAATTAAACGTGTCGTTCAAATCTTTTAAGTTGTTTCGCGTATGCAGTTTTACGCAGTTTGTGATAAGGCGTCGTAGGTCACATTATAACGTCAACATGGCCGATGTCCGGTTCGCATTCATACTCAACGAGATCTGGCTATAAAGTACCTACTCTTTTAGCGCTCGTTAAGTAAGCATTGGAATTAAGTACCTACTCATTGAGTATGCGGTTTCGGACGCAGCCAGCGTGCCATCACACACATCCCGTATAGACACGTGACATCGATGTGACATGTAATGTCTCAGCAGCGTCTTAAGTTTGCTTATGAGCTGCAATTTCTCTCTCGAGAAGCCATGCTTGTGCACTTTTTCTGATTCGATCATAAACTAGCGCATCACAAACCGTTTCACTAGCTGACGAACAATCTCAGCTTCAGCGTCATCACTACGACACACCCCTTACGGCATTGTTTATGGCTTTTGTTCACACAGAGCACCGACATCAATCCCGGGACGTGTTTGCGTTCACACAGAAGGCACTCTAGCAATTTTACGGGGCCATCGTTTGAGAGCAGAGAATACTGCAAATTCTTTTTCACGATTTTGATCGCTTATTTTATTTACTTGGCAGCTTTTTTTATCAATCAAATTTGGCTGGGTGGCTAAAAAGACATTTTTCTGTGGTGTGACA